>NC_058092.1:234401000-234715500 GCF_020171115.1 Neogale vison
GCAAACAGACCCCGAGGTGAGTCAGGGGCAGGATGCATGCCGGAGAGAACGCTGGTCTCTTCGCGCCGGGGCAGACAGACCTTCCCATCGTGGCAGGCAGATTTCGCCAGACACTGCTGCCTCTTAGAGTCTGTAATGGGGAAACCACTTTGAATCAATTATGGTAGAAGAAGTAGTCATGCCGGATACCTCCAAGCCACCCAGCCAGGACTGAAGTTTGCGTGAGTCCTGTCCTTGTCTCACTGAGCTCCCGACACTGGGCTGGCCCCTGGCTCCACCCCACCCTGCACCCCTGCACCCAGTGATTTGGAACCGAAGTTTCCTTCGCTCAGACACAATGGGGAGGCGTGGAGGAACAGGCTGAGAACCAGAAGGTGTGGGCTCATGTCGCGAGTCTGATCCACACTACCTATGGGCCGGTAGGCTCCCCAAACCTCGGTTTTCTCCTCTGTAAAACGGAGATGGTTATATTGTCCTTTTCTATAGGCGCGATTGAATGAGAAAGGAGATAAGAAAGTTCTCTGCAGACCAGGGAGTGGTCTGTGAAGTCCATAAGGCCTTACTCTTGCCACGACTTTTAGATTTTACATTTCTGAGCCCTCTCCTCCCACTGCAGCTAAATCAAGCAAAGGCTTTCAGGAGAAGCCGCTTTGAGAAGAACTTCACTTTTTGGAAGCGAATTGCTCCCGCCACCCTGCTCTCCAGAGTACGTCGGAAAAAGCAGCAGTGGACTCCGTCACTATTCACCGCCCATTTCCCTGGGGGTTCTCGGCCCTTACTCTAAAAGACAGCCATCTCAGAACCTTCTCTCCAGAGGTTCAGCCATTATACAAAAGGGGAAAGACGGCCTCACTCTGCATATATCTTATTGTGCGGCGATCACCGTCCATCTGTCCGTCCGTCCACCCGTCATTCCACCCACCGTTCTTTATTCATCCGCTGACCCATCCACCCTTCTTCTGGCCGTCCATCGGTCCTTCCGTCCACAACCACTGTCCCTTCTCCCACTGTTCCTTGCTTCCGTCCCTTCGTCATGATCCACTCATCCAAGCACCCATCCTTCCAGAAATTCAGCCTTTCATTCAGGAAGTACTTACTGCACCTCACCACGTGTCAGGCACCGTTTTAGGGGCTGGGACCTGGGCAAGGGCAAAATACATAAAATTTCTGACCTAGTGGAGCTTGAGGTGGGTTCTGCGGGATATCGTTGATGGCAGAGAGGCCTAAGAGACCTTGGTGAGGCCAAGAGAGGCCCTTGACCTCACCCTGGAGCCTCCGTGCCAGAAGACCTGGGGAGAGGAGGAGGCCACGGGTGTGTGTCTGTGTGCGTAGGAGGGGGAGGGAAGCATTGGCAGAGTTTCAGCTATAATGTTTTCACACATGTTCTACCACAAATAAAATGCTGGATTAACGAGCAATGACAGGAAATAATTCTTTGCTGCTGTAACATAAGTTGAAGGGAGTCTGACGAACTAAATGTTTTAAAATTGGGGCAGCTCGCCTGCCTCCCAGAAGTCATCCAGGGACATTGATCTGTACCGAGAAGGCTTCAGTCCTCACACGAAACCCAAACATGGCTGGGGCAGTGTCTATGTGGCAAACCCAGAAACAGGCGGAATGGCCCAGTTCCCCACTCGCCCTCAACCTTAATGCATACAGCCTGGCAGCAAGGAGGTCCCTCGAAGCCTCCCTCTGGAAGGTGAGCATGCTTATCTCTGACCATTACCCCAGGACACATGCCCTTCTCCTCTTCCTGAGGTTTAGCTGCTGCAAATTTTTATTTGAGGGAAGTCATAGGAAAGTGGGAAGGCAGGGGCTCGGCACCCGGCGACTCAGCCTTATGTCCTGGAACTTCCGGTTGGGTAGTTTAGGAAAATGTAGGCAGTTCATTCAACTTTCTGAGCCCCAGCTCTCTTCTCTTTAAAACAGACATAGCCATACCCACAGTTTACTGGGTAGTACCCAGTAATACCCACATGGTTTACGGATGCACTAGGACACTGGAATGCAATCCTCTAGGGGCAAAGTCCAGTTTTCCTACGGGCATTTCCCCCAAACTGGGTTATTTCAGAAGCAGGGGCTATGCCGATGGAGCTCTCCAGCTTGACCTCTCTGTTTTGCGTCTAGCTTAAGAGAGAAGGAGGATTCTACTATGCCCTTGGGCAGTGACTTTCAGTATTGGGGCACTGCATTAAATGTAGCCAAACGCCTGTATTTTCCAGCGAGTACCAGCTATTGACATAGAGAGGAGTAAGAACGTTCTCTGTATCGGTGTGCTCTCTTGAACTCTTTTCAAGAATCTCTCCTGCCAGTTCCTTTCCCCATTACGATAATGTCAGGATATAGCCAACAGAATAACTTGGGCTGGATAATTAAGCCGATTCTGAGCAGCCGTGTTTAAGTGTTACTAGAGTCCCTCATTCTGTCCCTTCCTTGGATAAAGATTTCCATTCCCCCCCCACACTTTGAAGACTGATGCAAAGCCTTTCTTTAACCTTTCACTGAGAAAAAGAAATAATCATCTTTAAATGAAGAGTTAATATGGGAAAATGATTTCCCACAAATCCATTCTTTTAAAATTCCCTTATGATAAATGTATTTCATGATCTCAGTTCCTCAGCGTTCAAAAGGGGGGGGTGAGTTTTAATTATATGTATTTTGCACTCTTCAAGAACGCGAGTTCTACAAAGAGTACAGACTCCCCGAATACATCTAATTTCTATCTATTCCTAATCACATCCCAAACTCTGAGGAATCTTTCACTGAAAAGCTCCCTTTAGTTCCTTGAAACACATTTTCAGATAGAGGTCTCCTCAAACAGAAAACCAGTTTTCCAGTAATGTGAGCTAGGAAATCTCGGGCAGCCTGCCCAACCCCATTCAGTTCTTCAGGGTTCAGACTGGACTGAGTTCCTGGACATCTTCCCTGCCCACCATCCCTTTCAATGTTTTGCTCCTTGTTCACAATGAATTACTGTTGTTTTTAAGTGTGAATTGGTATAACGGTTATGTCAAAAAATGTCTCCTTATCTTGCAGCAGCAATACTTACGGTGAGATGCTATGAAATCCAGGACCATGTAAAGAGACTAGATTAGGTGACCCTGCAGGGAGCCTCATGGCCCCAAAAATGTCCCCCGGCAGAGTCCTGAGGCTCTAGCACGTAATCTGCACGGTTTACTTGCCTGTCGTCCCACCGCAGTATGAGTTTCCAGAAGCTTCCTGCCTCCTGTGTCTGTGCCCTCCCTCTGCTCCCCAGGACTTGGCACACAGGGACACAGTCAATCCGAGCTGAGTAAATGAGAGGTTTTGTAATGACTGGTTGCCTAACCCCACGTCCTGCAGGGGCTGGTCCTGAGTCAGAGGCAGGCCTGATGTCTTCTTAGTTTTCATCGGAGAAGGTTGAACCCGGGTGGAGGCCATCCAGATGTGCTCCGCGTCCAGACAGCTGTGTAGCAAGTAGGTATGCAACGAATGTTTCCTGAGTTGAACTCCATTGGACTGAATGAACCGATGATACCAACTTTGGAGGACGCAGCGTGGCGAGGCTTCCAGCTTAAACGTGCTTATTCGATCCAGTTGGAGATGTTACTCCTGAATGTCCGACCTCGTCTTAATGTAAACTATTTACACCACTTGAAGAGTGAGGGGTCATCTTCCTCTGATTTCCTTAACCTGTGTTATCCTGGGCGCACAACACGCTGCTCTCTGTTCTCTGCTGGCCGCCGCGGAACATTCTTTGCTCAGAGCCATTTGCCAGTCTGGACAAAACAAACCCAAACAGCTCCAAACCCCTAATCTTAGCATCAGCCTGAAAACTATGCAGTAATTCCTTTCAGACGCACACACAAACACACACACTCATGCACACACGGAGTGCGAGAGGGCTTTTCCACGGCTCTTTGAAGTCGAGGCCTTAAAGGATGCTTACTAAAGGGACAGCAAAGTGAACTCCTAAACAGAAGAGCACTCTGTACATCCTGTATGCAAGGCTGGAGAAGCGAGGGTATTGGGGGGGGGGTGCTCTGCCCCATGTGCTGAAGCAAGACCCTTGTCACTGAATTCCAAATGCCTATTAATTACACAAAAATAAAACTAGAATTTATAGCCTATCACTTTGGTGTCTTTTTTTTTTTTTCTTTTTAAATAAGAAGCACACCCTGCCTTTTTAAAATAGACACAAACCCCTTAATTTGGCAAGCGATCCTACCTTGGACACTGGTGATCTTAGAAGGGAAGAAAGCTTGAAAGGTTAGGTCAGATCAGATTACTGCCCTGCCTAAAACCCTCCAAGGACTTCTCACTGCCCTGGAGACAAAACCTCCTTCCAACCTTGTGGACGGCGCTTTGCTTGCTCCCACTCCTCCCAACCCTCCTTCTCTCCAGCAGCACCAGCAACCTGTGCCCCCCAGGCCTCACCCCCATCCTGACCCAGCCCCCAACAAGCCCCTGGCCTGCTGTCAGCACCGCCCCCACATCTCCTCCGCCCAAACCCAGGCCGCCCCCACCCTTGCAGGCTCTCTGACTGGCCTTTCCTTTTGGTCTTCACTTCAAGGTCACCTCCAAGAGAGTTCCTCCCCAAGCCCCTAATTCAAGTGGGGCCCCTCGCCCATGTGTTTCCTTTCCATCCTCTTTGTGTCTTTCAAAGCTCTTTAACCTGCGATTTTCAATGTACTGTTTTTCAAGTCTCTTCGCCCAGAGAGTGCAAGTTCCACGAGGCGAGAAGAATGTCCTGTTGCTGGCCGTCACCCCCACTTCTACGAGAGCGTGTGAAACCTCACAGCTGCGGGTTAGCGCGTGTCCCAGACTCAGCCTCCTTTCCCCCATGGCAGGCTCCCTTCCTCCAGCTCTTTCCAACAGAGGACTTTCCGCAAAAAAATAAAGGAAACCCCAAGAGCACTTTCTGAATGCCAGCACTGCTTCCTGGGGATCCGCTCTGGAAGTGACATTTACAATGATGCTAAACATCTTTTTCTGCACGTGTTCAAACGATTCACATTTTTCTTACTCCCCTAAGTGTGGCTTCATCCTCCACGCTTTCAGCCCCAATGCTCCAAGCAGCCGACGAGTCAGTGGACCCCAGAGTCTAACTCCCACTCGAACCCCCAGATACTGCTTTTGCCCAAGACTGCTTCCCAAGGCAGGTCTTCACGTGAACTACGCGAAGACAACACAAGCTCACGCACGCTTCCAGACCTTTCCAGGTGTTGCGGTCATTAACGGTACGACCTGTCAGGAAGCCCCTCGGACCATCCCTGAAGGTGCTGCTGACCTCCCACCGCCGCCTTGAAGCGGGCGTGGGCACGAGCGTGGTTCTCCCCGGGCATCGGGTCCCATTTGTCAACGACGGGCAGGTGCGGAAGGTTCTGGAGTTCGGATTGTGGGAAGTCTCGATAAAGAAGACACAAGGCGTGCGAAAGGCTATGCTTTCCCCCTTGCCACCATCTGGAATCGGTTCTTTCTGATTTGGGGAGACCGGAATATCACGAGAGCAATCAGGATTCACCTCTTTTTGGGTCCCCTTCGAGGCTAAGACTTGAGCAACATTTTGAACATTGGCTGCTTATGCCTGAAGCCAGGAGTGCGGAGGAAGTTGGGGGAAGGCGGGCGTCTGGCCTACGCCGAGCCGTGCACACTGAGACTGTGGGTGCGTTGCTCAGTGACTGTTCTGTGGCACTGGCGGTGCTTCCAGCAACTCCGAACAGGGGCTGTGGAAGAGGCCCTCCACGATTTAGACCCTGCAAGCTAAGTAACAACAGTACTCGCGCTGCTGTGTATTTGTGGAGTGATTTACAATTTACAAAGACATGTGATCTCGTTTAATCCACTCACCGCTCTCGAGGGGACCCCACGAGTTAAGGGAGAGACCACATTGGGATAATATGGCAGATTAAAAGCAGCCAGGAAGTTCTGCAGTGCGTGATGGATGGCTGGGGGTTGCCTGGGCGGCCTGACCTCCCCCTCGCTGTGGGTTTTTGTGATTAATTCACCCACTTGCTTAGGAAGTTTCTTTCCATCTGAGAAAATTAAAAACACCACTTTCTGGATGGGAATGTGAGATCATAAACGAGAACCAAATAGAAAAGATTTACACAAAAGCACAAACTCAGCAAAAGAGAAAACTTAGAAATTGCTAATAAGGTATAAATCAAGTAAAGGCTATTAGCAAACCCCTGGTAAAGGGAAAAAATACACCTTTGAAATGATTTGCTGAGCTCTTAACAATAGTGCTTCTACCTGTGATTTTCAAATATCTCCGGGGCAATTTGGCTCATATCCTTAAACACTGCCACGAAGACTTCCCAATTTGAAGGACTTTACATAAAGTTACGGGGAGCGTCAGAAAGTAGGTCTTGCTATTGTACCTCCAGAATCACATAATTCTTAGAGCTGTAGGGTCTTCCTCGTCTGTGCCTTCCCCAGGACCGTGAGCACGGAGCGGGGGAGGGGTCCAAACAATTCAGTGACTATGGGAACAAGTAGGGGAAGGATGGGCGGATGTACAGAAGGTCCGATGGAAAGATGGGTAGCTGGACGGATGGCATGAACAGCGAGTGCTTGGATGGGCGGATGGGTGGGTGGATAGAGTGAATATGAATCAGTGCACGGACAGATGGACGGAAGCCAGGAAGGAAGAAGACAAACTCACTCATTCTCTTGATGAAGAATGGTTAACACCAGAGGGGTTACTCCCTCGCCTGTATTACCCAAGACAACTGGTATCAGAATAGGGGCTCCCAGGGCACGTCAGTCCTACTCTAGTGTCTCCAGCCTAGATTTTCTTCTCTTGCATTTGCCAGTTTTATCAAGAGTTCCGAAACGTTCACGAGATCGGTCACTGGGAACCACTTCCGGAGGCATGTAAGCCGATACGTTGGTGTCTATATGATAAGCAGGGAAATTAAGCAAGCAGTGAGTTTTCTGTAGCCACTTGGGAGTTCATCCAGAAGGAGAAAGCACGAACACCACTCAGCTGTATGTTAACTTCCTACAAACCTCGTTGTCTGAGACCCTCATGGCGCACTGGCCAGTGATGCTGGGCTCTGTCGGGCCTGCTGGGATACTGGAAAAAGAAGACACCTACCGGCCGCTGGCCCAACTTCACACCCTAAGAAGGAATTCTTGGTCCCAAATGCCCCCCAAATTGTTATCCTACCTCTGCCTGGACAGTTTAAATGAGAAGGAGCACACGCTTTCTGGGAGGAACCTGCCTCCCTTTGGAGAGCTCCCTGGTTTGCATGTAGGGTTTTATAATATTTCACTTCCTGTTGGTGTTGGCCTAAGATGCTCTTGCTTTGGGCTCTGGTTCCTGGCTTCAGTTGTCACAGACACAGAACAGATCTCTCCACTGGGTCTTGGTAACACCCTTGAATTGTGTTTAAGACGGAACTAGGAGCAAAAAAGATGCCCGTGAAGGCTCTGTGAGTGGTGGTGCTGAAGACAAGCAATCACTTGCTAATCAGGTGACAAGGAGGTGCCGCAGGAACATCCCTCAGGCATGGCAATGTCCCGGATAGGAGCTGTGCCCTTCTGCCCAGTCTGGGTTTCAGGGGCAACACGGAGCCCCAGGAGCTATTCGATAGGAGCCTCCCAAAGCTGTTGTTCGCAGAAGCAGAATTTCCCTCCGTAACAGTCCACCCCTTATACCTCTAGCCGGTGCCCCCCAACCTGCCCCGCCCAGGGCCGGTCCCTTGCCAGCAGGCCTCCACAGAGGCCAGTCTTGGGGCTGCCAGCCAGGACTTGCTTCCTGCCCCAGCATTTCCTTCCAGCAAATCCAGAGAGCAGGCTTCACCTGGGAAGGACCACGAAGAGAAGCGTTGGGAAGGACTCACTTAGGTATAAAATAAAAGAAGACGATTGTAACAAGCGTGTGTTCTCCTTTCCTAACGAACATCTCCCCACACGAGCACAGCCCTCTAGTCTGGGACGGGGCCTTGGAGGCTTCAGGGTCTCATCAGAATCTGTACTCGATCAGTCCACGTGCCATCTCTTCCCACCTCATTTGGATGCTCCCTTCATGAAACGACCTTCCTTTACCCCTGGACGAACCGAGTCTCTAGTTTCAGGAAGGCATTTCAGAGGGAAGAACAGCGTGATTTACTTCATTTAAACCTCTCAAATTCCATAAGGTGATGCCTCAGAGGTGGGGATGCTGCTAACCCCCCGGCCCCCCGCTAATGATACACGTCAGGCGCACGGGCCGCAGGGCCAGCCCCGGCGGCGGAAGAGGCTCTCCCCAGCCAGCATGTGGCCATGTGACCCATCTAACCCTGCCCCCTTGGCCAAGTGAGTTTTCCCAGCCCTGGGCTATGGGCTCAAATAGAAAACCAGTGCTCAGACAGTAGGATAGTTTGCAATTTCTAAACAAAGACACGTCCGTCCCTCCCCACTCGCCACTTCTCAGGGAAGAGGTCAGTCCTCCAGCCTTGTGGCAGTGCAGTCTGTTTGCCCGTGACCCACCCTCTCAGATGAGCCCAGTCTGCTCTTGCTACTTAGAAATGGATCTCCTTCTAGAAGTTTCTATGGGTGGTCTGGTCAGAAAACCCGGGAGACTATTGCTTAGCAATTTCCCAACAAGCAATTCAACCTGTGGCAACTTTGAAAGCGGCTGGAATGTTGGTACTTGCCCTGTGGAGGGGTTCATGATGCAGCCTCCTTTGTCGGCAGCCACGCTGCAACCACAGCCTCGCTCCAGCGTGTCGTGGTTCATCCCGAAGTTGTGGCCCAGCTCATGTGCCAGGGTCACGGCGGCGCCAAGGGGGCTGTCTGAATGGTCCTCAAAGCAAACACAAGAGCACAACGTATAGTTCACATCTCCTTGGCTTTTTCCCAGCCCCTGTGCACCTCTGTCCCCCACCATTGATCTTTTGTTAACATTTGCTCCAATCCAATCCCCTATAAGGAACAAAACATAGAGCCCCATTATTTAGTTCAAACATAAGTCAGAGATGTGACCTATTTTATGAAACCAGCTCAGGGGCCCTTCTGCAGAGGAATGCACACATGTAGGACTCCTTATGTCTTTACATGAAATGTTCAAGGCAATCATCTCTATTCTGTTTCCTGCAGTCTCTTACAAAACATCTTTCTTGGGGCACCTAGATGGCTCAAAAAAAGTACTATTTTACCCTAGACGGAGATGAGGCTAGATGAGGGGAAGGATACTTTGTGACATTCTCAGTAAGACCTGAACAGGGGCTACTGAGTATCCCTCCCGGCCACCCTGCCCCATCTACTTGGTAGAGAAGGATACTTGGAAAATTCACAATAATTCACAAAAAAAGCAAGCCACATTGAGTAATCTGCTTGAAGACTCAACTGCATTAAGATTATAATCTAGTTATGTGTCACTCTTGCTGGCCCTTGTTTTGTCAAGTCAATTTTAGAGATGGGTAGAAGCACCCTGATTCTGTGACGGTTGCTGCTGGGGGCTCACTCAACTCTTTGATGGGTTTTGGAAGGTGGTCTCTCCATTCAGGGAGCATTGTGTGGCCACTCCTAACTTAATGAACTACATGGATGATGTGGCTAAATAGATATTAGAGATTATTGTTACTTAAAATAGTATTACTAAATTACTAAATACTAATTATTAAAATATTGTTACTTAACTTGAGCAAACTAAAATTAGCTAATTACTAAAGGTAATTTGCAAAAAATTGATTGTGCCCATCAGTGGTGTTTTTTTCTTTTCTTTTTTTTTTTTTTTTTTGGTTTCAGGAATTTAGTGAAAAATAAATAAATAATAACACTTTTTAATTATATTAATACTATAATTCCAGCTAAATAAATAATTTATTCAACTGGAATTTAGTGATAAATAAATATCTATTTATTTTATTATTATTTATTTATAATTTAGTGATTTTAGCATTTAGTGATTCATCACTTACCTATAACACCTAGTGCTCATCACATCAAATGCCCTCCTCCATGCCCATCACCCCTTTTGCCCATCTCTCCATCTACCTCCCCTCCAGCAACCTTTAGTTTTTTCTCCATAGTTAAGAGGCTGTTTTGGCCTTATTTTATTTTTCCTTCCTTTCTCCTTTGTTCATCTGTTTTGTTTCTTAAATTCCACCTATGAATGAAATCATATGATATTTGTCTTTCTCTGAATGACTTATTTCACTGAGCATAATACACTCTAGCTCCATCCATGTCGTTGCAAATGGAAAGATTTCATTCTTTTTGATGGCTGCATAGTATTCCATTGTATATCACTGTACATCACTTCTTTTTCTATTCACTGGTTGATGGACATAGGGCTCTCTCCATAATTTTGCTATTGTTGATAGTGCTGCTATCAGTGTTGGGGTGCATGTGCCCCTTTGGATCACTATTTTTATATCCTTTGGATAAATACCTAGTAGTGAGTCGTTGGGTTGGAGGGTGGCTCTATTTTTTACTTTTTGAGGACCCTCTCTACTGTTTCCAGAGGAGCTGCACCAGCTTGCATTCCCACCAACAGTGTAACAGGGTTCCCCTTTCTCCACATCCTCTCCAACATCTGTTGTTTCCTGTGTTGACCATTTTAGCCATTCTGCCAGGTGTGAGCTGGTATCTCACAGTCGTTTGATTTGTATTTTCCTGATGATGAGTGATACTGAGCATTTTTCCCTTAGTCTGTTGGTCATTTGTCTGACTTCTTTGGAGAAATGTCTGTTCATGTCTTCTGCCCATTTCTTAACTGAATTATTTATTTTTGGGGTGTTGAGTGTGATAAGTTCTTAACAGATTTTGTATACCAGCCCTTTATTTGATACAACATTTGCAAATATCCAGGTTGCCTTTTAGTTTCGTTGACTGTTTCCTTCGCAGTGCAGAGACTTTTCATCTTGATGAAGTCCCAACAGTTCATTTTTGCTTTTGTTTCCCTTGCCTCTGGAGATGTGTCAAGTAAGACATGGCTACAGCTGAGGTCACAGAGGCTGCTGTCTGTGTTCTCTAGGATTTTGATGTATTCCTACTTCACATATAGTTCTGTCATCCATTCTGAGTCTATTTTTGTGTGTGGTGTGAGAAAGGGGTCCAGTTTCATTCTTCTGCATGTGGCTGTCCAGTTTTCCCAACACCATTTGTCGAAGACACTATCTCTTTTCCCATTGATATTCTTTCCTGTTTTGTCAAAGATTAGTTGACCATAGAACTAGGGCCATCAGTGATGTTTCTAAAAAGGCCTGCCAACCACAGAGCAATAAAGGCACCCAGGAAAGAGATAAGAGGTTTTCCAAAACACTTCCAGGAAAGAGTGACCCTGGGTTTTGGAGAAAGCATCGTTCCTGACACAGAATATCTTTGTGGGGCTTCTTCTAAAGGCATGTAGATAAACGGTTATACAGGCTTTTGCTTGCTACAGCTGCAGCTGACTCCTTCCATAGCCCCAAGTCTCACAAGAGAATAGCGTATCAAGGGACAAAGTTATTCTTAGAATAGATGAAATTCCTAATAAATTACTTTGCTTAGATTTTACAGTTTCCTGTTGTAGGAAGCTTCACAAATATGTTTCAGGAAATCAATTCTCAAGAATAACACAGGTTGGCAAACAGAATGTAGCCAACCTAAGAATGTGAAGGGTTGAATTTAGCATGCTTTGGCACAAAATTCAAGGACTTCGTTCTTTAAAAATTATTCTTTATTTGATTTTTTGTATTACTGAATTTCTTGGGTTTGTTTTTAATTGCAAAATTGTTTTACATTCTTTCATGGATAGGTGATTATGAACAGAATATCTCGCAAGAGACCCTGATCAACAATTTACATTTCTAATAAGAAAAAAAAAAAAACCTCTACTTCTTTTTTTCCCCCATACTTCTTTATTTATAGTATTATTCCCAAACCAAGGCTGTTCTAGTCCAGTTAGATACAAGGGCATGGCTTTAAGTTACTAAAGCAAATATTTGCTCCATCTTAAAAAAAATAGAGAACCAGAAGAGGAACTCATCTTTTTAATTTGATTGGGATTCCTGCTTCCTTGCTACACAATTTCCTTCCTCTTAACTTGTGAGTCCTTGAATGGGGCATGGTCACATGAACACCCATGAATTTAATTTTAGAGACATAACAGGAGAAATCTAGAAGTTTTAGGTCTGGTCAAGAGATTGATCTCATTGATCTCATGAGTTTTATAGAATTAAAGGAGCTGTAGACTTTTGTCCTACTTGATGCTTCTCTCGTGTGTGGCGTAGACAAAGGATGTGTTTAACTGCTGCAGTTGGTCAAACGTATTTCCTGTTGATTAACTTTGGTCTTGACTCGATTACCACTGCAGTACACATATTTGCCTATATTTCCCACGTTCATTTTCACCCACTTAAAAAAACAGCCTTTTCTGTATTTTTTTTTATTCTGTTCAGTTGGCCACTGTATAGTACATAATTAGTTTTTGATGTAGTGCTCAGTGACTCATTAGTTAAGTATAACACCCAGAGCTCATCACAGCACATGCTCTGTGTGCTTTCAAAGAAGGAATCTTGATCAAGTGCTTGTATGGAAACAGAATGAGGGATATGAACCGAAGAAAGCCACTTAATGTGATCAGGATGGTTATAAAAATGTTTAAACACCCCAAACAGAAGAACCTGCCATACTTATAAGGAATTTAGTTTCAGCTCTAAAAAATATTTACACCCATCTTAAGTGGCAAAGTCAGTAGCCACTGACCATGGAACCATAAAACAGAAAATTACTCCCTCTTAAAATTTTACAGGCTGCTCTGTAAAAATACAGTCAGGATCTGACTTGAAATTAACCTGGCAGCAACAAAAACCAATCTTTCCAATGACTTCCATAGCGGGGATCACATATAGGGCTTGTAGGTTCAAAGAAAACCAGAGGGCAGCTCCTTCGAGCCAGAAATCCAGAGTGGGTGCCATTCTCCCAGACGGCCACTCCCACTTCTTCGTTTAGTGCCTGTTTATATGAATTACCAGGACTTACCAGAAAAGAGGAAAACATTTGTTGTGTATATTCTCTAAGAAGATTAGGTCAAGCACTATGTGGAGAGAAAACCATAGTCAGCAGAACCTTACTCCTTCTGCTCCTTAATACAATGGAGTACTCAGCCATGTTCTGTTTGCAAAAAAATGTGGAGGAAGTCATGGTTTCTTAGAAGGGCAACGTTTTGTTTGTTTAATGGAGATGCCAGAGTAGACTCGAGACCACCCCCTGTCCGAGGGCTGGGGCAAAGGGGACACTGCATTTTCAGAGCAGGGATGGTGCCAGAATGAGGTGAAACCTCTTCTTTAATTGATAGAATGGAGCAGGGGCAGTGTATCAAAGCTATTTCCCTCTTAAATTCATAAGAAATAAGTCCTAAATGTTCTTCCAATTTTCTTCCCTTTATTAACATGTAAAGCTCCAAAATGAAAAAAAAAATATCCTTATAGAGCAATAAACCTAGGTATCTGCCTTCCAAGGTTAATGATATTATGAAGACAAATTGGATAGCGGCTAGGAGGTCGATCAAGCATTTGCAGTGGTAAATAGTTAAAAAGCTCAGACTTTTGGCTGTTGGGGCTGGAGGCAGGACCATTGGAAAATCATTCTAGTAGAAATGTTTGCTGAGACCGCAGTCCATCTAAGAAACCGAGTGATGAGGGCAACCCCAGTGCCCCAGTGCCCTGGTTCATCTCAGTGCTGGGGGGAGTCCTGGATTGGGATGATTTGACCAAAATCCCAGTTGAAACTTTTTCTCCATAAAAGGGGTAGACAGGCTTCCACTGGGTTATTTTTTACACACTCACCTAACCTGTGTACGACTTGATGCGTGGTTTGGTTTTTATAAATAGTCCCTGAAATACTATGGGATCTAGAAGACCATAAATAGAGCTAGAAAAAGGTCGAGTTACATCTAAGAAGCATGAAAGGTAATGGCCTACTTTTACAAAGTTGGTAGAAGTAGAGCTGTTGGAGAAATGCAGGGAGGTGAGTGGCACGTTGCCGTCAGCCCCGTGGTGCCCTTGACTTACCATGACGATCCCTCCCGACTGCTCGGCGGTACACATGCTCATGATCGGGGCCATGCCAATGGTCGTCCCTTGGAAATAAACCCCGCTGAGAAACAAAAAACAAAACAACTTTCTTAAATTAATATAGAATGAGGACATTTCCTAACATTAGAAATCATTTTGGCCATTCTTGCATTCCAAAAAGAAGAGCACGGACAAAAGGAAGAGAGCCACGGGGGGCACGTTGACAGGTGATTTGTGTCCTTAATGCCTCTCAAATGGAGTTTGCATTGTGGTCTCATAATCCCTTCAGATTTTTGTTTGCAACACTCAGACCATGACCAGTCATGACCTTTGTACTTATGAGTTGTATCCTGCCTATTTCCTACGGATTAGAGGGTCCTGCTCCTTTGAAACATGTGCTGATGGAAGTGCAAGGAAGAGTCACAGAGAATCACTGGCAACTAAATGAAACGCACATGGTGGTTTACTAGATTTTCTGTTTTAGCTGAACTTGGTTTCCTGTGGACCATTACAATTAATCCAGAAACCCAAACTCTTTCAAGTGTCTTGCTAACATAGCTGGCAACAATGATGTTGGTGGAGAAATGATTGATCCTCTGGAGCCTATGCAGAATAAAAACCCACGTTGGGAGGAAGCCTCCGCACCCCCGGAGGAAGGTTCTAGTAGGTGATGTTGTGGCTTAGGTGCAGGCTTCCCCCATGTGGATTCTTAATGTGGAGTCTAATGACGTGAAGCCCTGTTTAATGCCAGTGCTCAAATGCGACCCTCGTGCATTAAAAATGAAACGTTCGTATTTGTTGAATCTCCTTTAAATGACTTACTCATGTTACCTTGACCACGTACATACATAGCCTATACATACTCTGTTTGAGAAGTTAGTTATTTTGACAGAGTTCGACTGGACAAAAGGAAGTAAGTCTATATAAAATCTTATCTGTGTATATATGTATATGTTTATCCATCCATCCCTTCCTATCATACTCATATGTGCAGTAGTTGGGGTTACAGGTTTTGTATTTACATTTATATAGACCATTTTAACAGATATATATATATATGTGTGTGTGTGTGTATGTGTATATATATATAAAATAAGAGGCTAATTTATTTCCAGATGTTCAAGTTGGACAGACTCCATTTGGGGAAAAAGAATTAAAACAAAATACTCT
Organism: Neogale vison; assembly: GCF_020171115.1. Classification (NCBI taxonomy): domain Eukaryota; kingdom Metazoa; phylum Chordata; class Mammalia; order Carnivora; family Mustelidae; genus Neogale; species Neogale vison. The sequence goes on from NC_058092.1 coordinate 234,416,141, forward strand.
GACTCAAAATTTCTAAAATGTACTTTAAGTAGTTTGGGATTAATCAATGCATAAAATATGAGGCAACCGCAAATATCCAGGGTGGGAAAAAAAACAAACAACCCCGTGAAAATGGCCAGAGTAAATTATCAGGGAATGCCAACAGCCTTAGTTCATACGTAGGCATTTTCTAAAGTGAGGATGGGGTAAGAATGGTTTTTAACTTCCCATATTTTTTTCAAAGGTTTTATTTATTTATTTGAGAGAAAGAGAGAGAGAGAGAGAGCACATGCACACAAGCAGGGGGAGGGCCAGAGGGTGAGGGAGAAGCAGACCCCCCCCAAGAAGGGAGTGGGGCTTGACCCCAGAACCCTGAGTTCAGGACCTGAGCTGAAGGCAGATGCTTGACTGACTGAGCCACCCAGGTGTCCCATCTTCCTATAATTTTTTAAGGAACTAGATATAACTTGCCAAAGAAAAAATGTCTGACCCCGAAGCTTCCAATTCAGTGAAACGAGCTGCATGAGAACATAGGAATAACAGCATCAACTGTTTAAGGGTCTTAATAAAAAGTTGGTCAATTTGGGGAAAATCTACTCCTTACCAATGTGGATGATGATAATAAAATGATGATAAAGATTTTTTTCTTTCAAATATAAAGGTGTTTGAATATCTTTACAATATATTATATTATAGCTCTACTTTTTCTCATTTTATTATCTTCATGACCTGATACTACTGTTGCCTTCTCCCAGCGGACTGGGGACTCCTGAGAGTAGGGAGCTTACCGTGCTGTCCATCGCTATGTTCAAAGGACCTAAAACATACTTGCTTCCTGACAGGTGCTCAATACACACTGATTGAAAGAACGCAGACCCCTAGGGTCCTCTGATCTAGAAAAACAGAGTCATAACGAAACAGGAGGAGGAATGAACATTTCCTTTCTCCAGGCATCTGGCAATAATTATCCTAGTGCATCATCTTCACATCTTGCATAAACATTTTTCACTAATAGTGAAAGAAAATGAGCTTTTTTTTTTTAATAGACTACTCAGGACAATTTTATATTAAGACAAAGACTAGAAAGATTTGCAGAGAGGAAAATGTCCAGGTGATGAAAAAAGAAAATAAGAGATTTCTTACAGGGATAGGTTTCCTCAGGGGTTCAAAGGAAGGCTTTCCTGATGGACCCCCAGTTTGGTCAGGATCAGTGCCCCACTGATGTGGACTGGAAAGCACCCTGGTACAAGTCAGGGTGCTCTGCAGTTTTGGGGACTGCCAGGTGACGCTAAGAGGAGACGGGGTTGCTGGGGTCACTCTTTAAGCAAAGCAGAGACAATGGATCCCCCTACCTGATGAGCTGGGCATTGTCATGTGATTTGCGAGGTAGAAGCTTCATCTTTCTCCAATCCAGAAATTCATGGAGGCTTGTGAACGGGTCCTGACTTATGGAGCATTTGTCGATGTCATTCCACACCTCCACGCCCACCAGCACTATCCGAATGTTCAGGGATCTGTAAAACTGACCAAGCAGACACCCTCTGGGGATCACATTCATGAGAGCTCAAAATGCAGGGTAGAACATATTAGCATGTTTTGAATTTCACTGACATGGGTGAGGAAAAGATCTCTGTGGTCCCTCGTTCCTGAGGCACTGGAATTTAAGAAGTATTTGCAGTGTCTGATGCAAAGTGATGTGTTCATTGCGTTTCCAATGTTGTTGACCAGTTAGATGCCAAAGTTCATAGGCTTTTTGATGTCTGCCCTTACTTGTATGGAAGCACGCAGTTCACACGGTTCGCTGGCGATTGAAAATGTGCAGATAAATGTGTACTATCCCTAAAGTAGCTACATTATACCTAAAGACTGCCTGTGAGTAACTACTGTGGGGAAAACAATGAGGGAATTAGAATCTTTCAGAACACTCTGCCAAGGACAATAATATGTTCCTTTAAAGCAAAATGTTCTACCTAGGAGTTACTGAAAATGAATCTGCAGTAATTTTTCAACAAAGACTCAGACCTGGCTGATGCGATCACATTCCATCACTTATAATCTACCTAGAAAGTTTTAGTTAAATGCACAAGTCAGTCTTTTGGAACAATAAAGCCATACGCAGAACCCTTCTTCTGGGACTTCTGTGACCATCTTCTTCACAGCCGGAAGTTAGCTCACCAGCGGCATCACGGGAAGGACCTTCTAGAGGAAGTTCCTGTTTCGTAGGCTTGTGAAATCAAGCTTCAGATATATACCAAAGCATCTTCTCATTGCCTGTCTCCTGTCTTTATATACTCCCGACTGGACTTCAAACTACAGCCCTTTCTCCACAAGCAGATCATCCCGGGGCAGAGGTGGGAGGAGCAGCTCTTCGGATGGCTAAGGGATAGTCTGGTCTGGGACAAGACGACTGGTCAGGACAGAGGGAGGATCTACCCACTGCCTCCAACTCTCCCGCTGCCTGCCACGCTCATCACAACGAGGAGGTGGCTCTGTGCTCGGGGCCCAGGGGGTGAGGACATGGGATCACTGGGGTGGTGTAAACTCATCGAGTGCCCGTGATGGGTGAGGCGAGTCGCAATGGGCACTGGGCACGTCCTCATTTTCTGATCCAGGTAGCCCAGGAGAAAGATGTAGCAGCCCAAGTCAGGCTTCAGATGTGAGTTGGTCCCGTTTTATGCTACACGCATCTGGGACAAGTAGCAAAAGTCACAGAGGCTTCTCATTGGGTGGTTAAGTCCCATCCGGATGTGGTGAGTTCGTGGGCCATACGGTCCCCAAGTCCGAGCATCTGATGCCCATTCTGACCCACCGGGGCAGGCTCATGGCTTCCCCCGCCGATCTCCCCGCAGTCATCTCGCGAGCATTAGGTTAGCCCAAGGCTGTGACTGGAATGCACACTACGTCACAGAATGTCAGCTGCTCGCAGTGGTCCCACCGGGCTCCAAGCGGATCACAATTACAGGCATTACAGTACTAAGTTAATGAGACAATTCTCCGACCTACATGCAGCCCAGCAGCTTGTTTTTAATCAAGAATTGCTTGCTTCGTGGTATGGACTTGCAAGCTCCCAGTCCAGGCTTCCTGGGCAGAATGAAGCTCCTGGACTCTTCTGGAACTCTGACTGCCCGTGTCCGGCTGCTGCCCTTTGGTCGGGAGACCACACTTTGCACTGGGTCAGGCAGAGGTAACAGTGATCAGGAGGCGGAAACGTCCGAGCTCCAGGGCCGAGGGCCACACCAGCTCGCGAAGCCCTAACTCAGAGCCAGATGCCCCGTGTGGGCTTCACGTGGTCATCTGTGAAGGGCACACTGAGTTTGCCTCTGACAAGGACGGGTTGACTCAGGTCTATAAAAAAGCACTGTTCCTCAGAGCTAGCCTCTGTGCTGGCCAACAAAGGAGCTTGTGGTGGAATGACAGGAGGGAAGCTGGGCGGGAGCCTGGCAGCAGCCTGCCCAGCCCACGCACCCCAGAATGTGGGGGTGCAGCCCGAGAGCGGTGGCATTGATTCACCCACGGACACGGCAGCAATGAGCATCTGCTTGGCCCCTGCTGTATACCAGGCTTGGCCCTGGCAGCGAGAACAAGGATTAGGATACCCTTGTCCTTGGCTCCCAAATGCTCAGAGGTCAGCAAGAGGATCAACGCTGGGGACACTACTGAGAGAGTCCACTCCAACAGACTGAACTACCAAGAAAGGGCGTGAACAGGAGGTTCACAGGGTGCTGTGCTGAGGGTCAACAAAGCCTTTCTGGAAAAAGAGGGTCTGAAAAAAATGAGTGGAGGAAAGAGCAGTCCCCGGTGGGGTCCGACACGAGAACCTCTACCTTTCAGGCGACCGGCTTGGGAGAGGAGAAAGGAGACGCCCATGAGCTGGAAAATACCTGAAGAAATTTAATGCACAGAAGTTAAGCCTGTTCGGAAGCAAGTCACAGAGGGTCCGCGCCAGCGAACCTGCCACTGGTGTTAAGCTCTTACTGGATACGAAGTGGGACTGGTCGGAGTTGGAAGGTTACAGCGGCGAAGTCTGGGTGATCACGTACATCCAGCGCTCCACCCTGCAAGTGAATCAGGACCCGGGAGCACCTCCTCGTTCCTAGGCATGAGCTTTGCTTCCGGCTATGAGCATCGGACGTGCTTTCCATGTTTTACTGATGGGCGGGTGGTTTTCAGGATGCTGCAGAATGTCACCTTTGTACTCATTGACTTCCTGGTCTTTCAGTCCAGGATGTCCTTCTCTTTCTTCCTTTCAGGCCAACCCAGCCAGCCAAGCAGTGGTTATTTCAGAATGGCCAAGGAGAGCCAAGCTTTCTGCAAATGAGGAAGTTGCCACTGGAACCGTCATTGTTTTGGGGCCGAGACACTCCTACTTGGAGAGAGACAGAGGTGAACTTTTGAACATCTGCCAGAGCCCACGGCTGGTCAGCTGGCAGACTTGGGTGTACAGGGTATCTGGAGGAGCCCAGGTCCCGCAGCATGCTCTTCAGGGTCTGCTGGGGGTGGCTGGATGGGTTGCTCGGCCGTTCAGCTCTCTCTTGGCCAGAAACGCAAGAACTGCCAGGCTGGCAGACTCTATGGAGTCCATCAGGTCTTTCCTGAGGTATGTGGTCCTTTAATTACTAGTGTGAGTTATTAGCAACCCCCCGATTGCCAAGGTACCCGGGCAGCCATGCCTTTAAAAGTTTCCCTGTGACTCCAACGTGCGGGCAGGTGTGCGAAGCCCTGTGTTAGAGGGAGGGCGGTCAGCCCCAGGCAGCCGGATAACTTTGTTCCTCGGGGGTGCAGCTGGGGGCCAGCAGCTCAGACAGGTTCACGCTCTCCTTGCAAGCAGGTAAAGAGTGTTGCTGCTTTCCTGCCCCCGGGATTAGCCCAGATTTCTGGGGTTTCCTCCTGGTCTGGATCACTTTTGCCAAGGGTGAGCTCCCAATCTCCTCGTTCTCGGTGAGCAATCTTCCAACAGTTGATTGAACCAAAAGCCAATTTCGATGTCTCAGGACGGTGGAGCCAATGTGTCACTTGTAAATGACTGCCCTCAGGGGCACTCTGGACACAACCCAGGGATACCTGGGTTAAGAGGCCTCTTGGGAGTTCTCTAGAGGGTCAGTTTCATCCTACTGGGGTTTTGACTCTAACTGGGAATACTGAGAACCCCCCCCAAAAAAACACTGGGATTCTGGCCAGAAGAGAGCCTGGAGGGAGATGTAGCCCAAGGCCACCACAGTCCAGACCGTGTGCATGGGTTAGCATCTCCCGGAGCTGCTCCAGGCTGGGAATTCTGTGCTCCGAGAAAGGGCAAGTCATTGTTCCAGCCCAGGACCAGAACCCGGTCTCCCTGCCAAGTCAGACGAGGTGTGTTCCATTCCTTCCACCCTGTTTCTAAACATTTACGTACTTTGAATGATTTAATTACCCGAAAAAGAACTTACCTTGTCAACGTGATTAGCAATCTCTATTAATCGCTGCTTAACTTTTTCCAGATCTTTTCCTTGCCTCTGAAACTTAATAATTTTAAATGTCAGCATTAACAACAGCAAGAATATCAATCAAATCTCCTCTTCCCTGCTCCTGGAAACGTGAAGTCTTAAGCTTCCCAAACCACCCGGGACCCTCCACGGCTTACAGTGAAATGAGTTCCCATCCTGACGAGTAATTTCCCTGTCTGGGGACTTTCTGCAACTCCCTGAAATTTGCCCAAGCCAAGTGCTCAGAAGACAGTAACTTCTGCGATTTTTCCAGCCTCATAAATGATGGAGGCCGTGACATGTTTTGGCAGAGAAAACAGACAACGAGAAGGCAGTCCAAAGCCATTTTTCATATCATCAACTTGATTTTAACTTCCTCAGAAATTTCCTTTGTATTTGTTTTTTAAAAATTAAACAGTAAAAGTAATAGAAGCTCATGGCACCGGGTCAAACAGCAAGGAGGAGAAGGGGGAGACGTTAATGAATTCCCCTTCTCCCCTCTCATCTGACCTTCCTGCATGGGAACGATTCTCTGAGCAACTGTCAAGCCGGTTTCCCGAGAAGAAGTTGCCTGACTCATAACACGGACTGGAGGAAGGAATGAATGCAGAGAAGATCGTCTAAAATGATGGTCATGGAATTGGAAACTAACTGGAGAGAAAACTAACCTAGCATCAAAGCAGGCTTCAGAAGGTAGGGTTTTCTGCTGTATACCCCCGCGGCCTGGATTCTTCAATTCATTTTGGGTCAGGAGGGATGGGATAATTTTGCACCAAACTTTCCTCCCAAATGTGTCAGAATATATTCTAAAGTCTTCTGCCATTTCCCCCAAGTAACTTCTTCTGGAGACCTTAGCTACAGAGTAGCTCTGCTTTTCCTGAAGTCCTGGTTTTTACTTGGTAATCTCAGATACATTTACCATATTTGGTGCTCTCTAATACCAAAAACCACTTTTTTCAATGGGTTGTTGCAATGTTTTTAAGGGCTCATAGAATATGGAGTTAATCAGAACAAGTAATAACTTGCTACACATTTTCGTTTCTGTATTTATTTATTTACTTATTTATTTACTTTAACCAACTGTACTGAGAAGTTTGAGAAAGTTCTTACCTCCCTGTTGTCTGCTACGATAACCAGCTCTACGTACTTGGTCATCTTGAGGGTTTCTCTTTTATGCTGCCAAAAGCAAACACAGATTTGATTTCCCGTCACACCTCTCTGGGGCTTCCAGCACACTGCCTGTAACTCTGGACCCCAGCACTTTGCCCAAGGGGAGACTATCTTCACCACCGCCACCGGCAGGACCCCCCCCTTTCCCTCTAAAAGTTCATCTCCAACCCCAACGACCTCTGTCAAACCTCCTGTGCATGAGTGACTGGTTTCCCTTTCCACGTGGGAAATCCTTAAGAAAGGAATCCAGTGAGCCTGCTGAATCGCCGACGGCGGGATCAGAACAAGTCAAGACCATTAGTCAATGAAACAGGCCCATGACGAACAAGACAAAGCCTCTGGAACAGGAGCCGGCTGACGGACGCTCATTCGGGCGGCACGTGGCACAGAGCAGATCCCTCCGGAAGATGACGGATTCAGTGTCTTCTATGTGTTGCTTTCCCCCTTACAATCGAGTGTTGGGATTTGAGGAAAGTGAGAGAGAATGTATTTTGAGGAGAGACTGCATGGCCCTTCTGGGGAAACACTAACTAGCGCCCTTCAGGGAGCGGATTTCTTGTGGCTGATCAGGTGAACATCAAGTTAGGAGCAAAGGACGATGGTGGTCTGGAGACTAGGGAATAGCCAAGCTGACAAACGGAACAGAGTCGGGTGAAGAGGTGGTGTTAGCAGTAAAACCAGAAGGAAACAGAAGAGACAGAATAGAAAGAAACAGAGTCAAGAAAAAATAAAAAGACTGAACTATTTGCCATGGGAGCAGAGGGCTGGCGAGGGTGGGGAGCGGGACAGTTGGGAGGAATAAGGAAACGGCACACCAAGGCGTACGGATGGAGAAGATGTCGAACTCCCTCTGAACTAAAGGCAGCCTCTGAAGTGGGTTACTTTTTAATCAAGTTTCCTCAAAAAACCATTTGCACTCTTCCATGAATTACTGGGAGAATCCCAAAGGCATTTTTAGGAGAAAAAGAGCAATTCATGGAGGGTGGTCTCAAAAAGCAAACATTAAAAACAAAAAACAAAGCCTTCTGTTTCTGCACTAAAATGTGGTTGGAGGAAACGGGGGCTGAGGTGGGCTTGGTCCTCGCCAGCGATGGCCTGGTTTGTGCGTTAACGGCACTGTTTCACGTTTAAAACTCCATGCTCTAACCACGCTTTCAGACAAAAGCAAAAATGACCGAGGCATGCTTTGAATCAGCTTTCCAGTCATATAATCCTGAGGGACACATCTTTTATAAAACAAATCCCCGTCAGTCCGGGATCTTCTAAACAGAGTTTTACAAGAAAAATGTTTGTATCATAGCAGTGTTCCTGTTCACTGCCCAACCGTGCTGATTCATGAATTTAGGGATCCCTCAAGAAATCTGGAAACCTTATGGAGAAGGGAAAAATAAAGCACCAGGAAAGGTATAATTTCTCGTACTTTTACAAGGTTATGAGAAAAAAAGTCAAGCTTAGTGACTACGTGGTGCAGGCGTGCTTCCTGGTGATAACTGCCTACTCAGAGAGGAAGAAAGATGAACCCCAGTGGTACCCACTGGTGTCCCCAGAATGAGCCACCTTTGAAAGGGGCGAAGATCTTACTCCTTTTCCTTCTCAAGGTGTGAAAGAAGCTGATGTCTCTGTCTGTCCCCTCCCCACCCCCCGTGCCAACTTCCCGATTAACCATGAACACATACAACTAATCATACAAAAGAACACAGAGCTCTGTGGCAGAAAAAACCCAATTAATCTCCCCTTGAAAAACCCGCTGAAAGGGCCTTGGTTGTTTAGATGTTTATACATTTCAGACCACGAAGGGGTGAAATAAATGACGGGGGGATTTTTCCAAGTGGCCTTGGATCATCGTTTAGAAAATACACAATTCCAGATAATGAAAACAAACACATGAACACAATTTTCCTGTCTCTGCAGTTTTCAGAGAAGTCCAAACTTTCTCATGAATTCAGAGAAATGCAAGCTCAGAGAGCAGCCTAACCACATAATAATAAAAAACCATGGGGGAGGGGCCGGCTCATGGCCGCGAACATTCATTCTTCCATCAGCGGCACACACAGAGGCTTAAATTACCTCCACATGACTTCGACCTATCTGGGCTGTCCGGTTAAAAAAAAAAAAAAGAAATCGTATTTAAAATTTTTGATATGCAGAGCAACATTTGAAACTGGTGGCTTGACTGAATTTTCATTTTTGGGGTTATAAACAAAAGCCCTTCCCCAAACAGATAGGAGCATTAGTGTCTGAGGATGGCCCAGCGGTCTCCGTTCCAAGGCGGAGACCGAGGCGTTCTCGGAGTCTTGCTCAAGAAGGAACCAGTTCCTGGGCCTCTCAAAGTCATCACAGCCAAGTTCCCAGAGACAGGCTATCCCCCGACAGGCTGCAGAGGAAACTCTGGCACGGGGGCCTTAACCCAGCCCAACTCAAGTCAGAAAAGCAAGTCGAGATTAGGATTTCAATAAACCTTATCAAACCTCCTCCCTCATCTGGGCCAGACTCTGTATATCTTTTATGCACCCCACAGATATCTACGATGGCTCTCTCTGTGTGTTTGGCACTAGGTCGGGTGCTGGGGACAGAGGGACAGACGAGAAACCCAAGGTCCCGGGCTCATGAGGCTCGCATTCTAGGAGGGGTTAGGAGACAGGATGACAATAAAAAAATCAACAAAAATAAAGCTTAGTCTGTAGAAGGGGCAACAATAGACATAAACAGCGTGTGCAAGGAGAATAAAGATGGGGGCGTGTGATGAAGGCAGCTGCAGCCCGAAGATGAGAGGTCTGGATGTGTGCGGGGATCAGTGTTCAGGTAGATGGAACAGCAGCGGCAGAAGTTCTGAGGCTGGGAGACCTTGGAGTGTCGTGGCAACAGGCAGGATGGCGGCATGGTCTAGGGAGGGAGGGAGGAGTGTAGATGAGCTATGGATGGGGAAACTGTGGCCAGGGCAAGGAGGCTGAAGCATCCTCCAGTGACCTGAGCGCAATGGGGAGCCCCTGCACGGAAGCACGCTGGCTGCTGGGAGAATGGATCATGGGAAGACAGTAGTGGAAGCCAGGAGTGCGGGTGATTGCCGGTGACAGTTTGGGACAGGAACCGTGGAGATCGGCAAACAGACTCCAGCTGGGTGTGATACAACCAGCAACACAAGAACCGCAACAGTGAAGCCGGGGCCCATGCTTCTGTAGGTGGCCAGATCAGCAAATTAAATGAATCCAGTTTGGTTTGATTTTCCTCTGAGTGAAAAAGGGTCTCTGTCGGCTCCAGTGAGGCCTCCTCTGAGGCCACTTTGTGAATATTTATGAGCTGATCCCTGGTCCCTGCCTGCCAGGCCCTGTCTGCCGTCCTGCCACTGGCTTGGATGGGGGTGGGGGTGAAACACACGGATCACACCCGCGTGGGATATGGCCCCCGGGGCCCCACTGATGGGTGAGCTGCACAAGCAACCGGCAAGAGAGACAGTGAGCCGGAGGACGGGCGCCGGAGGACGGGCGCCGGAGGACAGGCTCCTCCTGACGGACTGAGTGCGAACAGGGACACGGGCAACATACTGAAGTGACGTCCACAAAGCCAATGGCAGCCGCAGCTCTGTTACTCATTGATTCAGAGTTTCAGGGGACGTAAATGTCAACAGGAATCTGCACCTGGACAGTTTGGAGGCTCAGCTCACGCGGAGGGAGGCTCGGAGCTCGGGGCCAGAGAGGCCATGGCACTGAGCAAGGTCTGGGAAGGGGCGGCCAAGGCAGCGCGAGGAGCTGATACGGACACTCGGGGCAGGTGTGGGCGCGCAGGCGGTCGGGCGGGTGTGGGCGCGCAGGCGGTCGGGCCGGGTGTGGGCGCGCAGGCGGTCGGGGCGGGTGTGGGCGCGCAGGCGGTCGGGCCGGGTGTGGGCGCGCAGGCGGTCGGGCCAGGTGTGGGCGCGCAGGCGGTGGGGGCGGGTGTGGGCGCGCAGGCGGTCGGGCCGGTGTGGGCGCGCAGGCGGTCGGGGCAGGTGTGGGCGCGCAGGCGGTCGGGGCGGGTGTGGGCGCGCAGGCGGTCGGGGCAGGTGTGGGCGCGCAGGCGGTCGAGTGCGAGGCGGCAGCCGTGCCCTCTAGAAAGACGGAGGCCACGTGGTTCCGGCCCCTTCCTGAGGCTCAGCTCTGCTCAGGCTTGGCACGAGCTGTAGACTCCTGTTGCTGCTGCTCCCGCCGCCGTGACTGTCTTCCACCGAACGAAGGGAGAGGCTGTCTAGGAATCGGAAGCCATCGCAGAAGGGCCGCGTTCGGGGACACGTGGCAGCCGGAGCGAACCCGGCTTCCTACAGGAAGTATTGCCTTTTCCATTTGACTCATAATTACCCACGCTAATGGAGGGGAACCACAGCACAGATAATCCCCAAAGAAGGGGTAATTCAAACATAATTTACATTTGCCTTTGGGAGGCATTATGTGATTTTTCTCCCGCAGTGCATTTCCCAAGCCTTCGCCTCTCTCTGGCTCAGGCCAATGTTAGGATCAGTCTGCCTTCTGGCCCGGCTCCTTGATGGAGGGAAGGAGCTTGGTGAGTCAGAGGGCAGCTGAGCAGGGGCGGGGGGGGGGGGGGGCGGGGGGGGCAGGGCGCTAGGGAGGGTAGGGGTGGGGTGGGGGGACTCTGGGACCCTGCAGAGGCGAGGTCACTTTACAAGGCCATGTGACCGCAGGCGCCCTTCCAGGAGCCACTTGGGTTCTCACTCAAACCCAACGTAGGGCCTTGTAAAAATGACAAACCATAGCTCGAGCCTGTATTATTGCTGGTGCAAACCCCCAGGGCTGATTTATTCCTGCTGCTCTGTGAAAGGAAACGCAAATATCTGCAGAAAAACCTCAGCCTGCAAACCAGTCTTCGCCCTAGTTAACATTTAGCGGGGGCAGAAGATGCTGGCGGAAGGCAGGCACGGCTGCCGCATCGCATGAACAGGAGGAGCCCGCAGCAGTTACATTGGTTTTTTTTTTTTTTTTTTTTTTGCGTGTAAAATTAGGGCATGGGAGTGAGGCAGGAGCGTGGCCTCTTTCACGTTCACTGGAGTAACTGTCCCAAAGCATGTGGTCTCCCATTCCAATCCCCAAGGAGTCCCCTTATTTAAGAATCACGTTTCATATCGTTTTCGTTATGTAGATGTACTTTGTGTCATATTTTTCTCTTCCACTGAAACAATCGTAAGGATTTTTAGAGATGTGGAGGACAGAGCTGTTGCCTTCCCTTTTCAATTTAAAGGTTCATTTGCACCCCAATGTGCGTTCTTAACAAAACAACATTGTTCTTCAGGTTTTGCGCTCTCTTCTCTGAGTCCGAGTGACTGGAAATTCCGGTGCCAGCCACCTTCCCAGACAGCCAGAGGCTTCGTTAAGGAACTAAAATACGGCTGGCAAGCCGACACCGAGCCTTGTACTTCTGCGTGAAACGGCAAACGTATTTGGGTGTCCCTTAAACTGTCAAGTTATAAATCTCACAACGTGGGCCCCGGACATTCAACAAGGTGATCAAAGACAAGCGCCTTGAAAACAAAATGCAAATGTCCTCCTTGTTTATGACTGGAAAACCTACAGCTTAATCACCTCTTCTCTGAGGTCTGGAATGAAGCCGAGAGTGTTTGAAGAGTAAAATAAACATGATCTGGGACCATAGAGACGGGTCTCTGTGATTCCAAGTCTTCAATCTGTCGCTCTAAAATGGGTGGGAGGGGGGAGAAAGGCAGGACGAAACTCTCTCGAGTTCTGTTCACGTGTGTGTGTGTGTGTGGGGATTTTTTTCAAGCTCTGGTTCCTGGGTCTCCACTCCTGAGTATCTGTGTCAAGGTGGGTCACCGTCCCAGACGGGTCTCTCCCCCTTCTGTGTGATGGGGAGGCAGCACGCACCCGCCATCGGAAACCTTGTGAGCAAACTAGGAAATAGAGGACAACAGGGTCACACAGGCAGAACGCCGGGACAGGAAGAAAGAACGAAACGAAAATGAAGGTTAGGGAAACACAATTCACAGGTGCGAGGGAAGTTTTACAAATGAGAAGAAATCATTTAGGATCATGCTTCCTGTTTGAACTCGGAATAAAAATGATGAGGAATGAACAAAGAGGAATAATCCGTACGCAGTGCTGAGGGTTAAGTCAGGAAAGAGGAAATGTGCTGTCCTTTAAGTGGAACCTTGAAGAACATGTCTCTAGACCACCCAGTGTTGGCACAGCTGACGTCGTATCTATGAAATCCTGATGTCTTGTCAACAGCGGGACAGGAAAGCCAGAGACGAAAATCAGGAAATTGTTCAGAATTTCCTATCTGGTTGTACTCATTCCAAGTCAGGGCCCCCAGCCAAATGTGGCTACCCTCACTCCTTTTTTAGAGTGTTCTACGGCTGGGGCGCCTGGGTGGCTCAGTGGGCTCAGCCTTCTGCTCAGGTCATAGTCCCAGATCCTGCGATCAGAGCCCCCACATAGGCTCCCTGCTCAGCGGGGAGCCTGCTTCTCCCTCGTCCCTTGCCCCTCCCCCCCACTCATGCACGTGCTCTAAGCTCTTTCATTCACTTTCTCTCAAATAAGTAAAATCTTAAAAAAAAAACCAAGAGTGTTCTGCTGTGGCCTGTGGCACCCAAGTAATACTGGACATAAAAAGGTCAGGCAGCCATTTGGGGTGGAGGTTTCCTGATAATGCACCAGAGAGTACCAGAGCCCCTGTGTTTCTGTCTGCTTAGCAGGCAGGAAGATCTGTGGCCCGGGCTTCACCAGGCAACGACTCTTCCCCCTTCTGCGGCAGAAGGAGAGACGTTTGATGAGCAGAGCCAGGAGCAGGTGGCCAGAAAACACAGGAGTGTTTGGACAGTCTCAGGAAGGAAGGAAGGACAGGCACGGGCAGCAGGGACAGTAAGCAGCCCTCCTTAGCCACACCGTGTGGCCAAGATTCCATTCACCTCTGCAGGGGCACGCAGGCAGCGACTGGGGATGTTATGCAAATCATAACAAAGACCCCAGCTGTAAAACGGACTTGCTAATAAAGAAGGCTCCACATTGTCTTTCTCCTGCTGAGGAAGGGGAGCTGCCCAATGGGCAGGTGCGGCTCCATTCTTGTCTTGTTTATCATTGTGGGTGAGGTGGCGTGCGACCCTGGGTCTAGACCACAGTAGCTTCTCACAGACCACAGTGAACGGTAATTTTGTCGGCCTCTGAGCCAGACTTTACGCAGCACAGGCTGAGGAGTCTGAGGCGGCCATTTGCAAAAACAGTGATGGAGGTTTCGGTATTCGGTGATGCTGTGCGCACAAGATATCACCCACTCCAGATCCCCCTACACAACATGCAGACAACGAAACTTCTCCAGCTGTCTTCGCCCTGGAGCCCCCTAGCTAGAGCCCCCACTCCCCGGAAGTATGACCCTGATTCCCCCCTACCCTTCTTGGCCACGTCCGGGAGGGTGGTGGGAGCCAGTTCCCTGCAGGGAGCGCAGACGTGCTGTGATGTGACCCGCAGGACCCCCACGTGCCCTTCAGCTTCTCCAACGGGAAGAGCTTGTATTTGTTTGTTTCACTTTCCATTGGTTCCAAGATATAGGTGTTATTTTCAAATGTAATAAGTCCCCTGTTGAAGAAGAAATAAGAAAAAAAAATATATTTTTAAGGGTAGTTTCTTATTTATGGCCAAGGCTCTGTTCTTAATGAGAGAAGAAATACAAGGAGAAAAGCCAATTTATTTATATTCTCAGGTTTTTAATTGGGAAGGAGATTTCTGAGCCACATGTTTGCATGAATTCATCTTGCAAATGTTTTGAAAACAAGTCTGGGAAATGTTTTGTTTCAAGTATTTTACGGTAAAGAGTAGACTGTGTTTAGCCTCTATGTGTTTTTTTTTAAATTTTGATTTATAATTTTTTTCTTCTCAAAGATATATTTCTGGGGAAAAGAGTTGAGAGATGTTTCATCTGCTTAGAAAGTAACTCTATCTGAGTTAGCAGATGGGAAGGGAAATCTTTTTCTTTAAAGGAAAATCCTTGCATGTGAATTATTCAGCCCGATCAACTATGCTTCCTAAATATTTGAAAGGATTCTGATATGAGGTTGAGTATAAACCTACACTTATTTATGGGAGCTGTGAATAAAGGAAGCTGTGTAGGCGCACGAAGCATTAGAACTGCTTCTTGAAGGCTGAGCTCTGCCCTCTGCTCTTTGTTAAAGTTGGATCACTCCTCATAGGAACCAAGACTACTGGAAGACGTCCCAGCCCTGAGGCTGGCGAGGCAGCCTTCAGAGTCTGGCAGTCTGGGGGTAAGCTCTAGGTGCGTGACCTTGACCTCTTTGAAGCTTGGTTTCCTTACCTGGAAAATGGGACTATAATACCTATTTCTCAGGGCTGTTATGTCATCCAGTTAAAACTTTTAGCCTTGTGGAGGCCATAAATCAGTGCTTAAATGGTAGTTGTCCTCTTTGTCATTAACAAGGGCACATCATGGATGAGGCTGCTGTTA
This sequence comes from Neogale vison, assembly GCF_020171115.1. NCBI lineage: Eukaryota > Metazoa > Chordata > Mammalia > Carnivora > Mustelidae > Neogale > Neogale vison. Next base: position 234,431,203 of record NC_058092.1, read on the forward strand.
ACATGTTATTCCAAGTACCAAATTCCTGACAATTTCAGGAAGATCTTGTGTTTTGATAACACGTCTGGCCACAGACGGGCCATTCATGACTCCCTGACATGAAACGGAGCAGTAGTATGATAAAACCACTTCTGGGAATGAGAATAAGAAAGAAAGAAACCTTTGAAGTAACTTTCAGATTTGGGAATAAAAGTACAAGTTCTTTTAAAAAAACAGACAAATATGCTGAACATTCCACCTTGTAGAGACAGACAGTGGTATCAGACCACAGACCACAGTGTGTGTCTGACCTGAGCAGGGCAGAGCCTAGGCAATGTCTGCTTCTCAGAAACAAGCAGCGCTAACCCAGAGGTGTCAGCTTCCTTCGAGTGATGGGGAACATTGGCCTACTTGATGGTTTTTGTCTCTCTCTTTTCCAGAGTGGGACAGTAAAGTACTTTAACTTAAAAGGCTCTTCTTGATATTGAAAGACAGATTTTCTTTGGAGAAATGGCAATTTGAGTGATAGTAAACTGGCAGTTTTAAGACTTCCCACATAATAATGGAAGCTTCTAGAGACTTCCATTCTTTAGCAAGGCAACCACAATCTCTCCACTAGAGAAACGCATCACATTTTCGAGCGAGACTAATTGCACTGTAAGCAGACATGTCTAACATAGTAAACCTTAACCTTTCTTGAGACATGAACCCTTTTATACTCTCCCTTGAAAAATACACATGTGTGTATATTGCAATATTTTGCAGATAATGTCTGAAGACTGGGGACTATGGATGAGGTTCAGGGGCTCCAGGTTTAGGGCAGCAGCTCTAATAAATAATTTATATTGCATCAACCCAAGGACTTGAGCCTGCCTTTGTCCTTAAGACATAGCTGAAAAAGTTGGTTTCTCCATCAGTTTTCTTCAGAGAATCTCAGCTTTTTTCCAAAACAGGGACCTTGTGAAATGTTCCCTTGTCATTCATTATTGCTTATTTCAGTCACTCATGTTATGCCTGTCGTTCCAAGTTTAGCCTGTGTGCTGTGGAAGCAAGCACCGTCCTATGTTTCTTGAAGGCCCATTTTATTTAGTTGCTCTTAGATTTTAATAGAATGATGGGATTGCAATACTCAAATAGTATGGAAAGAAGAGGTTTAAAAAAATCAAGTGTGTATTTGGAATACAAATGATGAGCAAATACTCTCTACTCAGTTCATTGTTATTCAGCTGGTTGGCTCTATCAGTCCTATGTAATGAAGTTATAGACAAAGGCAAAGAGAAAGATCTTGCCTGGGATGCCTGTGCCCCAACTCATGTCTTTGTGTGTCTCTAGCAGATCACATGGACATGACTTTGGCCATCAACTCTGTTGGGGTGGCTTTTATCTCTCTTCTTAAAAAGTTCTTTGTGAAATAAGACTTAGATTTCTCAGCTTGGAATGGGTAACAGGGGATTTTTGTTTATTAAAGTTCATTTTAAATAGCCTCAATTAAGAAAGAGTACTTAAAAATGATAGGCCAAGGGAATGTGGAAGACAGACACACTTGAAAGGAAAATATGGATTTGCTAAAAAACCGACCTTCCTGCCCTAAAACAAAGATGATACCAACATTTCATTTGATACCGCAACGTTTTCTCTTGTGCGTTAGCGTTAAGTAAGCTGGACGCTCACAGTAAAACATGTCACTAGGTTGTAATCATGAGAAACAAATTACTGAAAAAGTTTTTCTACTTAATGGAAAATTTTTAGAAATTGTTACTTAGTCATAAAAATGTTCTCATCTCTCCTTTTATCTTTCAAGTCATCCAAAGGCCAGATGTTGAGAAACTGGGGTGAAGGCTCTCCCTTCGCTCGGAACAATTGGCAGCCTGTAGGACAACTTAATTAAATAATTGCTTTGGACTGTCGTGGGTATAATTAATCATTTAGCCCTAGAGATTGCTGGAAACAACAGTGGACACAAAATTCAAGGATTCAGGGTTTCTGAGATGTAAAATTTTGATGTTCTCACAGCCCTTGCTGGCCCCAAGCTAGATAAGCGAGTGTAATTTAAGTGGAATGTCAAAGATATTTAGCTGTAAACTTGGATTTGGAAGTAACTCAGAGTATGGAATTTAAACCCAGCAGACTTTGAAGTTGGAGTTCTTTCCACTTGCCAGAGTGGGACAGAAAAATGAAGACCCCAGGTAGCTTCTCCAGGGGGACATTAGGAGAAATTGGGAGGGTTGGGAGGACGCTGGAGGGTACGGGACCGGCCGGCATGGCGGGCAGTGGACTGGGTGTAGTTCATGGTGGCAGAAGAGAGAGGGCTGGCTGGGGATGCGAGGGCTACTCCGACAGTGCTCTGCCCGGGCTGTGCCCCTTGCACTAATCCCCCAGTGGATCTGCACACGGTTGCAGCTCTGGGGATCGTCCCACTGTCCAAGGCAGGTGGGAGGCTGGAGGCAGAGCTGGGACCTGTGTGCCCCGGCCCTGCACCTCTCAGCCATCCGGCGCTCCAGTCTCCCCCAGCGCTCTTCTGAGAGGGGTTTGTACAGGGATGAGCACAACGGGGGAGAAAAAAGTCAGAGAAAACAGGTAGCCTTCCTTTAAATTTTAAAATCCTATGATTTTTCCTTCAATAGAAACTTAGGGGAATCTATTAAAATTTTAAATTGACTTTGTGAGCTTTCAAAGTGAAAACTCAGGAGGCCTGTATTTCCTCGAGATAAGTTTTTGTTTTTCTCAAAATTCAGTTTTTAATCTCCAAAGCAACGGTGCATCAGGCAATAACATGGCTTAATGTGGTTGTTCTTATTACAATTTTTCTTGCTACTCCCAGGCAAGCCGGAGAGAGGGATGGATTTTGACTACCTGTAATAAGGTAACGATTAGAATATATGAATTACCCGGACTAGCTCCATGTTCAATTGCTAATTGAATTTTCTTGCAAAAAAAAGACTTTTGGTCTCAATACCAGGCTGCCAATCATCAGTTGAAAATGCGGTTGGCATGAAATCTAATTTCAGCTCTTTCCTGGGGGAGCCCAGGGGTAAACACAATATCCCACCATACGCTGGGTACAGCGATGGCGGCGGTTAGTAGTGAACACGCAAGCACTGGAGGGCTCACTGCCAGCAAGTAATTTCCATGGGAACTACTCATGGACGATTAAGACAAATTTGCATTGTCCCCTACTACATGGGAAGCCCTGGGCGGGCTCTGGTAGAACCACAAAGACATCTCACCATGGTTCTCATTTCAAATGTAATTCATACCAGGGTCTGGGAGGCATATGACAAGAGAGGTAAAATGTTAGACTATTATAAAAGATTCTAATAGTAGCTGGGACTGGCACATCAATACTACTACTACTAATAATAGCAGCTTGGGTTTATGGAGGCATCGCCCCCTGAGCCAGGCTCCTTTTTAAAAAGAACAGTTGATCGAGAGATGATTCAAATACCATTAAGTTCACTCTTAAAGCAGGCAATTCAGTGACTTTTAGTACATTCGATGAGATGTGCCAACATCACCACTGACTCTAGAACATTTTCATCACCTCTTCAAAAATCATGTCCCCGCTATCAGTCACTCCATGGGCTCTCCTGCCCCATGAGCCCGGCTTCTGAATCCTCTGTTTTCTCTAATAATTACAGCAATCCTTTCCAAGCAGGTATCGTAAGCCCCTTTTACGAAGAGGATACCAAGGCTAAGAGCCCGAGGTCACCGTGGTGGGTGAAATCGTGTTGCCCCAAAGAATATGTCTGACTCCCAGCCCTTGAACCTGTGAATGGGACCCTTGGAAACAGAGTCTTTGCAGATGGGGTCTTGTTAAGGATCTCAAGATGAGTTTCTCCTGGGCTGACAGTGGGCCCTAAATTCAATAACATGTGCCCCCTTCGAGAAAAAGGAGCGTCCAGCCCATTAGTGCAAGGGGCACTATGTCCAGAGACATAGTGGGGAGGCCACGTGAAGGTGGCAGCAGAAACCTGTGAAGGGGTGACCAGCCAGGGCAGGCCGGCGGTGGCCAGTAGCTACTAGGAGTCAGGAGTCAGTCATGGGGAGAAGCCTCAGTCCAATGCTGAGGACTCCTTGACCTCAGACTCCCAGCCTCGAGAACGGGGACTATACATTTCTGTGGCTCTCGGCCCCCAAGCAGGTGGTGACTTCTTCTGGGGGCTCTTGCACTCTCATACAGTCCCCCAGCTGGTCAGCGGCACAGCCAGGACGGCCCAGCTGTGCACCTGGCCCCCGAGCCATTCCCTCCTCCGCGGCCACGCGAGGGTGGGCCCTCTCTCCTCCGCACCAAGGACTCCCTCTGAGGAGGGCACGGCTGAGTTCTGAATGCAAAGCCTGCCCACGGGCTGGACGGTCAGCTCGGTGCTGACTGAGGGAGCGTCATCCACCACCCGTGCAAAATGGGGGGCCCTGAGGGGAGTTTTGGAGGATGGGGGAACTGGAGGGTGGGGAGCACGAAGGCCAGGTGAGTGGCCTTGAAGGAGCACGAGCTGAGGAGAAAGTGCAGAGTGCGCAAACACCCCACGCACACGAGGGTGTGGGCGAATGGCCGGTGGGGGCCGTGGAAGGAAGGCGGGGCACAGCATTTGGGCTTCCTTCTCTGTCTCCATCCTTCACCTTGGCTTTGGCCTTGGCTGCCCTGCGGCCTCACTGCAGGCTCCACACCCTCCATGCGGACTTAAGGTGCCTCTTGCTCACACTTCCAACTCCCGCCGCCCATGTTCTGCCCTTGCTGTCTGCTCTTTCCCCCGCCTTTCCCCTCCCCCACCCGGGGGTTCTCTACAGATCCGCAGGCTCCTTCCGTGGAACCGGGGGTGCCCGGCCCTCTGGCCTGTGGGATGCAGCTGCTTCCAGGCTAGGGCCATGTTCCGTTCCTCGGGGCTCCCACCCAACGGCCTCGCACCGTTCCTGCCGCAGCCCCCTGGCGGGATCGACCTTCCAGGACGATGCAAGCTTCCGCTCAGCCCACCTTCAGGACGGCCCGGCATCCCGGTCCCTTCCGCGGGTCTCTGGTTCTGCGCACGCCCACGCCACAGCTCTCGCTACACGGTGCCCACATGGCCTCTGGCTGCTTTCCACACCCAGGGAGGATCTTCCTCATTCGCAGTGGTTTTCCTGGCCCGGCACCAGGACTGGCATGACCGGCGGGGGATCGGGACGCGAGAAGCCGGCCCGCGAGTGGTTGCACACGCGTGTGAGTGGGAACGAGGGCACACGGGTGTGAGGGAGCAAGAGGCTCTGATCGCAGGCTGCAGGGAGCCCTGTGGCTCCGCGTGCGGGGGTGACGGCAGGACTTCTGTTATGATCAGGCAGTGTTTCTGAAACACGACCTTCTGGAATGTGCAAGATGGCTGTGAAGGGAAGGGTGGAGGCAGGAAGCACGGGTGGGAGGCAGCTAAACAGTCTCGAAGCAAGGGTTGGTCTGGGGGGGGGCAACGCGGAAGTCTGCGGGGTCTGTGGGAGCACCAGAGGGGTCATCAAAGGTCACCACGGGCCAAGCTTTGGAGCCAGAGATGGGCTGGACGTTCCGTGGAAAAGCGGTAGGAGGGGAGCCCATCTGGGGACTGAGGAGTTTAGATTTGGACACTTTGGTATTTTGAGGCAGAGTGGGGCAGGGAGCGCTGACACTTGACCTCGGGCGGCCTTCAGGATGGACACCAGGGCAGACCAGCAGTCAGAACAGATCAGCTGTGATCCCAGCACGGCTCTCACCAATGTTCCCATAGGACCACGAACGCACGTCTCCTCCTCCGGAGGAGGAGGCCAGGACAAGAAGCCGGGCCAGAGGTGGCAGGTGTGGCCACAGGGCTGGAGGGCAGGGAGCAGAGGCCAGGTCTTAGCCTAGAAGCTGAGGGAGCAGAGAGTCTCAGTGCAGAGCTCAAGGCCAAATTGACTTTACCTCCTCTCTAGCCCATTTCTTCCTTAATATGACCTTAGAGATGTTTTAAAAATTTGGACTGGCCAAGGAACGCCTGGGTGCCCGTCGGTGAAGCTTCTGACTCTTGACTTCGGCTCAGGTCATGATCTCAAGATCGCGGGATCGAGCCCCACATCTGGCTCTGCCCTCAGCACAGAGTCTACTTGTCTCTGTCCCTCGGCTCCTTCCCCTGTTCTCTCTCTCTCTCTCAAATAAATGAGTTAATTTAAAATTAATTTAATTTATTAATTAATTATTAATTTAATTAATTAATTAATTTAAAATTAAAAAAAATTCGGACTGGCAAAGATCGTCACTGACCACTTAAAGACTTGGGGAGAGCATGTTTTCTCCACCGAGGTTGCCTGAGCACCTATAACTTTCCAGGTTTTAGGCTGAGCCCAGTGCCCCACCTGCCTAGACCTCACGGTCTGGCAGACAGGAAAGGGAATGCAAGGTCAGCTCTGTGCGCCTGACTTTCTGGCCCATTAGGCCACTTGGCGGCAGGCCATTTAGGTTGAGCTGTGAGATCTGATAAAAAAACCACACCCATCCAGGTGAGTGACCTGGAGTGAAGGCGTGAGGGGCCAGGAAGGCGTTGAGCCATGGCGCTGGATGTGGGGGCCTGCGGGAAGCCCGTGGCTCAGTTTCCAGCCTGCCTTGCTCCCTCTGTCTGCTCTTCCTCCTATTTTCCTTCCTCCTCTTACTTTATCAGCGGAGATTTCTGAGTGAGTTTTTCAAATGGGTCAATTCAACTTGTCTGTTAAATTGTAAATAATAAAATAATAATACAGTATAAAAGCAGAACTTTTTTTTTTTCTTTTACAATGGTTGCCTTTCCCTTAAATTGCAAATGATTCTTTTCATTATAATGGTTATTTCTGACTCCATGGACCATAACGCTGGTTAACTCTATCTTTGAAAAATAAATTGATTGACTAGTTTTCAGTAGTATGGGACAAGATGTATTCATTCCTACATTCTGTGCGATATTTGATTTCATCATATAAAATTTGGTGCAGCAAACTTTTTTTATTATACAGTTTAAAGGAACATAATAATGTATGTCCTCACTGGGGTAACAAAGAGACATACATCTGAATATTTGTATGCAACTGAATTTCTGAAAACATTTTGTGCTGTCTCTCACATCGAAGGCGAGTGCTGAGAGCTCCAGGCACTACAAGCAATGTATCAGAAATGTTCCCCATCGTGAAGGTCCTTACAACAAGGTATGTGAACGTATAGCAAGGTATACCAGTCAGCTACCGACAGAGCGAGGAAGGATCAGAGCCTTAACGCAGGGATGTGAAGAGATATTTATAAATCACCTCCTCCGTGGCAGGAAAGGGCTGCCTGTGACAGTGCACACGAGGCACGGTTGATCTGCATGGGGAGAATCTTTGGGAGGCAGGGACGGGGCTTCATGCAGGAGGCATCATTTGATTTGTTGAAGCTTTTAAAGCCAAATGGAAGGCAGAGAGAGAAGCATGTCCCAGGCAGAAGGACAGCAGGGACAAAGATGAGGAGATGCAAGAGGAATGCTCTGGAAACAGCTAGAAAACAGTGGAATTGGGGTGGGGGGCTTCCTTGAGGTAGAGCCGTGCCTTCCCGTGGCTCTGGCGAGCATCCCAGGAGAACACGCAGAGGCGCGTAAATGCGGGAGATGCCTCTTTCCTGAGACAGAAGCTGTGCCTTGGAACAGCGTCGCATGGTGTGGGGACCAGCCCGCCGATGGCGGAGCCTCCGTCAGGAGCTCTCGCCACGGTGGTAGGAACACCGCCCCTACTCTCAGGGAAGCAGAAGCCGTAAGGATGATGAGGAAGGAGGTCTGGCTCCCACCGTGTGTCACCACGACCCCAGGGGACATGTGTGTGTGCACATGTATGTACATGCATCCGAGAGAGTGTTAGTATGCGTGTGTAAGTCCACAAGTGCGAGTGTGCCAGCCACGGGACGATGGTGAACGACAGTGTAAGTGTGCCTGCACGTGAGGACGGAAGTGCCGGCATGAGGTGTGAGTGGAAGTGCGAGTGTGAGCCCGAGTGCGTGCACGCTTTGTGCTCAAGCAGCTTCAACCCCATTTAAGAGCGAAATCAGTATTATAACCCGTCCTAGTTTACAACCCGAGATACCAGTGTCCTCATCTATGGAGGGAACGTTGGCTTCAGTCTGTTAAACCACCAGAGGTTCCTTCAGAAATTCCACCTCCTTTTAACCACTGAGCCTGCCGGGGATGGGAGAACACGTGGCTAATCCCAGAAGTGGGACCCGACGTCTGTCCTATGACAGAACACAGCAGGGTGGCACCTCTAGGGAGGGAGCAGACTTCTGTCCCCAGCTGGGTCCCTGTGCAGTGCTGTGTGGGGGAGTCCCTGACGCCCGCGGGGATGGTGTGGGTTAAGGGCTTACGGGTAGGGGACGTGAGGCACGAAGCAGGGAGAGCAAATGAGAGTCCAGAATGTCAAAGGAGAACCATGCATCTTTGCACTGGAACCATGTGACAAGGACTGAGCGTTTTGGGGACACATAGGCTAATGAGGACTGAGCATTCTGGGGAGACGTGTGAAATAGCAGAAAATTAACTTACACCTGAACTTTGCCTTTGACCTGGAGTCCTCTCAAAGTAAGAACAGACGCCACGGCTGCACTCATTTTTTCCACATTGCACTCCATCACCCCCTCTTGTAAAGAGCTGTTCCCTCTTTAATCCTGCTGAGATCTTTATGCTCTTCTTTCTCCTTATCTTCCCCACCTCAAGCTTCAAATGAAGAAGGCAGACTTGCTTGCTTCCTTGCTCTCTTGTCTCTTCCAGGACCAAGTTTTTCCTAGCTGCCCACGTGTGAACCAGTCTTTCTGAAGCCGTGCAGGACGTTCGTTCCCGGCTCTTTCTCTGCAAAGCTGTAATCTGATGGGCTCTAATGAATGTGTCCCCTAGGACATTTGAGTCCCCCCCCCACATTCCTAGATCTGAGTATGCTTCTGGATCACACCATACTGAACAGAATTTTTAATGCCTATTTATTCTTTTCTAAATCTGCCAGGCTGGTGCCATGAGGGCTGACTCTCCCCTTTATCTCCAGGCTCAATCGATTCTTCTTCCAGTGGATAGTTGGTCCAGCAGAGCTTTTTCTCTGGTCTGATCCTCTGCTTGCAAGGTCACAAGGTTGACTCCTTAACTCCAGAATTTCTCCATGGATGCACAGTCTGCTGCTTTTGTCACAACAGCACAAAGAGCTGGTAAGTCCGAATTCTCAGGAGGGCCACCCTCCTCGGGATCTCCCATCATCGTCCCCACCCATCTTGATGGTGGACACCAGACGACATGCAGCATGTGCTCTTCTGACTTTTCCTGAAACCCCAGCTACAAGTAACTTCACCGCTTTCCTCTGCCCGATAATGGTCTATGCGATGTACCCTGGGCGGAACATTGTCCAGGTGCTAGAGACGAGAGGTAGAGGCTGAGAAGCAGATGCTCCTCAAACTGGACAGAGAGGCTGGCCTCTCCATGTGGGAGGACAGGTACCTGCACCTTTTGTGGGCAGCCCTGGTGGAAGGGTGGGTGTTATGACCGAGGGACATGGCCAAGCACAGAAGGCAGGTTTATCCTATTCGAATATTACTCCGGGAATACGCTATCCAATTGTTCTTCATTTTCTATTTTTTTAAAGATTTATTTATTCGTATGAGAGAAAGGGAGAGCACAACCTGGAGGGGCAGAGGAAGAGGGAGAGAGAATCTGAAGCAGACGGCAGCTGGGCTCAGAGCCTGACGCGGGGCTTGATCCCACCACCCTGGGATTATGACCTGAGCCAAAACCAAGAGTCAGATGCTTAACTGACGGAGCCACCCAGGTGCCCCCTTCCTCTTCATTTTTTAAAACTAATTAACTAAAGTCACTGGTTTATAAATGGAATACCTTGGAGAGACCCTTTTCTCTTTACCTACCAAGAGCTTGAAATGCCTATGAAAATCACCTGAAACTTACCAGACCAATCCCGATGCCTCCCTTAATGCCTGTTCTCAGGTTCGATGGTCTAAAACTTCTTTACAGATGTGTAGAAGCCACTGTTGGAAGAGGCCTGTTTGTTGCTTATTGTCTTGGCCCTCGTTTGCCCTTTCTCTGGCAAAAGACCCCTGGTTTTCCTTGGAGCATTCACTCTCCCCACTTCCCATCCTTGGGGTTGGGTGTGGTTCACCCCCAGCCTGATCCAGGGAGTTAAACCAGAGCATCACACCCACCACTGGCCACTGCGATTGTTTCAGGGAGGGACCAATGACCCAGTCAGGGCCAATCAGAGGTATTTTAGGGGAACTCTGCTGAACTTGAAAGAGGGGTCCTCATACTTCTACTTGGTCTCTGAGGATGTAAGCCGACAGCCTTTTGAAAGGACAAAAGACTCTTTCCAAGTCTCTCCCTCGTGCACCTCAGTCCACGGAGAGCTGATGTCCTCTCTGTGCATACCATCACTTGCAAACAATGTCCTCCTCCCCCTCCTCCTCCACCGAGCACCCAGCACGCCTGCTGGGCCTGCACATGCCTGGGAGGCTCTGCCTCTTGAAGGGCTTTCCCACGGCTTCCTCAGTAACCCCTCACTCAGCGGCAGGAGCTTGGCCCCTTCGTGTATTTGTGCCCCACACTACCCTGGGGGAGTGAGTTTTAGACACAGAGCACTTGTGGTGGAGAAGGCAACGGTCAGAAGCTTATGCAGATGTCAGGGGTACCAGAATCTTTAAACCCTTGAAGAAGTTTCTGGATTCTTGCTTGTCTGCAAGTGCCCCCTCTGCCCAGGCTCCGGTAACCCGGCAGGATTCTTGGGAAGGTGTCTCGCTGAGCTCTGCGCCTCTGCCTGCTCCCGCTACTGTCCAATTTCAGCCCAGCAGCCAGAGTGACCTTGTCAATGTCAAGTGAGACATCCCTCAGCGCAAAGTTCCCGTGACCCTGTCATAGACCAGGGAGAGGCCAAGCCCCTTCTCCTTCTCCTTGACCTCAGCTTCCTCTGCCTCCTCTGCCTGCTCTGCCGCAGCCACACTGGTCACCTTGCTGCTCTGCCAACCCCAGGCATTTTCCTGTGTCAGGGGCTCAGCACATGCTGTTCCCTCTGCCAGGAACGTGCTTCCTGCAAACGTCTGCACGGCTCGCCCCACTTCCTTCAGTGTCGCACTGAGGAAGCGCTCGAGGAATGTTTGCCGGAGGGACCCTTAGCAACAGGAGAGCAGCAAATCCATCAGCAACAAGATCACTCTGCTCACATACCGGATTAGCAGATGTTTCAAAGTTCAATAGTGTCCTATAAATGGGATATCGAAATGTTTCATGAGAGCAACAGTGTGCAGAAACACGTGTGCATACACACTCAAGGGAGGGAACCAAACAGAGATTTAAGTCTCTGTCTCTTGACTTGCAGAGACAGAAGAATCAGGGTAGAGTGAAGAGTATGACGTGACTCTATTTTTATAAAAATAGAGAAACGCACATGCACGGGGCTTTGCCCAGGCCTGGTGTGCAGGACGAGGAGGCAGCCTGGGAGGGGACCCCCACGCTGCTGCCATGGTCCACCTGAGGGGAGTGGAAGGAGCGTGAACGGGGAAAGGTTAGCTTTTTGTACATTTTGCTGGATTCCAGCTGTAAACCCTGAAAATAAACCAGATGTCTGGGATTGGGGAGGATGTGAGGAGAGAGACTCTCAGCTCGGACGGCCAGCGCGGGCGCTGGGACAGCACTTGGAAGGAGAAGGTGGCAGAACTGTTGCTGGTGAAAGGTTGGGGCCTCCACGCAGCACCTGCTCCCCCCCCCCCGTCTCCCCGGGCCCTGTGCACCGAGCCACGGACCCCCTGAGACCTCCTGAGGACCCCGCGCGGCCAGCGCAGTCTGTAAATGAGCGAGGCTGGAAACCACCTAAAGGGGCCCCATGGAGGGTGGGACGAGACAGGACGCGGCGAATTCAAGCACGTCGTCGAAGGAACGAGCCAGTCCCACGTGAGCCCAGGAGGAAGGAGGTCAAGACAACGCCGGAGACAGAAGCAGATTGCGGAGCGAGGCGCGATGTCCTCCTCCTCTCCTGACACCTGTACATTGCGCAGGCGACCGGGGCCGCGAGGCTCGGCGGCAGCTGGGGAGGGGGCACGTCCCCCGGGGGCGGGACGGGATGGGACGGGATGGGCCGGGGACGACGGTGCGGCGGGAGGAGCGGGCTCTGGGGCGCGCGGCTGCGGCTGCGGGACGGCTCTGCTCCGCGCCCCTGACCCGCAGGTGAAGACCGAGGGGCCCGCAGACGGGAAACGAGAGCGAGAAGCGGCCCGAGGAGGGGCTGACAGAAGAGCCTTGTCTGGGGGGCGCCGGCCCCACACGGGGAGCGGCACCCGCAGCCGCCGCCCGCCCGCCGCCTTCCCTGGCCGGGGCTTCCCGCAGCCGCGCTCCGGGGCCGCGTTCCCCTGGGGAGTGACCCGCAGAGCCCGGGCGGCCCCGGAGGTGCGGCCCCGGGGATTCGTTATGAACTGACGCGGGGTCGACGCCTGCCGCGTGTCCGCGTGAATCTGGGAGTCCGTGTCCCGTCGCCGTTCGGTGAGCGCCCGGCTTCGTCCACAGCCGCTCACACCCTGAGGAGGCCGGGCGGCCGCCACTCCCCTCACACTCGCAGGCCCTGACTGACCTGTGTGTGTGTGTGTGTGTGTGTGTGTGTGTGTGGTATGTCACTTCTGGTATATTGTGTGTGTGGTATTTGGGCTATGGATGTTGTGTGTGTGTGAGATGTGTGGTATAGTGTGTGTGTGTGTGTGTGTTGTCACGTGTGGTACGTTGTGTGTCACGTCTGGTATATTCTGTACGTTGTATGTGGTACGTCACTTGTGGATTGTTGCGTATGTGGTGTTTGTGCTGCGTACGCTGTAGTGTGTGCGTGATGCATGCTACGTCGTGTGCTGTGCGTGGTACGTCACAAGGAGTGTATGTGCGTGTGGTGCGTGTGGTGTTTGTGCTGTGCATGCTGTCGCGAGTGTGATGTCTGTGTGTGGTGGCGTGTGTGGCACACTGTGTCTGTGTGCGGTGCCGTGTGTCGTGAGTGTACAGTGTCCCACGTGGGACTGTCGGAGGCGCGGCGTTCCCGGGTCCCAGAGGGCGGCCGGGTCTCACTCAAGCCGCGCGCCTCCCAGGCCCTCGTCCCTCTCCTCACAGAGCCTGGGGCCCAAGCGAGGCGGGGCTCGGGGGATGCAGGCGGCCGGTTCACGAACCCGGTGAACGGATCCAGCCAGAAGGCTGAGGCGGCTGGCGGGGGCACAGGAGAGCCAGCCGGCGGCCAGCCAGTGAGAGCCGGAAGGGCGAGCCGCGCGGGTCGGCTCGTGCAGCCCCGGAAGGGAGCTGTTTCCCGACACTGCGCAGCCGCGTAGCAAAAGCCCCTCCCGCCCACGCCTGGATTCGACTCTGCTCGCTCTCCGCCCGGCTGGGTGCTCTGCTTCGCCTCCTGGCAGGGGAGGCCTCTGCGTGTCTCCCGAGCGACAGCCTGACCGCTAGGACCCGAGCTCCTACCTTTTAACACCAGGATTATTAAGCACGAGAGCCACATAAGCGAAAGACTGTGACAAAATCCTCGGATGTAGAAGCTCAGCCCCATCCGTGGCTCTCAACCCACCAGGCCTAAGAACCTTCTAGAAAGGGCTGCTGGGGCAGAGAAGCTAAGATCCCGGGCACGCTGTGCTCCTTCGAAGTGTCCGGCGGGGCTTCTCTGTCTCACCGGGGGGAGGCTCAGGCCCCACCATTTACTCTTGATCCCTGAGAGTGAATGTGGGAAGAAGGAGGTGGCAGTCATGCTCGGGACCGGAGCCGGCCCCGTCAGGGTCACTTACCTGAGGCCAGAGCAAGTGCTGAAGCTGGCGGTGGAACCAGAGTGTCCTTGCACGTGTCCGTGGTAGTAGCAGTGACCCTATAAAGAGGAGAAAGTCGGTTCAGTCACGTAGCTTCTGGCCAACAATAAGCCAACCGCCTCCGATCCGCTTCTCCTGCTTTCACCTACGGGATTCCCTCTTGGCATAAAATATTGAACCGGCGGTCTTAATATTTAATGCCAAGTCTGGCTTGACCCGGCCAGGACCTCCGGCAGGAAGGTCTGATTTACTTAGAGATGATCAGTGCGCTGTTAAGAAGCGTCCCGGTCCCACTCTTGTCTCTCTGACACCCTTCAAAAAAGCTCTGATGCTGAGGGTTTCCCCAAACCCAGCGGCAGAACAGACCCCGGGGACGTCACCACCTTACCCTCCCGCAAGCTGTCTTTTGTAACAAGATAACGACCCGCGCGGCGTATTTAATCACATTGTGAAATGGAAGAGAATGCGGCCTAAATCAATGGCTTCTGGAAACAGAACAGCAGATGAGACGGCAGCTGAGGGGACCATCCTGAATTGCCCAGTCGGGAGCTCACGATCTCTCTTAGCAGGAAAAGAAAAATAGGAAGGTCTTCTCGGTCTACGACAGAAGTCCCCACACGATGCCTGCAGAATTCCATTTCTTGAATAAGGTGGTCACGTGCAACAAGAAACCACGGCACAGACCTTCCCTCCCCGAGACAGAGATCTGTCCAGAATCCACGTAACAGAGTCACAGGGTAGCCCCCACGAAGCGGCTGACAGGCAAGAAATGCTAAGCTGGTTCCACTTGCCGCATTCGTGGCCTCTGCATGCCAGCCGCGTGGTCCAGCAGCAGAGGCGGCGTGGAAGGAACAGGGCCAGTGGCAATGGGCTTCAGCCCATCCCTGCGGTGTCCCCCACAGCACCCGGCCACTTTACTCACGCGGTGCTAGTGAATTCACTTTTCCCGGGGCAGAGCTTGGTGCCCAGCTGTTCTGCTCAACAAAAATGAGATCCCAAGACCACTCTGACTTTGCTAAGAAGGAGGACTGGCCTGGGACATCTGGCTGGCTCATTCGGCTAAGTGTTTGCCTTCGGCCCAGATCATGATCCCAGAGTCCTGGGATCGAGTCCCACGTTAGGCTCCTTGCTCAGTGGAGAGCCAGGTTCTCCCCCTGCCTGCCGCTCCCCCGGCTTGTGTACTCTCTCTCTCTGACAAATAAATAATCTTAAAAAAGAAAGAAAGAAAGAAAGAGGACCGGATGGGATTGAATGGCCAGTGATATCCAATAATCCCCAATAAAGGGGTCAAGCTCATCTGTCCCTCAGTGGACGACAGACTTCTGGGGCCACCTGAAAGGCAACTCAAGGAGGAAGAGGAGAGTGCTGGACACTGGTTATTTTGACTTTTCTTAGCAATTCTAGAAGTTCTTCAAAAATTCAGGGTGTACGTACTATGTGAGAAGTGATTTTTTAAAATTTACTTATGGTATCTTTGGTTGTACAGTTTCCCATTCTTATAAAGCCAAATTTTCCATCTTTCTCTTTATGAATGTCCTGCACTGCTCAGGGTGGCTTTCCTCAAGGTTACGTGGACGTCCTTCTTTATCTTCTATTTCCATAGTCTTACACTTAGCTCTTTAATCGACCTGGAACTTACTTTTTGAGGGGGCGAGGTTAGAATCTGTCCCCCACAAACTGAGACCTGGTTGTCCTCTGCCACCATTTTCGCTTTCCTGGTGATGGGGGGTGCTACGTGTCGCCTCCAGGGGGCCCGCGGCTCTGCTGTTCTCCTCCATGAGCTGTCCCACGTGAGACCAGCCTCCATTTGTCCATCTCCGTGCCCAGAGCGCCGCACTGTTTAGTTCCTCTTGTTCCATCCCACATTTGGATGGCAGACAGAACAGGTTCTCTGTTTTGACTAAGATTAAATTCACACACCACAGGATTCACCTTTTAAAAGCACACACTTGGCAGGTTCAGAATGCTGTACAGCTGTCACCACTGTCTAACTGTAAAACATTTGCATCACTCGGAAGAGAAACCTCGTAGCCGGGAGCCCTCACTTCCCCGGAACCACCTGTCCTGCCTCAGCCCCTGGCAACGGCTCGGCTACTTCCTGTCTCTAGGGATTTGCCTGTTCATTCATTTCGTGGCAGCAGATTCATACAAAACGTGGCCCTTCGTGTCTGGCTGCTTTCGGCATAATGCTTACAAGGCTCATTCAGGTCGTAGCATGGGTCATTCCTTTCTATTGCAGAATAATAATACATGGCCTGGAAATGCCCAATTTTGTTTATCCATTCATCAGTCGAGGGGAACTTGGGTTGTCTCCACTTTCTAGCAATTGTGAATAGTGCCGCCATGAACAACCGAATGCAACTCCCTGCAGTTTTGGTTCTCCTGGGTACGTGCTATAGTATAGGGTTTGCAAATATTCTCCCCCACGTTGTAGGTTGTCCTTTCATTCTCTTAAGCATCTCTTCTGAAGCACAGACGTTGATCACTTTGATGAGGTCCACTTCTCCCTTCAGTTGCTTGTGTTTTTGGCGGTGCTATACCTAAGAAACCAGGATCTCAAGGCGCTGAAGATTTCCACCTATGCTTTCCTTTAGGAGTTCCACAAGTTTAGCTCTTATACTCAGATCTTCGGTCTACACGGAACGAGTGTTTGTCTGTGGCTTGAAGCAGGATTCCGGTTTCATTCTTGGGCATATGCTGAGGAGCATGACCCAGAGCTATTTGTTCAAGGGCTATCTTGGCAACCCTGTGGATGGCAGGTGTTCTTTGGCTCTGTTCTTTTCTTCAAATGTTTCTAGGATAATGTTACCTATTTTCTCTTCCAGGTGAATTTTGGAATCAAGTTTTAAGCTTTGTAATAATCCCCTGAAATTATATTAAGAATGTGGTTACTATGCCACTGTAATAGGGGCACCTGGGTAGCTCAGTCAGTCAGGCGTCTTCCTTCAGTTCAGGTGATGATCCTGGGGTCCTGGGATCGAGTCCCACATTGGGATCTCTGCTTGGTGGGGAGTTTGCTTCTCCCTCTGCCCCTCCCTCCTGCTCATGCTCTCTCTCTCTCAAATAAATAAAATCTTTAAAAAAGTAAAAATACATTGTTATAATCCATCAAGATCCATTTTCCTATTCATGTACATGGTATGTTTCCATTAATAATGTTGTTTTTATGTCCTTCAGCCTAGCCTTGGATTTTTTTCATGTTGCCATTAAAAAATTTTCCATTAGGCTTATTCCTAGGTATTGAGTAGGTCTGCTGGTACCACAGATAGCATCTTATACATGGTTATTTTTAATGTAAAGGAAAACTTTTTTTTTTTTAAGTTATCTCATAGCAGACCATCTTATCGGATTAGTTTATAGTTTGTCCAAACTTAGTAGCTTATCTTGGATGGTTTATGTTGTTGATTATACTGACTGCAAACAAGAGAAATTTGTGGCTCTTTTTTGGCCCCCAGACAATGTCAGGGAGTAGGGTGGCTTGTTGTCCAGGGGCGAAGGCAAGAGAGGGGACGCTCACAGAGGGGAAGTATGGGCAGAGATGGGAGGCAACAGGAGAGGGGCTGATAGTTCAGGGACGAGGGTTAGTTCTGCTTGGCTGGAAGAGTCCATGGCAGGAGCAGGGCACGGGAAGCTGACCTCTCCAGTAAGCATGTGGCTCAGGAAGGGATATATCGGGACAGTGGCAGGGGACACGAGCCCAGTCTGCCATGTCAGGTGTCCAGACCTTGCTGCCAGCTTGCCTTTTTAGCTTCCATGTGAAATTACTTTGAAAGGCTCCTTGTTCCCCCACCCCCAGATAAGGGGGCCGGGGAACTTAAGGGAGTTGTGATGACAAGTGTCTAATTACGAGGAGGCTACATAACTGGGTCATAATGGCCCAGGGCACCAGAGGGATCCCAGTGTGGGGATTTCAGTCCTGGGTGCCCAGAAGGCACATCAGAATGGAACAGACCCAGAAAGCAGAAGAGTGAGAGCTGATCAGTTTAGGCTGACCAGAGACTCAGAATCATGGTTTTTGTCTGGTACCCATCATGCATCACAGATTTGGCCTCATTTTAGAGAAATATGAAATATTGCATTGGCAGCTGGGTATTGGTTAGACAGTGAAAAACCAAATAGTGACAAAAATCTTAATTACTGACCTCTGAAATTTCAAATTCATTTATTCTCAGTCTCAATTTATTTCTTAATAGATTATTTATCAAACGTACTTTCAAATTAAATACCCAGAAATATAAGCTCATTAAAGCATGAGCCGAGAACAAATTAGTATAAAATTAATTTCCAGTTCACCAGTTAGGCGGAAGGAGTGCTGATAACAGAGGCGCGGGGGTGGGGATCCTCACTGTCATGGTCCCAAGGCCATCCCGTCTCTCTCCGTCATTAACAGAGCTCATAGCTCATTTCCTAGCACTAAAACTGCGTGAGGTTCATCCTCCAACAGCCCACAAGCCCACCGCTCGCTCTTAACTTCTTAGATCACCAAGCATAACTACTAGAACTCCAAATTCCAGATTTTCCAGGACAATTCAAATGTCATGAAGTTTTAATTTTTTCAATATGAGGCACTGCATGCTTCCACAAATGTGATTTCATTTTTAGGACACAGTCAATCATATGGATAAACTCAAACTCAGAAAGACATACTCATCCCACCATGTGCCGCATAACTGGTTGTGAATTTGATTATGAGGAGGGGAAGAGACGTAGCCTCCCGCTCTCTGGGCGGTTTTGCCCCCTTTGTTGGTGGTGGAGGCAGGGGGAGAAGCGCCCGCTCTGGGGTCTCTAGGCGAGGGCTTGCCACCACACCCGAGAGCCAGATCACCTCCCGTGGACTGATGCTAAGAGGCAGGAATCCTCCAGGCCTTGTGGACTTGCAAATGCCCAGACTGTTGGATGGGGAGGTGACCGCACCAGTGAGAGACACAACAGGCGTCCATCATGCCGAGGGAGGTCGTGTGCCCAGGGCACACTGTGCTACTGATTCCATCACTTTCCCTTGCAAATGGTCCCAAAGCATCCCCTTCCACAGCCTCAAGACTGTCAACTACTGTCTCTTTTTATCACACCCATGTCTGCAAAGGCATCACTGAACAAGACACTGTTCCGTTAGCCCGCTGACTCTGCCTGGCCTCCTGATCCAGTACATTCTATTTCTACCAACAAAACATAACCTAGAAAACAGTCCCAAACATGCATAACCACAAAATTACATCTTTTCCTTTACAAAACCTCTAACCATGTATTTTATATACTTAATACTTAACCTAATGCATTTCCCCACTCCAATAAAATAAATTTTCCTTCTGTTTAATACGATCAATCAAATGCAATGGTGGGGAAGAGGGAGATGGAATGAAAACCCTTGAACTCGAGAAGAGCCCTCCACTGACTGCCATATGGGAAGTCAAATACAAATTCTGTTCTCCAACTCTCCACGGACTAGAACGGGAGGAATTTTATCTGCTAAATTGCTAACAAAACCGGTCTGACCTTGTGATTCAAAAGGACTGGGAGCAGACAAAGTCTGTTAGGGAATAGGCCGAGCGAAAATTATTTTTGACGCCGCTTCTCCTTGGGAAGTTTGTAGCTTCCCCCACCCCACGCCCAGCCGCACCACGTGCACCGTGCCGAACTGATTTAGTATTTGAATCACACAATGTTCTAGCTGGAGAGAAGCTTCAGGCCATCTGAGGCCAACCTTCCACTTTCAGGCAAACCCGTTCCTGAGCAGATACGGAAACGGGGGCCCTGACTGGTCAAGCGACTGTCGAAGGCCACAGAGCTGGTCAGTTGGCTAACATTTAGCAGGGACTAACATTTAAGGCCTCGATTCTGGGCCAGACGGCTTCCCCCACCCCCAGGCCCTGCTGCTACGAACATATGACCTCACGGGTCTCTCTTTTCCGAAACCAAAGCTATCAGGTAAAACCCACACTTAGATGGGATGCCTTCGCAAGGACCACAGAGCCTATCGCCGGGCCGCTCAGGGAGCCCTGGGAAAGTGATGCCCAAGCCGGCAGAGACCCCTGCAGAGAGAAGGGACACAAGGGTGAGTGCGCGTGTGTGGGTCCGCATGGAAGCGTGCGCGCGTGTGTGGGAGCCTATCTGTGCGCGCACGTGCACCTGCCTGCGCCTGTGAGCTGCCGGCCCGCACGCAGATTCCAGCATGACCGTGGTCTAGACTGAGCTCCCTTGCACGGCCCTTCAGGCCCCCCACACCGCACGGTTCGCTGGAGACTGAAACACGGGGGCGGTGCGTCCGAGCCAAGGAAAAAGTGATTTCGCAGCCCCGCGTGTTTCTCTGGCTGAGCTACGTTACGCTCAGCCTTGAGAGTGTGTGGGACGGGACGGCTGAGAAACGCGCCACCACGCCCACACTCCCAGGGCTATCTCCGCTCTCAGCTCTAACGAGAACCATGTCTGGTTAAACGACTGTGAAGGACGAGCCTCAGGGGCCATTCGCATTATTTCGCTGCGCTGGAATTCTACATCAGGCAACACATGCTTAAGAAATCATGTTCACGTTCCTGGGGACCTCCCAGCACACTGGGCCTGGACGCAGGATGTCTGCAGGAGTGAGCGCGCGCCATGGCTCCCGCGTCGGAAATCTTGGACTCTGAGACGTAGGGTCTCAGGTTTTCATCTGTGAAATGGGAGTGACCCTGACTGTGCAGGGCATTAGGGATCAAAGAAACGTCACACAGGGGAGCAGTCTGTGACGGGAAAGGCACTGCCATAGATCCCGAGCATGAAAATACACACTTTAAAACCCACTGTGCCCTCAACTCAACTTTCCTCTCTGCTAAACCCTAGCTCCGTGTGGTTTTGCTGAATGAGTGAGTGTGTAAAAGCAATGGACACACTGGAGAGAAGGGGGCTGATTTTCTCACACCCCCATGTGGGTTCCTAACTCCCAGCTCCAAATCCGCTCGCATGCTGGCTGGGGCTCTGCAGGACTGTGAACACGAGCAGGGCGGGCCTGAGGCGAGTCAGGTCGGAAGAGCAGATGTGGGTCAGTTACGGTCTTACCAGGACACACGCGTGTTAAGAACACGGCGCAGCACAGCGCGTCACCGGTTTTCCCGGCCACGGCCCACTTTCTCATCCTGCCATCCTGAGAGGAGGGGACTTCCAAAGCGAGGACGGTCCGGGGCGGCTGGGAACTGCTGGAGGCAGTGGCTAAAGCTGGCTCGCTTTTCTAAAGGCCTCACCGTGTGTCAGCTTCAAATGTCCGTTTCATGTTCACATTCACGGATGGTTAAGTGCTTCAGCTCAGATTTGAACCTGGGCCATCTGCCTCCCTGGCTTGTGATCCTGCCTCTAGACAGAAGGTTTCACTTGGAGCCATCCCTTCCCGACAACCTTGGAAAAGGGAAGTCACCCAGACTTGCGCTCCTCTGGGGACTCATTCCAGATTCTACCTGGGTTTGGCGCTTCCATGGTGTGGCTCCTAAAGTCTCCTTACCATGGGCGCATCGTGTCATCTGTAGTTGTACTGCATGCTCCCTGAGGACAGGGGCTGTGTCCTGCTCCCTTCTGTAGACTGCCACAAAGCCTGGGACCGTTACTGAGCTGCACTCGGTTGGGCTCCAGAACAATGTGCTTAGCAAACTCCCAGCGGGCCGGTCGGGCTTCCTCTCCCAGGCTCCAGGACTGAGGATAGCAGAACACGCCCTGTGCTCCCCCAGAAGCATACGCCGGGTGCCTCCTTGCAGATGAATGCTAGGCCCTTCCCTAATCCAGCTTGTTACAGTTTTCTAGACTAATCCCACTAACTACAGACGCCCCAGCCAGGAACATGTAACAGAGACCCTTTCGTGTTCTGTTCCAGTGGATCAGAGGCAGGATCGCAGTGGCCAGGAGCTCTGATGCTAGAGTCTGGCTGCACAGGCTTGAATCTTATCAGCTGTGGGTTTGCTCTAGTTATTTAACCCTCTATCTTAGATTCCTTATCTGGGTATAAAAATAGCAAACATTGATTTGTTGGGAGGACCAAACAACAAAACGTCTGAAAAGCACTTTACATCATGCCTTGCATATAGCTGACTTGATTTGAGCTGGCATACGGGCACTCCGCACACCCCTGTCGTGGGGCCAGCATCTGCGTGGGTGCCTCACACATGAGCAGGGAGGTGTGGCACCACCGAGGAATGTGCAGACTAGTCTAAGAAGTCCGGGTTTGAGTGAGGGGGTTTCAGGAAGCTACTGATGATTTATCAGAATCAGAATAAGGGCAACAGGGAGCAGCACACCTAGAGAGATGTTCTGGAAGGACTGGAGGAGTAGGGGCTGGACGGCATCTAGATGAGACTGGAAATGGAAAGAAGAGGTCAGGTGGCTGTGATGCCTCCTGGCTGGACAGAAGGCAGAGCCTGCGCCAGAACCTCAGAAGGGTCCTTGGACAAGGAAGGGGAAGAGAGGGAAGGTGCAGTGGGGCAGTGTCTCTGTGGGGTACCGGGGTGCCTCGGTCAGGGGAAGAACAGGGCAGCCTTCTGGGAAGAATACATAGGTTGGACAGGTGTAGACCACAGTGAAGGCAGGGAAATTCAACCCAGTTTAAAGCATTTCTTAGGAGTCTAATTACGAGCCTTGCTCCCACCTGCTAAATTTACGGGATATGAATGACCTGTGACTTTCCTCCTATATCCAGAGTCACCTTTTCATACGTTTCTGATGCTAACCATTGAGGAATAAAGTTGACTTCCTAATCCACTTGCCCTGACATGTCTAGTCCAAGCCAACTGCAGAGATTTGACTCCCCCCCCAACCTTTTTTTTTTAAAGAAAGGAAGAGAGAGCTGGGGGGTAGGGGCAGAGGAAGAGGGAAAGAGAGAATCTCAAGTCCACTCTGTGGAGCACGTGGAGCCTGACCCTGACCTCAACCCCACAACCCTGAGTTCATGACCTGAGTCGAAATCAAGAGTCAGACACCTAGCTGACTGAGCCCCGCAGGTGGCCCCAACTCCTTCTTGGGAAGGATTTGCCATGGAAATGGATGGGGTGTCACCCAAACAGTACTTTTGATCAGAATACTGGATTTCACACCGATCTGATGGCCAGCCACGGTTAACACTGACTCGTCTCCTACTGGCACCCGCCAAGCAAATGTTTTCATAAGTCTTTCCAAGAGAAACACATACAACAAAGGAACTTTCTGGGCACGGCTCGCGCGTCTAAGGTCAGACATCTCCCTTCTCCGTCTCCATGGCCCTGACCTCAGCAGCCATGTCCTCTCCCCTGGGCTTTTAGACTTTTCCAGAAGAGCCAGCTGCCTGATCTTGCCAAATCCCTGCTCTTGCTTTCTCTGATTACTCTTGGTGTTGTCACCGGCGGGTCCTTAAAAGCCTACACTGGTCCTGACACCCCCGAGGTGGAGACCTCTTATGCCTTCCCAGTGTTCCTCCCCGACAACCAAATGTATCACCATGGCCTCCAAAGCATCCACATTCCGGCCCCTGTCAAATTTAAACATGGTCCTGTGCCTGCCGGCAAAGCTCAGTCCCAGCCTGGACTGTCCCTCCCTCACCACCCCCTGGTTCCTGCTTCCTCAACCTTCCCATCTCAGTTCAAACACTCCTTCCTCCAGGAAGACCTCCATGATCCCTCAGACCAGATTAGGCCCCTCAGCCTTCTCTTCAGCGCACTTATCACGGATGTTGACTAGGTGTGAGATCCTTGGGAAAATGTCAGTTTCCTCCTTCTGGCCCCATGTGGGCCCCTCGTCTATATTCAACCCCTGCTGTACCCTCAGTGGGGGCCACAGAGCCTGGCATAGTGGCGGTTCTCAGCACATGGGCGGCAGATGGGGGCCTTCCCACCGGAGCCCCAACAACACTCGGGAGACGTTCTGGATGGTTCTGCTGGCCTCTCCGAGAGTTGTCTTCTGAGATGTGAGTAGCACAAATGTCATGTGCGCTGTCTCCCACAGGCCTTATTATAAGTAACAACATAAAAGATAATCTTCCCTCAGATGTGGCCAGCAAAGGATAAAACCACAAATATTTCAGCCTGTCAGGACAATAGAGAGATAAAAGACAAGCGATTAATTCCAAAATTAAAATCAGCCACTACTCAGCCTGTCAACCAGCTTATACTGATGGTGGAGAGATGAAATTTTTTAAAAAGAGGGTACCATAGCCAAAAGCCGTTCTTATTTTTATATAATCTTAAATTTAGGAAAATTCATTGTGTGCTGACTTCAGGGGATAAGAAGATGAGTCAGCACATTTCTTTTTTTGTTCTCCAGCCTGATTCAATAAAAACAAAACCCCAATGGCTGAGTCTGTCTCCTCACCATGAAAGACAAGACGAGGTCATGGACTCTGCTCAAGGGGTTTCTGCTGGAAGGACAGGCTGTCTAGGGCTGTGGGTTCTCTCGTGGGGAAGACTCTTCACTCCTTATCTTCATAGTAACATGGCTGAAGGCTCAGAGGAAGCAAAGGAAGAGGACCAAGTTGTTGCTGGGTTACAGGACAAGTTGTTCTCATTCTAATTGTATGAGCGATATGTGCTTGCTGTTTCTGGGGTCTTGGGGGTGCCGGTTAGCCTACCCTCCAACTGCTTTGCCTACAGGAGCTAGATTCAGGGTCAGAAGAAGATCAAAACACACCTTCAGCTTAATTACATTCAGAGAAAGGGGTTTCTGGTATATTCTGTTAAAGGCTACCACTTAGGTCTGGTTAGAACTGAGGCATGGGCAATTTCCAACCTTCATCCCTACCACTCCGTTCTTGCTAATCAAGCCTTGGGGCTCATCTCAGGGAGGCTGGGGCTGCAGAACACTTTTGCTGAGAATGCTCCATGGAGGGAGCGGGCTAGCCCCAGCCACCACTGACTGAGGGAGGGCACCAAGGCTCGACTCATGGCCCTTCCGGGCATGGGATCTCCCCGCTCCCCAATAAGCCGGGACTAGGGTTGTTGGGCCTGCTTACTCCTGCCCTCTTCTTCCTAAAAAAGACGCTTCCATGCAGAGGAGTGGGGGATGAGTAGAAGGACGGAGCAGACATTCACCTATCTCTACGCTGACCTTGCAGAGAAACAAGAAGAAAGAAAAACATAATCCTCCCACTCACCATATACACAGAAAAATCACAGAAAATAGAAAAATCCAGAGCCTCCCCACACAGAGATGGCCACTGTTAGCACCCTGGCATGCTTCCCTCTGGCTTTGTCTCTAAGATGGATACCTCTGTAGCCTACAGCCTGCACCGTCCGAGACCCCAACAGACCCAGCAGCTGCTTTAGTACTCTGTCTCTTCTTCTCTCTTATCATATTTGTCTTCCCACATGAGAAAAAAGGACAAAAATTGCCTAAGAAAAGGAAAATTAGTAAGGGGGGTTGAAACCAAAACCACGAATCTGGTAGAACAGCTTCGGGAGCGTATCTTACACATTCTGGCTGTGTCTGTGCGAGGGGATGGCCACTCACCCCCACGTACAACACGGAGGGGAGGACTGAAGCCTCCTGTCACTGTGACACTCTTTTTTCTGTTTCTATTTGAAACAGCACTTACAACTGTGAAGATCGCCTTCATGATCACCATAAAACATGTATTAAATGAGAGCATCCGAGGAGGAAAGAAGAGAAAAAACCGGAGAGTCAAGCGTGAAATGACGGCACCAATGTTTCTGTCTGAGGTTGATTCTCAGATCTTCATTTTTGACCCCCATCTTTCTCCTGGACTCTAGATCCATATACCAGCTGCCGACTGAACACCTTTACTTGGCTGTCTCATTACAGACTCAATGGGGACAAACCTGTCCTCACTGACCCCTCTGCGTTCCCAAACCAACAACTGCTCCTTAATGGTGCCAGTGACAAGACAAGGCCTGATGTTGGTGACAACCCCCTCATCCACTATCTTGTCTATTCTGTCTCTTCAGGTTTTCTTGACTCTGGCCAGTTCCATCCATTGCAAGGCCACTTCTGTGGGGAAAACCTTCATCAGCTACCTGAGATCCCTAACAGATTTTCTCGCCTCTGGTCTGTCAGCGATTCTGCCAATCTCACTTCCATTCGGCCATCAGAGACCCTTTCTAAAGTACAGGACTGACTATGCCATTCCCCTGCACGAAAACCTTCTAAAGCTTCCAATTTTCTGTAAGGTCAAGTCAAAACTCTTTAGCACCAAAGGGTTTTATACCAACTTTTCCCTTCTGTACTCATTTTTGGAGACTTAAATGTCATTTTCTTAATGAAGCGGCCTCCAATGAGCTAAAACTAACCACTGCCTTGATAATGTTCCAATGGTAGCAATTTTATTAACACATAAGTATTTCCAAGTTTTTAAAGCACTTTACTCTGTGAGTAGAATATATATGCTGAAAAATACGTTTTAGTCAACTCATGCCCCCAAAGCCCAACTGTCAGCACTCAGAAGGTGGTTAATTAGTGAGCAAATGGGTAAATGGATGAACGGATTCTGGGGGCATCAACCACGACACTGAAGTGGCTGCGTGAATGTTTTGGAAAGTCTGGTCTGTGCAAGGTGCTGAGTGAGGCTCTATGGGAATAGAAAATAGATATAAGAAATTTTCCCCAACCATAAGAACTCTTATGGTTCTTATGAGTTCTTATAATATACGTAAAATATATTATGGATTATATTTGAAGAAATAATATCAGTTATAATAATACTTTTCATCTAGATATAGTAATACAATAAATTACATTATCAGATACATAGATGTCAAACTCTCTTTGCATTCCTTAGATGAGTACCATTTGGTCACAAAGTAGTTTTCAAAATATGTGCTGGATATGATCTGTAAATATTTTATTTAGGATTTTTGCAACTATGTTCATAATATAATATTCATATTGTGGATGGTCTTTTTCTGACTTTTGTAGTTCCTCTCTTCTCCCTTAAAAAATTTTAAAAAAGTTCAAAGGGACTATTTTTTTTTTTATAGGTTTGGCAAGTTACCTCATAAAATATTTGGGTCTGATGTTTTTTGGGGGAGGGTGGATTTTAAAAACTTTATTTTTTATTTATTTTCTTTATATAGTTATATTTACATTTTTGTTTCACCTTGAACAGCATTAAGAATTTACATTTTTAAGAAAATGGTTAGTAATGTTGATAGCATCCCTGTGATTCTCAACAATATCTGTATGGCAAGAGTTACGGCTATCTTGGTGTTCCTAATACTACTGTTGGGAAATCTTTCTTCTTGATTAGACTTGTGTTTTATTCATTTTATTAATATTTTCAAAGAACCATCTTTTGGCTTGATTCTCTCAATTTTGGGGGGAGGGTCTTCCTTTTCATTAATTTAAGCCTACCCTTCAAAATCTTGCTTTCTGAGAGCGGTATGGTTAACTCTCCCTCTCTAGTTATGGATTTGTCAGTTTACTATAATTCTTTTGATTACTGCTTCACAGGTTTTGAGGCTATTTTATTAGTACACATAGGTTCACAGTTATTCAGTTATTTTACCATTCTTTGGAATTGCTCCTTTTATCATTAAGTAATCAACCCCTTTATCCATAATAATGCCTTTTTATTTTTTTGCTTTAGGATTTAGCCCATCAGATATTAATGCTACAACAGCAACTTTCTTTAGGTTAATATTTGTCTACTATTTATTTTCTATTCCTTTCACGACCATTTTGTATTTTGAGTGTGAATCTTGTAAAAATTATGTGGCTGGATTTTAAGTTCTAAGCAGATAATCTGTTTTTACTTTAACAAACAGATTCATTCTATTTACATATAATTAGATTAATATGTTTGCTCATTTTTATGTACTTATTTTGTGTTTTACATTTACTCTGCTTTTCAAATCCTTTTGCTTCTTTCCTGCCCTCTACTGAGCTGATATACTATTTTTGTTCATCATAGATTATTTGGGATTAAACATTCTGCTTTTCCATTCTTTTAAGGGTCATACTTAAATTTGCAAGTTATTTATCAAAATCTAAAGTAAACATGGATCTGTATTATTCTCAAGTACAATACAAATTCTTAAATTGTTTTAAATCTATTTGCTCATCTTGTCTTAAAACATCCAAATTTAGTCACTATTGTTGCAATTTTTATCCTAAATAGCTTGCTTAGATCTACTCACATGCGATCATTCTGCTTACTGTGGCCTCTGATGTCCCAGCCTTACCCCTTGTGTTCCATTTCTTTCTTCCTGCAAAAGCCTTTGATAGATACTTCGTTAGAATTTAAGAGCAGTAAATTCTCTTATCTTTGTGTGCAAGTGCATCTTACTATTATTTTTGTGATTTTCCGTCGGCTTTCTGAAATTTTAATTTTGTAGTTGCTGACAAGTCTGCTGTTGGTTCGACTGTCATTTCGCACAAACGTCTCTTTTCTCTCAGGCGGTTTTACGGTTTCATCCTTGCTGGTGTGCAGTTTCAGCACAAGCCTTCCTGGAGGGAATTTATTTTTCTTCTTCCTGCTTGGGACGCATGTCTTTCTTCAATTCCAGGACACCCTCATCACACTCTGTTTAAACACTGCGGTGTTTTTTCCCACTTTCTTTCTTTCTGTATCTTCACTCTGGAGTTTCTTTTTTCAAAAAATAGATTATATTGATTTATTTACTTTAGAGAGAGAGGGCACGAGTAGGGGGAGGGGCAGAGGGAGGGAGAATCCTGAGCGGACTCCGCGCTGGGCGTAGAGCTGGAGGCGGGGCTTAATCTCATGCCCCTGAGATCCCAGCCTGAGCCAGAATCAAGAGTGGACACTCCACTGACTGAGCCACCCAGATGCACCTTCACTCTGGAATTTCTATTAGGTCTATTCTGTTGTCTTTACCATTTTCTCTGATTTCTCTATTATCTTGCATTGTCAGAGGTGCTGATTCTCTTGCTACTCCTGTTCACCAATGCTCACTTACAGAGGTTTTTCTCACAGTGTGTTTTGTAATTTTGATTTGGGACTCATCATTGTTCTTTGGTTTTGGGGTCTCGTGGTCTGAGCTGTAGAAATATCTCTACAGAATTATTTTGGGTGGCTTCAGCCCAGGGGACCCCAGATTGCTAATGTGGGGCCAATCATAGCCTAACTGATTCCACTGTATTTTTGGGGTCAATATATTGACTGGGAATTACATTTCCATACAGGTATTAGAATGAGACACTAGTCCACTGCACCACAAACATACTTACAAGGCTAGCTGGGGTTTCAATTTCTCTATTTTTTATGGGCATTTTCTTCAATTCGGGATACCCTGAGACAATTCTCTTTGTTGTCTCTTCTCTGGACCAGAGTTTTTCTTTTTCCCTTTTTCACAGAGGAAGCATCTCTCTGGGGCCCAGCTTCTGTGGGACTCTCAGCTGTAGGTGCTCCCACTTCTCTTGCCCCAAATTCCAAGCACAGGTCGCCCTTTGAGGTATGAGCCCAACTCACCAACCTACTGCTCCAAGCTCATGTCCCCTCCTTGTTTCTGCCTCCAGGGGTTTCTTGGATTCTCTTTTAAGCTTGACCAGGTTTCAAAAAAAGTTCATAGATGGTTATATTTTATCCAGGACTTCTATGTGCTTTCTTCGGGCTGGAAGGTCAGTATCAGGTCATTCCACCAAATTGCTATGAGTTTGAAGGTACCAATTTGCTTGCTTTGTGCCAAACACGTGATAAAGAAAACAAGCCTTGGTATCGTTCAAAGAAGGGAGAGATCCCTGCCGCTACTCGGGGCTGCTTGACAACAATTCAATGCAAATGTAAAGCCTTCCTCTAAGCTAATTCTTTTTAAAACAGATATCCAGATTTTTTTAAAAGTCCTAGTTCTCAGAAGGCTGCAACTCTCTTTAAATCCCTATACTCACACACACAGGCTGAGCGAGCACAGAGGGTACCCAGGAAGCACTTGTTAAAGGATCAGATAGAAGTAGCCTCTTGTCTCAGTTACACATAAAACTCCAAATATCAGGGAAGCTAAAAGGTGATAAAGGTCATATTATAGTAAGAATCATGATATAGAACCATATTGTTTATGGAGGATTTATTGTTTCTATAAATAAATGGCTTATACCTTTATTTATGGTAAATACACTTATAAGAGTTAGGTTTCATTTCTAATAAGTAGGATACATTTATAGGTTCACTAGAATCAATTTTCCTTTGAATGTCTTCATTCAAAAAGAAGCGTGTGCCCAAAACACAAGACACTTAAAGTGTAACACAGTGAAGTTCAGCCCAGGCTCCCTCGAACTTAGGCTTTTCAAGCCACCTTGAACTTAAGCGAGGTTTTCTAGAAAGGGTTTGCCTAGCTGAGCATCCCCCCTAGTGAGTAGAAGGTGGTTTCAAGGTCAGCAACACCTCATAGGCCTGCCCTGGCACAAAGCTGGCCAAGGCCAAGCTTTCCTGGAGCTGGGACGCAGTGCCCAAACCCTGAGTGGTGCACAGGCTCTTGGTGGGATCTAAGTGAAGAATCCGGGTGTGTGCCTTTGCTAGGAGGAAAGAGCTGCGAAGTGCAAACCCAGATTGGATAGCGCAAGATCACGGGGGTCTACTTGCTGGACTTACCGTGTGATTTCGACTGAGGGAGATGTCAGTACCATCTTGCAGATAATGAGTTTCTGTGAAACTGCTAGCAAGGAGACCTCTGTGGAAAAATAAAAACAACAGGAAAAGATGAGTGTAGCATCGTACTGGTATGTTGCTTGTGAGTTTCTAGGCCACAGGGCGGCCGGCCTCTGGCCCATCCTCATTTCACAGATGACCCAATGCAGTCCCAAAGGACCTTCTACCTATTCAGGAAGGAGTCAGGAGACCCAGACAGGGGGATCCAGACATGTGCTCGGAACAACATGTGCACACTACACGGGGAGCCCTCCCTCACTCTCTGACCTCATTCCTCCCAAACACTCCCAGGCATGTGTTCCCCCAGGAACAGAAGCACACATGTGTACACGCAGTGGGAACGTGCACAGAACACACACTCTTCTGCAAATCACACGTGCAGATTTCCAGCCTGGGGGACTTAACCTGCCTGGCAGTCAGCAGGCTCTCCCATCTAGAATCAATGGTGGCACCACCTGTTGGGAAAATAATGCTGGGTCCACAATATTGCGCCTGCTGATACCTCCTGGCGTGAGAGAAACAGCTATTGATGGGAACATGTCAAAGAAGAGAAGAAGAGTTCAGAACAACAATGAAATGCTCAAAGCGTTGCTACAGAGGCTGAGGAAAAATGATTTCGGACACACTGAAATATTGAATTTTTAAGATAAATGAAAGGCAGAGAAAAAGCCCTCTTTATCCTAACTAAAATTGTACGTGGTCTACTAGATCTTCATCGATGAGAGTAAAGCCTGAGTTTCTTTAGGTTTTCAATTATTTAGCGATTTCTTTTGTAATATGCGTTATTTTATTCTTTTTTCAACAGAACTGTGACAAATGGTTCCTGTACGCCTACTATGTGCGAGGTGCTGTGCTAGCTGTGAGGGTACATCGGTAAATAAGGACACGGTGGCCTGGTGGGGTGACAGAGGAGACACCACCCAGCGTGGGAAGGGCTGCCGCAGAGGTAGGCAGTCTCACTGGGTGAACGGAACGTGGCGGGGGGTGTTGCCGAAGGAGATTTTGCACAGGAAGCCTGACGCTGGGGCAGCAGCTGGCCAGACAAAGGAGGCGTGGGAGGACAAGGGAATTCCAGGTGGGGGACGGCAAGGCCAGGAGACCTACGGTCTGAAATCCGGGGAGCCGGGCTGGTGCGAGACAGGGAAGGAAGGGTCCGTGTACATGGAGCCTGGGTGGTACCTGCTGGGGTGATGAGGATTGAGGACTGTCGTGTGTACTGGACTTTGCAGGAGGTGCGGTGCCTGCCGGGGGGCGGGGGGGCTGTCTCCCTGCCCCCCAGCCTTCAGAAAATGCACTTCGCCCCACTGGTTGTGCTGGGAGTCGCTCCACTTCCCATCCAGAGATAAACCTGGGATCCAAGTGAGCCATCGGGGAACCTTCCCTACAGCATGCCAGAAGCGGGGCCTCTGGGGAGCAGCCTCACCTCCTTGTTCGCAAAACTCCAGAAATACACTCACTGGGCTTCCCTCAGCTGGTCCCCTGCTTTCTGAGGATCCTCCCCAGGGGACCACGCCATCACTCGGCTCTGGCAAAGGGGAGAAAGGGGAAGGCTTTCCAGGTGTGCAGGGACCGACATTGCCTCTCTCCTTCCCCGGTAAAGCCTGTCCTTGGGTTCAGCCGGCTCGAGTTGGGTTTTGCAACCAGAGCAAACGGGGAAGAGACAGAAGTCAGAAGCTGTGGACGCAACAGATGAGGAGCCCTTCCTCACAGTCCGTCCCCCAGCTTCTCTCACAGCCACGCCCAGAACTGGAAGCAATCTCCCTGTTCTACATGAATTTTGATATATTTAGGATAGGCCCAGCCTCAGTCAGTTAAACCCACAGAGTGGTCTGATTTGTGCTCTACTTACCAGTGAATGTTGGAGAAGCGTGTGCCCAAAACACAAAGCAGACGATCTCTCAGACTCACTGACAAAGGTACGTGGATCCTTCTGTACGTCCCCCCACAGCCCGCGCCCCCTACTCTGCACAGATCATGCTGGGCGAGGTTAACCCCCTGCTGCTTTTGGTCTCAAGTCCTCTAAGTATCCCTCCTGTGAGCTGTCAGAGGACCCTCTGGACAGGCTCACTGCCAGGGAGACTGCAGCCCTGCTGGGATGGGCAGCGGCAGGTGGGGGAGGTGTGGGAGGCTGGTGGCCTAGACCAGGAGCTGTAGGGGAGGCCGAGAGGATGGGGACAGCAAAGGTCAATGAATCTTTCCAGAGTCTAGTTCTGAAGGGAAGCAGAGACATGGGGTGTGAAGTCAAGAGGCAGGGGCTTGAGGGGAGAACATCATGTAAAGGGATGGGCTGGAGAAATGGGGATGGAGAGGAGGCAGAGCAAAGCCTCGGGAGTCAGAAGGAAGATGCTTAGAGCACAGGGGTGAGCGAGGAGGAGCCCAGCCGGCCTCAGGTAGGGCCTGTAGCAGCTTAGTGCTCCTGGTGAAGGAGGGGCTTGGTTGGCTCCAAGTCACAGAGAGAGGAGAAAAATAAAAACGTAATATAATTCAAGTTATATTATTATTACTTACATTATTTACTGTTTGCTCATCATTTTATTATTCTGCTTACATTGTTTAGTATTTTAGTAATTCCAGATCCCTATTTTGAAGGAACCTAATGCTAAGAGGAGTCACACACACAGGAATTTGCAGAGAGGTGATTTTTAATCCAAAGAGATACAATTTTAAGGCTTTCTAACCGAAAGCTGGTTTGAATGGATGTCCAAGGAGAAGACTCACTTCATGTATGAGAGACATGGAAAATCTGCCAGGAAGGCCAGGAATTGGAGAAGATGAGCTTTTCATAGACAACAGTCTATGAAACAGTCTCGGGGACCAGAGGGATTTGGGGGTATACCAGCAGAAAGATTAATTGTAAGGTTTTTAAAACGTGACTCTTTACAGTAATACAAAGGCCCATGAACAACTTCTGCCTTTAAAAACCTACTGCTTCATTGCACTACTAGGTATTTATCCAAAGGATACAAATGTAGCGATTCAAAGGGGCACCTGTACCCCAGTGATGACAGCAGCAATGCCCACAATAGCCAAACTGTGGCGAGAGCCCAGATGTCCATCGACAGACGAATGGATCGAGAAGATGAGGTGTACATATGCAACAGAATATGACTCAGCCATCAAAAAGGATGAAATCTTGCCATTTGCAACGCTGTGAATGGAACTAGAGGACATTGTGCTAAGAGAAATAAGCCAGTCAGAGAAAGACAAATACCATATGATTTCACTCATGTGTGGGATTTAAGAAACAAAACAGAGGAACGTAGAGGAAGGGAAGGAAAAATAAAATAAGATGAAACGGGGTGGCAAGCCATAAGAGGTGCTGAACTCCAGGGAACAAACTGCGGGCTTGGAGGGGAGATGGGTGGGGGATGGGGTCCCTTGGGGCCGGGCATGAAGGAGGCACGTGATGGAATGAGCCCTGGGTGTCATATGCAACTGATGAATCATTAAATTGTATCCCTGAAACTAATACCATGTTAGGTAAATTGAATTTAAATAAAGAATTTTAAAAAATGCTACTGCATTTCCTTATTGTCCTGATGTCACTTAAACAGAAATACCACCTCAGTCGTACTCTGAGCTCTGAACTGCGTCACTGCGGTTCCCTTTATTGAAAGAGGGAGAGCTGGCTGCTGAGTCCTGCCCGAGCATGTCCCCTGAAGGAGGGGTGACCCTCCTTTCTGAGGTTTTTCTCATAGAATCTGGGAAAGAAATGGTCTGGAGCACAGGCGCAGGGACAGCACCGTGGGTGTTAACCTTCTCAAAGGGAGGGCGGCACACAGAGCCGACGCTCAGGCTCCACGGGCATGGCCGGCACTCTGAGCTCAGGGGGGCTGGACCGGCTCATGCCTCAGTTTCCCATGAGGGGCTGGGATAGGAGATGGAGGGCTGCTGGCTGGCATGGCCTCTGGGGCCCCTCTGCAATGCTCAAGCCATGGGTCTGTGCTTCCACATGGGGCTCGAGGAACTGGGGGTCCCTGGGCCACACGCTGCACAATAGGACCCATCCCACTCTCTGTGCTGACCTCCTCTCATCGCCAGACCGTCCACCTCATGCTTCCCTCAGGCTGCGAGGAGCTGAGGGCAGTGATGGGCCAGTCCCGACCCCACTTTGGGGTCATGCACTCTCCTGCTTAAAGCCAGAGATGCCTCCCCCCACGCCTTCCATGCTCTCCCAAGTTCTCACAACCTTACCCCCCCAACACACCGTGACTGCTTGTGACTCAGTCTACCCCAGGCAATGCTGCTTCCTGGTATGTTCTAGAACATTTCACACCCTCTCCCACGTAGGGCCTTTGTATTTGCCCTGCTCTGTGCCTGAACCATCCTCCACGTGATTTTTCACGGGGTTGGCTCCTTTTCATCGTTCGGGTATTAGTTCAGTGTCTTGCCGGGGGTTCTTTCCTGACCATCTCCCTGGAAGTGGCCTCCATCCTCACCACTCCCCCCATCATAGAACGCCTCTGGTTTCCTTACTTGTCTGCGTCCCCCAGTCCAGGCCCTGTCCCAAGCCCTTTATATGCACCTCATTGAATCCTGATAGTGCCTAGTATCTGGCTCTGTGGTTTCGATCCCATTTTTACCCCAATTTAAACAAGGAAACTGAGACACTGGGAGTTTAAGCGACCCACCCAGGAGCACACCTGGTTTTGGTGTGAACCTGCGCTCTTAACCACTATGGGGCACTGTCTTCACAGGCCGCCCTGGAGATGGTGCACTGACTGGCCGCAGGTGCTGGCTGAGCGCTGGATAAGTGCATGTCAAGGGGAAAAAGAGACGGACGACCGGGCGGGCGGGCGAATGACTGGATTTCAGGAAGGTGCTGCAGGCAGAGTCTTTTTGCCTAGGGCTACCCCCACCCAACCAGGTGTTCGTGTTTCATGTCTTTCTTAGCGACCATGACTTCCTGAGGAACCATAGCTAAAACTGAGAATGTGCTCACTCGAGGCTTTCTAAGATGTGTGTCCAATTCAAAAGGGCTAGAAGTCAAAGGTCCCTTGAGAAAACAGAGAGGCAGTAGGATGATGGCCATATTGGAAATGCAATAGCAATGGGCCCATTTCCCTTAGATTTCCCCAAGGAGAAAATCCAATTAGATGCATGCTCTGTGTCAGCAAATGAAAACAGAAGGTGAATGCATAATTTCATGAGAACGTTCCTTTTCTCTGGTTGTTAGATGAACTAACTGCTCTAACATGGAATTCTGTTCTTCTCTACACCAGAAAATAAAATGCCAGGCGTTGATTTTGGTATTTTCCATACGTTTTGCTATTATAAGTGATTCCTCAATATTCGCATTTAATATGTACTGTGCTGGACATCGGGAATGAGACCGCCCTCAAACTCACCATCTGGTGAAGGACAGACCCAGAGGGTGATGAGAGCTCTGTGATGGGAGATACGCCCAAAGCACTGGGGGAGTTCAAGGAAAGGCTTCCAACCCAGAAGCCAGCCTGAGGGAGGTGGTACCACATGAAAGATGGGGAAGAGGAAATCAAGTAGAGAGAGCATAGTGACCTGGGAAATGGAGAGAAATGAAGAAGAGAAGAGTCGAGATAAGGGTAACCACATTCTCAAAGGCACAGAGAGCACAGGAGGCGTGTGCTAGTGGGGGATGGGCACAGGAAGCAGCTTTGTGGAGTTGCAGGGTTGGGGTGTAGAATGTGTAGTAGGGAGACACATGTGCTCAGAGGGGCAGGCTGGGGACTAATCCTACAAGTTGCAAGTGTTGCTGACTTTATTCCATGCAACGGGGAGCCATTAAAAATGGCTGTGATCTGAGCAGACACAAGCTTTGGAGAAAAAGGTCATTCTGACAGCCATGTAGATAACATTGGGGGAAAGCAACAGGGTGCCTGGGGGCTCAGTCAATCAAGCATTCGATTCTTGATTTCAGCTCAGGTCTTGTTCTTGCAGTTGGGAGTTCAAGTCCCCACTGGGCTCCACACTTGGCGTGGGTGGGGGGGGGAGGAGAAAGAAACAAAGGCAGCAGGAAGCTAGTGTGAGCCTTCAAACAAATGACCAGACCAAGATATGAGACTTCAGGATGGGAAATTCAGACAAGGGCACAGAATTAGGAACTTGAGTTGACCAGTGAGATGGGTAGCACATGCAGGAGGCAAAGGAGACAGTGAGGTCTGTCTTGGCCATGTCAAATGTCAGGTACCTGGCAGTCGTGGTCGTGCATGTCCTCGCAGCAGGTGACTCCCTGAGTCTAAGGTTTAGGAAGTGGTTGGGAGCAAAGATGGAGATGGAAACACCTAGACAGCACACGCTCTGTTGATCGGAGAACAGGTACAATCTTGTATTTTCCAGTTGAGCACTCTATTTTCTGAGTTCAAAGTCTTTGGATCTATCTGGCTAGAAATGATCACTTACGATTTACATTAGAACACTGTGATATAGTGTTCTTCTAAAATGTCTTACCTTTCTGAAATGATTTGTATACTGAAATTTTAAAAATTACCCCAAAATTGCCTTTTTAAGTTAGGATTGAAATGATTCCACTCTAAATTTACTATTATATAATTTAATTCTGTACTTTGAACGATACGAATTTCATCAAAGTGGCACATTTTATCCCCCAAAGCATAAGAGAGCAGTAAGAAACACCTGCTTATTTTTATTTCTGGAATCACTTTCTCCGTCCTTCATCCACTAACATCTCTCCAGTGTTCCACCGGGACTCTCTTAGGGGCCTCTCCTTGCTCAGCTTTGTTTCTCGGGGACTCGTCTTCTCCCACTTTGGGTTGGGCTAAAGGGCAGAAACTGTATCCCTCAGCTAGCACAATGCCTAGCACACCGGAAGTACTTAATAAATAAACGGTGGCAAACACAGAATCATTAGAACAGAGAAGAAACCCATTTGGACAGAATGTGTTTAGACTAATTGGATCAATTAAAAAGAAAAGCAAAATGGCTCTAAATTGTGGTAACTGATCTTGGAGGGGGTCTGCGGTGAGGGACAGTCACATTCACTCCCTTATTATTTCAAGAACTCTAAATGCCATCACGTCATCAAGACCAACCCTGACAACTTGTCACCAATTTCAATTTCAGGACTGCTTAAATGAGGGAAGAGAATCTAAGAGATTGGCATCAATTATTTAGAACACGAAAAACCCGTTGATGACATGTCAACTTTTTTCTATTATTTCTTTGAAGACTATGCATACGGTTTAAGGGTTTAATTATGGTGCACAGCACAGTCATGCGAGAGCATCACAAGACAGCTCTTGTGTGGGCCACACTCGCAGGCGCCACAGACACTCGGCAGTTACATCGCACACGTACTCACCCTCTCTCTAGCAAACCCGTTTGGTATTCATAGCACCCAGCCCGGTCTTTTGCTGAAGATTTACTTCGCTACAAGTTATTATTCCGCAAATTACCAAATGATTCATATATAAATTTGGGTAATGGTTTTCTTTACAAGAATTTGAAAATACAGCTCTGAATACGTTCTTATGAGGAATAAACCATCTGGAGCTTCAACAGGGTATAACACGTAATAGAAACCATAATTAAAAACCATGATCAGGATCTTCCCAGTTACTAAAGTGAATATCCTTTATTGAAAATGATCTATTCCTCAACCAGAGCTAAGTAAATAGAAAAGATCAAGAGGAAAACCAATATACATATTGGTTACAATTGTAACCAATTACATATACAGACTGGATGTTTCAGACATGGAAAGAACCCCTTCTAGTCTTCAGTGAAAACCCCACGGTGGCTGGAGTCACGGGACTCCCCATGCTCCTAGCCTTGGCTCTTCTGGCCTCTTTGATGGAGAGAGCAGACAACTGAATTATTCTTGATAAAGACAGTGCACTGAGGTATGAAGTAAGAGATGGAAAATGAAAACCAAGAAAAAGAATCCGAGACCTGCCGTCTTCTATGTCTCGGCTCTGCTTGAACGTCCTTCAGAGCCTCATCCTTGCAAATACTTAGGCTTCTTGTTTTCCTTGTAGGAAAAGTCATCCTGGCAAACAAACGATGCTCTCAGTTCTTGATTTGGGAAGTGAAAGGAAGAAAAGCCCCATCACCATGGCCATTTATGACTTGTCATCTTCACCAGCAGTGCCATCTCCCTGCTGATGTTCGCTCATCAAGAACTTTATGTTGGCAGAGACCCTGTAGTGTAGGGGCTGTTACCATTTGCCCAGCAAGGAAGACGGAAACACACAGAGAGGTTAAGGGACTTGTCCAAAGCCACACAGCCACACCAGTGGAGACTGAACTTGGTTCCCTTTGGCTCCAAAGTCCCCCTCATTCTAACCATGGTCAACCCTGCTTTGCCAGGAAGAAATCTCAGCACAAGATTCTTAAGGTTTGAAAAATAAGGAGCAGCAAATCATATTGTATCTTCTCCTGAAATAATTGTTTCCACCCTACAAAATGGGGCTTATGCTGTTTCTCATAGCACTTCATTCAATTTAGCTACAAAATTCAAATTATTTTTGGTTATAATTTTGGTATTTGGGGTCCTAACTATTTCTAGCTGTACAACTGTAAGAACAATGAAGCATTTACATCGGATGTTCTTTTGTTATTCTCTATTTGCAAAAATACTCAGAATGATTAAGCAACTTTTTCCCCCTAGAATTAAAAAAAAAAAATTCCCTTTCCCCAGCTCTTTCTCATTTAGTTTCACTAACTATAATAAATAAAACTGTTGAGACAGCATTTCGGAAACAGTAAGGGACAATTAACTTCCTTGCAAAATAATCCTTAATGTACTGCTTCCATTTTGTCACAAATACACAGACTTTTGGGTCAAATCATAGGGCGTTGACTCTGAGGTATGTGATTCCCGTCCCTTGGGGTTCTTCAGATGACCCCATCCACCCACAAAGTGAATGGATTACATGAGCCATCAGGGACGGCTGTAGACTCGACAGATGGAGGGAGGCGTGGCTTCCAGGTGAGACGTGAGGGCAGGGGAAATATGAAGGGCTCCTGCCGCTGCTGCTCCCCAGCTTCATTCTACTTGGGCCTGAAAAGTCGTCAGGCTACTCTTCTCCTCTATTACGTGGCTACCTGTGTTTCCAGTGGGTCTTTGTTTCTTAAAGATTTATTTATGGGGTGCCCAGATGGCTCAGTGGGTTAAGCCTTTGCCTTTGACTCAGGTCATAATCCCAGGGTCCTGGGATTGAGCCCTGCATCGGGCTCTCTGCTCAGCCGGGAGCCTGCTTCCCCCTCTCTCTCTGCCTGCCTCTCTGCCTACTTGTGATCTCTCTCTCTCTCTGTCAAATAACTAAGTAAAATCTTTTAAAAAGTAGAGATTTATTTACTTATTTTAGAGAGGAGTAGTGGGGGAGGGGAAGGGCAAAGAGAGAGGGAGAGAGAATCTCAAGCAGACTCCTTATTGAGCAAGGAGCCTGACATGGGGCTCGATCCCAGGACCCCGAGATCGTGACCTGAGACGAAGTCAAGATGCTTACCGGCTGAGCGGCTCAGGCATCCCTCAATGTATTTTGAACGTGGGCTTATTAGCTGCTCGGGGTGGTTCTTGATGGGATAGGACTGTCTTCATAGCATGAGATTTATCAAGTTTAATTAACATATTTTTAAAAAGATTTTATTTATTCATTTGACACAGAGAAAGGAGTACAAATAGGCAGAGTGCAGACTGAGGGAGAGGGAGAAAGAGGCTCCCCTCTGAGCAGAGAGCCAGAGGCAGGGCTCGATCCCAGGACCCTGGGATCACAACCGAAGCCAAAAGCAGACACTTAACCCACTGAGCCACTTGGGTGCCCCCAGTTTAATTAACCTTTTTTTTTTTTTTTAAGAAAAATAAGGCTGTTAAATAGGAAAAGTTGGAAACCCAGCAAACCATCCATTCTGAAGGTAAATAAAGACCCCTAGTCACTTTTTGCAGATAAGATTGCAAGAATAGATTTCCTAAGTTAGCTTACATGGTCCCCTTCAAACATTTCTGCCCACATAGGTAAAAAAGCTAATTTTTTTAAAGTTTTAAAATTTTTTCTTCTTTTGAAAAATAAATTGGTTGTGACAGCAGAAGCAGTAGCTAACATTCGTTTGAACTCCTACTAAGCAAAAAGCACTTTATATGCATTATTTAATTTTTACAACAATCCTAGTGGGCTGATTCCTGTTTTGAGATGAGGAAACTAGGATCATGTAGAGGTTCAGTGACTTGTTCTAGGGTTGCCCAGCTGGAACCGGGCAGACTGTCTGACTTCAGAGCCCAAGATCATATTGCTATGCTTACATTTGCCTTTACTGGTCATCTTTCTTTCAAGGGACATTCCATTTAATATGCAAATTCCTGACTCTGAAAATAATTGTAGTTTGTTTTGTTAGTTTGTAGTTAGTTTGTTCAGTAGACCGAAACTACAATTCCAAAAAAGGAATTGTAGTTTGGGTCTATTTCCCGTTTACTGCTACAGATTCGAAATGGAAAGAGCAGTTAGTGGGGAGTATGAATCAAGGTTCTGTTCACCTCTAGTCTGAAGAATAATTCCCTGTTTTATGTGGCCCCGCCTAGGAAAGATTGTCACTATTCCATACGGAAAGGTGAAAAGTTCCGTACGGTAAGTGAATGAAGAATGAAGCCCATTTATATCTTTTTGTTGGTGCTAGACATCATCTGAAAACAGTCGAGGAGGTTTGACACCTGAAATGAAGTCAGCCTTGACTCATGTCCAGATTGCCCATTGTGCCCTATAATGCCAGTGGTATTTATGGCTGCAGCTCCCTGAGCATCCACATGGTCTGTGATGGGGCAGGACATGTTCTAACAAGTGGCTCTTTAAATCTTTACCATGACCATTTCATAAACGTAGAAACTGAGGCTCAGAGGTGTTGAGAAGTTTGTCCAAGGTCACAGGGGGATCGAGTAGACATAGAGTGCGGTTCCTAGATGCTGTCACACCTTATACTCAGCCTTTGGCCATCACCTGCACATGGAAAAATATGCATGCTTCTATCTCCTCCAGCCCAACAAAAGTCTTGGTGGATGATTTTAAGGAAGGCAGGGCCCAATGGAACAACCAAATACAGTGTGCAAGGAGATGAAAGCCAAGGGAAAGGCCTCCAAGTGCTACAAGGGTTGGGGTGGGTCCTCCCTATTGACTTTGGAGGTCGTGTCTCCTGCCTAGTTCCTGGCTCCCAAAAGGCTTCCAGTCAATATTTGCAGGATGCTTTGGTTAATATATTTTTGAGTAATACAAATTCAGACCAGGAGACAAATCTACCCTCAAAATACATTGCTGACAGCAGTGTGGTAACAGTGGTTAAGGGCAAACCTGGTTCCACTTCTTTCTTCTTCGTGACCTTGGGGATAACATTTGACCTGTGTTGTATTACAGTTTCCTCATCTAAAATGGGGATAATAGGACCTACTTCATAAAGTTCTTGCGAAGATAATATATGCTAAATGCTTACACACATGCCTGGCCTAGATTATGTGCTCGATAAATGGGAACAATTATTAGGATTCATAAACTCACCAGCTTCGGTCTCACTCACCCCCAGCGCCCAGATCCAAGTCACCACCTTCCCTGGCCCAGTCTTCTATGACAGCTTCTACACCACACTCCTGTTTTCACTCTTGCTCCATCCCCATCCCTTTCCCACACAACAGCCAGAGTCAATTTTTTAAAACAAAAATCGGATCATGTCATTCTTCCACTTAAAATCCTATCCTCCCTTCTGACAGAGCCTGGAGGGCAGTAGAAGTCCTGGAACTTGGCCGGGCCCCGCCTCCCGGTCCCCAGGCCCAGCTCACCTCACTAACGCTCTGGGGCCTTCCTTTGGTTTTTCAAAGCCTCCGCCCTTCTTATCTTGCTCTGGAACATTCTTCCCTCTTTCCCTGCTTGGCCAGCTAATAGTAACCCTCACCCTGAATGACATTTTCTGGAGCAGCCTTCTCTGCCTGCCCCTTTCCACATCTGGTTCTTCTCGTAGCCCCTCTTGCAGGGACCTGCCCTGTCCCCATAACGCTCGCTGCCCTTCCCTGCTAACTGGCTCTGTGACTTGTTTGACGTCATGCCTCCTTCATTAGGACATTGGCCCAACTCTCCGATTCCTTCTGTGTCTTCAGCCTTAGACTAGGGCCTACACCCTAACAGGTATCCAATAAACATTTTAAAAAAGATTTTATTTATTTATCTGAGAAAGAATGAGATGGCAAGAGAGCACGAGCAGGGGAGGAGGGGGAAGCAGGCTCTTTGCTGAGCAGGAAGGCCGAGCGGGCCCTGATCCCAGAACCCTGGGATCATGACCCGAGCCGAAGGCAGACGCTTGACTGACTAAGCCACCCAGGTGCCTCTCAATAAACAGTTTTTGAAGGAAACTAATAATCGAGAATGAGAAAAATACATCAAAGGTGTTCATAGACCATACAGTCATTACTGATTTGCTGGTTTTTTAGGGTGGGAGGCGTGTCTTCCTACCCCCCAAAACAAAACCTACCACCACCAAAACCACAGGAAACCTAACAGATAAAAGATACTTAAAGGTTCCATCACCTAGAACAGATCTGGCCTTTTGTTCATACTGTGGAGCGAATAAATTGCTTTTTCTTTTTAATCTTCAAAGATCAGTTTCTCAATTTTTAATATTAAAAAAAAAAAAGGCGAGCCAGATTCAGAACCACCAAATCAAAACACCTCTTCATCCATGAACATAGAGCTTTAAGTGGAAAACGAAATGACTCTGGTCCGCGCGGAGCCCCCCACCCCAGCGGGAGTCCGAGACGGCGGCTGATGGGAACCGGCACCTTCCGCGGAGCCCCAGGCGGGGAGTCCGGCCGCGCTGCTGGTCTGATGACCGGTAAGCTCTTCCACAGAGAGCTGGAGGCCGCTCAGCCCGTCTTCCTCACCCACACTGCTCGGTGAGGAACTTTTATTAATTGGTGCTCTGAGGCGAAAGAGGGGATTTTCTTGGCCCCAGAGGAAGCCCGCCAGCCAGCTCCCGGCAGACGCGCAGACCGGCCAGCTGGGCTCTCTTAAAAACTGACCTGCATTGAACCAAGCTCATAGAATGTGTGTTAGATCAAGTTTGTTCCTTTCTGCTTACTCAAAGCCAGTTCTGCTCTGCAAATTTCCATCGCCCCAGTGCCAAGAGAGATGCCAGGAGTGACCTGTGGCAAGGGGAAAAGACCCCTGGCTTTCTCGAATTCTCTCCGCCGGTCACTGAACTCCTCAGACTTTCTTGCTGAGCAATAGGCTGAGGTTCTGAAATGAAGGTCTTGCTCCTTTTTTTTTTTTTTTAAAGCGCCTACTGGCTGTGAAGCCGCATGCTCAGAGCCGCAGTCAGGGAAAGCACACCCTCGTTCCCCGGACGGCCCACTGCCCTTGCCTGCTCACGTCCCCGAGGCTGAGTCACAGAGATCCAGAAAAAGCCACAGATTTCTGCCAGCA
Organism: Neogale vison; assembly: GCF_020171115.1. Taxonomy (NCBI): domain Eukaryota; kingdom Metazoa; phylum Chordata; class Mammalia; order Carnivora; family Mustelidae; genus Neogale; species Neogale vison. Next base: position 234,474,887 of record NC_058092.1, read on the forward strand.
CCAACAGGCACCGATGTCTGTGAGAGATCCGGTTGAAAAGAACGGATCTCTGGGGCAGCGAAGGGCTGTAAAATGTGAAACTGTAAAATGAAACCATAAGTCCCATCTGAACTCCCGTTGCTGTGTTCTTCGTAGGAAGTATTCTCTTCTCCCCACTTTTTTTTTTTTTCTTTTTAAAAGCAACCACAATAAGAAGTCCTTGTAATACCCAAGGTGAATACTTCTGATTCCCAGGAGCTATTCTCTCAAAACTTACCTGATTAGCAATTTTTTTTTTTTTTAAATATCTGGAAGTGTTTTGCATTTTGACCTAATGCCTTCAAGAACCCTCAGGGAAGAACCAAAGAGCAGACCCCAGTGACAATGGGCCAGTGATGGATTTCTCTCCAGGATAGAGGCCACACCGATCAATATTCCCACAGCTGGGCCTCTGAACTACTTGCCTCCTCCACATGGGCCCTCCAGGGGTAAAGGAGCACTTTTCATGGTGCCTTAATTCCTATTCAACTCCAGCCTCCAGGTTTAAGAAGAGTTTGGCTAATTCTAACAGCTAATTTTCCACGAGTAAGTGGTTGAGTCAGAACATGGCTGGGAATATTGGTTCCTGCCATCGTTCTTACCACAGGGGGACAGGAAATACCTTGTTGATTTCGTTAGCTAACACCATACATGGCAAACGAGCACCCTAGGTCATGACTAATAGAGGCCTTTAACGAGCATCCCAGACTCAAACTGTACAACTGGTTAAAAACCACGACGGGGGTGCTGAGCTGGCTCTTATCTGATGGAAGCCGGGATCCACTACATTTAGGAAAACTTTGGAGCTCATAAGCCACCAGCCTTCCCAGTGGATGACCTGCTTGGTGCTCTTTTAAAAGGCTGTTGGCATCAGAGCCGTGACAACACATACCGTGCTTAGCTAACACAGCTCTTCTCCCCTGGATGTACCTTCTGTAACCGCTGAGTGTCCAAGCTGTCCTGGGCACAGGGCACCCAACCTAGACCATTACTTCACTTCTCTGGACAGACTTTGGGCAGAGGAAAGACAAACATACTTCCAACCTATCTGGCTGCCCAGTCACGGATCTGTTTCTCAGATGACAGTATTGTGGTTTCTTTAAAAAAAAAAAAAAGGAACACAGAAGAATACTTCCTATAAAGAACCCGGCAACTAGAATTCACATGGGATTTATGGTTTCGTTTTTACACAACAATCTTGCACGCAAAGCTGGGGATTGGGATTACATCATACGTGCTACTAAACTCATATTCTAAAAACATGCTCCAGAAAGGAGTTCTTCATTAAAAGCTGAAATCTTTCCATGTGTCTGGGGAAAGAAACAGCGGACTATATTGAGTAGGAGGAAGGCACAACTTAATGATTAAAAAATGTAACTTATGGAGATCTGCTTTAGTAATCTTTCCTAAATAGTTTCACAGAATAAAATACTATAATCACCTACAAGCTTATTGAGTTAATCAGCATTTCTCGGGGTCAGAAAACAGTGATGCATCCTGTATGTCAGAAGGCTACAGAAATGTATCAAACCAAGAAATGTGTAAAATGTCAAGTCAGTGCTCTTGACTTTTCCCCTTAAGTGTGGGTGTTTCCAGAAGGAATCAATCCCACCTCGGCTCCCTGGGGGGTCTCTGTTTGGCCCCAAGACCTGTGAATCTGAACCAGCTGTTATCTGTACCAGCCCTGGGGACTTATTATTCATTTTGCTGGGTGTGACAGTGGCACTGTGGTCTCATAAGAAAATTCCACATTATTTCAGAAACGCTTACTGACGTGTTGAGGGGCGAAATGACATGGTATCTGGTGTTGGTTTAAAATGACCCTTGAGAAGCGGGGGGCCTGGTAGAAGAAACAGGTGTGGCCACATGTTTACACCGATTGATCCTGGGTCATGGCAGTGTGGGCAGGTCTCTCAAGCCCGGCTCTGCTGACAGGTGGCACTGGGGAACTCTGGCGGAGGCTGTCCCTGGCCTGCACTGGACAGTAACCATCCCTGGCTATGACGATCCAAACTGCCTCCAGCCACTGCCCCAGCTCCCCTGCAGGGCGGGATTCCCAGAAGCACTGTGATGCGGGAGGATTCTTATTATACTGTTTTCTCTGCTCCTGAATACACTTAAAAGGTTTCAGAATCAAAGGCTTTGCAGTTCTTGGAGGAATAAAAGTATGAAAAATCGTGGGGCCAGGTGAGTCTCCTGGGCTGTTTGGAGAACATTCCTGAGGAACATGGTCATCTCGGTCTGGGACGCAGACATCGGGGGAACCTGAACACACGGGGTGGGGGGTGAAGGGGTTGGACCCACCTCAGGTCGGGGATTCAGCCCCTCGGGGGAACTGGGCCCAGGAAGGTACGTTGAAAAAAGCAGCATCTGTCCCTCGTTAGGTTGTATTCTGTTTGCTTTATCCTCTGTGCCGACATGGGCTGGCCGGGGCTCACTATCTCCCTCCCCACTCCCCCCACATTTTTTTTCTAAACCAAGTGAGGGCAAGTGTCCCAGGTGGTGGCCCTTCACCCTTCACCTTCGCACACTGTGGTGTATTTCCTACAAGCGGACTTGGTCCCGCGCAGATCGTGGTGCGGCTCCCCCACGTGAGGAGCGACACCGATTTAGGGACGCCCTCACCCGCTCTTGGGTTCATATCCTCACGTCGTCCGTGGACTCAGCGATGTTCTTTGCAGCGTTAGCCGTGCCCCCCTCCCCCCAACCACCACCCAGGACCAGATCTTGTCTAGGACCCGACATTGCTCTGGGTGCTCATGTCCCTTTACCTCTTTTTACTTTTTACTATAGCAGTTCTGAGAAACAATTCACATCTGTATGATCTACCCACTCAGGATGGCAGTTTTAGTATTCACAGCGTTGTCAACAACCCACCCATCTGACTTCAGGACATCTTCGGTCTCCCTTTGCCCCTGACCCTGTACTCATCACCCTTGGCCTCCTTTAGAGGCATTTCTACTGCTTTTCTTTTACTTTTATGATATTTAATAAACTTCTCCTCGTGTGGCCTTTGCCTGCTGTTTCCTTGGGATTTAATGAAGTGGTCTATTCTCAAAGCAGCTACTTCCCACCTGATGGCATGTCTCTCTCAGGGTGTCCCAGGGGGAGACACGTACTCTCCGTCTGTCCCTCCAGGCTGATCACCTGGCCGAGGCGCTGTGGGGTGTCTGCACTGTACAGTTCCACAGGGTGCTAATCTAGGGGGACAGCTGGACCAGGAACACGATATATATATATATATATATATATATATATATATATATATATATATTTTAAAGATTTCATCCATTTGTCAGAGAGAGACAGAGAGAGAGAGAAAGAGCAAGCGAGCACAGGCAGACAGAATGACAGGCAGAGGCAGAGAGAGAAGCAGGCTCCCTGCCAAGCTAGGAGCCCGATGTGGGACTCGATCCCAGGACGCTGGGATCAGGACCTGAGCCGAAGGCAGCTGCTTAACCAACTGAGCCACCCAGGCGTCCCAGGAACACGGTATTTACGCAATCTTCCCGTCTCCTCACAGCTCACGATCTGCAAGGAGAGAAGAGCGAACATCGACTCGGGCCCTCGCAGCCTCCCTCTCGCGGCACGGCCCCTGTCCGGGGAGGCGGTGGGGCACGGGCTCGGCTCTGCCGACCGTCCTGCCCATTCAACCCCGAGGCTGGCTGCCTGGTCCCCGGAGCACGGCTCACTCTCTGTGTGGATTTTCACAGTCCGTCCAGGAGCTAGTGAGGAAAAGAACACATTTCTGGAAGGAGGAAGGCAGTCCTCACCTTCCCTGACGGCACCTCATGCGTGGGGATGGGGACCCGGCCCGCCAGGCTGCTCTCGGCCGGGGGCCCTCGGAGTCCCCGTCCCGGAAATACTCAGCTCAGCCGTGCGGGGCCCGAGCTACCCGCGCCGCAGCCGCTTCTCATGGCCTTGCTTCGGGCCTTTCTCTCGGCTCCTGGAACCTCCACAGGCCATGGAGGCCGCATTAGGGGACCTGCCCGTCTTCTCCTCCAGGGTGGGAAGGGGGCCCGGGACGAGCCTCTGATGGACCAACAGGGAGCAGGAAATCGAGGGGGACAAAATACAACGGACGCTTCACGTGCTCTCGCGGTCTATCAGGGTCAAGGCAAACCCCGTCCTGTTTGCTGTGCTTGATACAAGCGAGTGCCCCAGACGTGAGGGCCCGGCCCGGGCGGGGAGGGCATTTCTGCCCAAGACACGTGCGCGAGGTGGGGGCCGGGCAGAGGCCCAGAGAGAGCTGGAGACCCCCTTCGGGCCGGAGTCCCGCGGGAACGGTCGGAAACACGGCAGCCCGGCCTCCGACGACTCCTCGGGGAGCCCCACGGGCAGACCGAGCGGCACACGAGAGCAGACGGCGTGTTCACAGGCGGGGGACGAACACCGGCGAGGAACAAACGCAGCCTCCCAGAGGCTGTTTTACCCAGAGGCCATCAGGCCACACAGCCAGGTGCTTAGAACTTCAACTGGCCTTGGCCTTGGCCTGCCTGCTCGCGGGGCAACGTTAAAAAATATTATTATTGTTTAATTGTAACAATAACAATTGCTCAGAAAATAAAAACCAAAACAGGCAAACCATTGGAACACCAAGAGGAGATTTCTAAGGGTTTTTATTTTAAACATATGTTCCTAAAACGGCCCGTGAGGAGTGCCAAAAACACAGCGTCGAGTCTGTTTTCCTTTCTCTGTGTACAGGATTTACTTTGGAAACTGCCTATAAACGCCCTGAAACTTTTTCTCTCATCAAAAACAATTGAGGAACAGGACACGGAGTTCTGAGGCGTCATCTACTCATTTTGCTGCGTGGAGGACGAGGGAAGTGATGCTTGTGTGACACGGACCGACGCTACGGCGGGGGCTGTCAGGAGAACGCACCCCTCTGGCTCGCCCAGAAGAGGCATCGCATCGCACAGCATTCTGGAAAACCAGCCCAGCCACTTGGCTGCCCTGCATGTTGTCAGTGGAGGGAGAAGAAAGGCTCTCCCTTCCCATTCTGGAATTCCCTGGGGGCTGCGGCGTCATGTAAGGGACCCCAGATGGCGTTCAATCCCCAGAAGTAGACAAGAGAGTCTATTCGCTTCCTTTTGACCTATGGGCCCTGGAGGGTCTCTCCCCAAAGCTGTGGGATGGAAATCCACACTCCCTGGGTGCGAGCTCAGCAGACAGAAATGGCTGTCCCCACCCTCACCCCACACACCACAGAGAGCTTCTCCAAGGGAGTCAGCTCTCGGCGGTCCCCAGGCTTAGGGTCAAGGAACTGGGTGGCGAATAAAACAGACCACGCACTGGGTTCACTCACTAATGTCACACACAGCAATTGCAGAACAATCCCAGGAAAGCGAAGAATGTTGTCGGGGACCCATCAGAAAGAGCATCATGAGTTAATGTGCATTCAAGGCCTCGGTGGGCCCCGCTGCCCTTTGCTTCAAAGATTCACAGCTCAAGTGAGAAGGATAAACAGCTCTCTCTGCCCAAAGCCATGATTCAAAATTCTGGCTTTCTTACCCTTCAGCGTGGGATTAATTATCACAAGGCCTTGTAGGGGATTCACTTATATATGATATAAAGTAGAGTTCACTGTCATTTTAAATAAAGACGCTGGATGAAATGTAAGGCCTACGAAGGGGAGAAAGAACATAAAACCAGAAATGGTGAGACATGACAATTCTGAGGAGAATTCGGAATCATGATCTGGGGCACATTCTACCTGGTGTTCAGAATAAGTAAACAGCTGAATTAAGTACATCCCATATTATTTTATTTCAGAGTAATATGATTCTTTTGTTTCTATTGCATAGGAAGCCATGGTGTAACTAAAATACAATCATCACCTTTGGGTCTAAAAATAATGGCCTTATAAAAAGAAACTGGAATAAAAACTTAATTCATAAGGGCTCTTAACAAAATCTCTTATTGTCTCCTAAAGTGTGGAGGTTTACACGGCTAAATGTAAGTGGCTCTTCAGTGTGTATCAGTGGACCATACAATCTTTCCTCCAAGTATTTATGAGCAAACCCCTCGAGAGGAGAAATTAGAGAAAGAAATCTGCAGTTGTGGTTCCTAATCTTTTAGAAAAGGGTTCCTTTCATTTTAAAAAGAGCCGCCCTACTTGTATAATGCGACATGTCATGGTATCATGTTTTTAGAGCAGGGGTATGCTAAACAGAGGGAGTGGGGAGAGAGGCAGGGGGACAAAGAGAGGGACAGAGGGAGGGGGAGAGAGTAGGACAGAAGGAGACAGAGGGAGGGAAGGAGAGGGGGAGGTAGGAAGTGAGGAGAGAGGGGGAGGGGAGCGTGGAAGTCAGAGGGAGAGAGAAAGACGGGGGAGGAAGAGGGAAGAGAGAGGAGATAGCCTGGTTGATGCATCTGTCATTCATTTAAGTCTGTACGTTGCTGCCACTGCATTACGGGAGATGCTTACGAAAGCCCTTTATAAAGGATAGGGCGGATTGTCAAGAAAACGTAGAATTACCTGGGAGGAAAATTTAAAATAACATCAGATTATAAATACCAAAAAAAAAAAAAAAGAGCAAAAATCAGAAGATTGAAGATCTGATGCTGGTGAGGTGTGGACCAATGGTAATTACTGATTATTAACATATTAATTGTATAACGATACCGGTCACTAGTCATCAAACCTCTACCATGTGTCATGAAGGGTGCTAAGCGCACTCTAACTTACTGCTTAAAAAGATCCATAAGGTCTCATAATTCCGCCCATTTTACAGAAGAGACAAATAAGGAACAGAGAGATCACTAGTTTATTTGTAGTAAATAGAAGACATAGGATGGGGAACAAGATCAGTCTGACTCCAGACCATGTTTCAAGATTTCCTATGAAGATTTGAGACTCTGATAGGAGTAGGTTTTTTTCAACTGGTAATTCAAAAAAACAAAAATAAACACCATTTTGGCTTAAGAATGTGAGAAGGAAGCATGGGGAGAACCTAGATACAAAGCTCTGAACAAACAAAACTATGATAAAATGAAGGAAATAAAATATCAAAATCAAGAGTTACCTCATGCTTGATTATACTGTAGCAGAGGGTGGGATTCAGTTGCTGCAGAATTCCGTCATCACCAGGCTTTTGGCCAATAAGGAAAAAAGTTCTGCACTTAACCTGGAGGTACTAGGATACAAGCAATGTGCCAATCAAGTCTTCGGCATCTTTATTCATTCATTAAATAAGAAGAATCCGTATGCGCTCATCCAATTTAACTTGTTAACCTTAATTTGAAAAAAAATTTAGTCTCTAATTTTGGAAAATTTTTTGCTAATAAATAATTGGTTAAGCTTTTGTGTCTTATTTATGACTATCACTGACATGAAAATGGCTTTGCTAATATCTCAGCATCTATATTAGACAAAGTCAAACACTACAGACATTTCAAAAATCTTTTCTATATAAATGGGATCTACTCTCTTATGTAAAGAATAAACATAGTTTCAAGCAGTCAAGGAAAAAACACCACTGTAGTTATGGAGATCCATATTAGAGGATTTTTGTTCATGAGAACATGGTACTGTTATCAATTCATATTTTCATGGATTTAAAAGATTTTTAAATCTAAAATTCAAATTAATCAAACATTTTAGAAAACCTGAGAAATACTCATGATGCCTCTCTTTTGGCACATTTCAGACTATCTGAAAGATCATTTTTCCCCTATAAACATCTTTAAGATGTTTCTGTAAACAGCAATTGAAAACTTACACAAGTGTCAGTCTCTTATGTACAAGAGCAATATACAAAAAGGCAACACATTCTTTGTATGCTCATAAAAATAATTCTTTATTTCTTATTGTTCTTCCATGATATCAAAAGTACTAGAACACAACACAACAAGGCTTCAGACAGAAAAAAGAAATTAAAGTAAATAAAAAGATTAGAACACTTGATAAAGAATGTTCCTGTGGATACCTTGTAGTAAAGTAAAAGAGAAAATATCTCCATTGCCTGTGAAAAACACAACATGCAACTGTCAATATCTACTTAGGAAGCACCCAATCAACATGATTGTATCATTTATTTCATGAACATAAGTGGCATATGTGGAAATGTTTCATTATTCCTGCCAAAAATTGTCATAAATACCCATTAAAAATGTAGCAGTTCTGAGAGGGAAGTTTATAGTGATAAATGCATATACTAAGAAAATAGATCTAAAATAAACGAAAGAACTTTATACCTCAAGGAAACTAGAAAAAGAACAAACTAAGTCCAAAGTCAACAGAAGGAATGAGATAACAAAAATCAACATGAAAATAAATAAAATAGAGACCAGATAACAATAGAAAAAACTAATGAAACTAAGACTAGTTTTCAAAAGACAAACAAAACTGACAAAAGTTGAGCTAGACTAAGAAAAAAAAAAGAGAATCCTCAAATAAATAAAGTCAGAGATGAAAGAAGCGACATTACAATGGACACTTAGAAACACACAGGAACCTAAGACACTGCTATGAACAATTATATGCCAATAAATTAGACTATCTAGAAGAAACAGATACATTTCTAGAAACGTGCAACCTACCAAGACTGAATCAGGAAGAAACAGAAATTCTGAACAGACCAATAATGAGCAAAGAGATTAAGTCCCTAATAAAAAAGAATCTCCCAACACAGAAAAGCCTAGGACCAGATGGTTTCACCAGCAAATTCTACCAAACATCTAAAGAAAAACGAACACCAATTGTTCTCAAGCTCTTCCAAAAATATTGAAGAAGAAAGTACACTTCCAAACTCATTTTACAAAAGCAACATCACCCTGATACCAAAGCCAAAGCCAAATACTAGAGAAGAGCACCATAAGAAAAGAAAACCAGAGACCAAAATCCCTGATGAAGACAGAAACAAAAATTTTCAACAGAATATTAGCAAACTGAATTCAACAACATATTAAAAGGATTATACATCATGACCAAGTGGTATTTGTCCCTGGAATGCAAGGATGTTCAAATCAATAAATGTGATGCACCTCATTACTAAAAAGATAAAAAAACCACATGGTCATCTCAATAGATGAAAAAAAAAACTGTTAAAATATAACATCTTTTCGGGGCACCTGGGTGGCTCAGTGGGTTAAACCTCTGCCTTCGGCTCAGGTCATGATCCCAGGGTCCTGGGATCAAGCCCCACATCAGGCTCTCCGCTCAGTGGGGAGTCTGCTTCCCACCCCCCACCCCCAGTCTGCCTTTCTGCCTACTTGCTCTCTCTGTCAATAAATAATAAAATTTTATATATATATATATATATATATATATATATATATATATATAAAACATCTTTTCATGATTAAAAACCCTCAATAAATTGGGTATAGAAGAACATCCCTCAACATAATAAAGGTCATATACAAGCCCACAGCTAGCATCACACTCGATGAAAGACTGAAAGCTTTTCCCTTAAGGAACAAAACAATGGTGCCCAGCCTCACTACTTTTACTCAATGTACTATTGGAAGTCCCAGCTAGAGCAAGCAGGCAGGACAAATAAACAAAAAAACATCCAAATCAGAAAGGGAGAAGTAAATTTTATAGATGATATGATCTTACATGTAGAAAATCCTAAAGAATCAACCAAAAAACTGTTGGAACCAATCAATGAATCCAATAAAGTTGCAGAATATAAAATAAATGAGTGATGTTTCTATATACTAACAATGAAATATCTCATTTATAATTTCATCAAAAACAATAAAACACTTGGCCATAAATTTAATCAAGGAAGTGAAAGAACTGTACAGTGAAAACTATCAGGTTTTGAAGAAAGATATTTAAGTTAAGGAGTCACAAACAAATGGAAAGATACTTTGTTGTCATGGATGAGAAGAATTAGTATTGTTAAAATATCCATACTGCCTAAATCCATCTATAGATTCAAGGCAATCCCTATCAAAATTCCAAGGGCATTTTTTACAGAAATAGAAAAAGTGATCCTGAAATTTATATGGAACCATAATACCCCAAAATCCAATCACCAAAGCAGTCCTGAGAAAGTACAATGCTTAAGGTATCACACTTCCTGATTTCAAACTATTCTACAAAGCTGTAGTAATTAAAAACTCTAGTACTGGCATAAAGATAGACACATAGACCAGTGGAACAGAATAGACACCCAGAAATAAACCCCCCCACACAGTCAACTAGTATTTGACAAGGGAGCCAAGAACACTCAATGGGGAAAAGATAGTCTCTTAACAGACTGTGGTCGGAAAACTAGACAACCACATGCAGAAAAATGAAACTGGACTCTTATACCACTCACAAAAATTAACTAGAAATGGATTAAAGGCTTAAATATAAGATGTGACACCATAAAACTCTTAGATAAAAATAGGGAAAAGACTCGTTGACATCCTGGTATTGGTAATGTTGTTGGTTGTTTTTTTTGGTTTTTTTTTTTTGTTTGTTTTTGCATATGGTACCAAAAGCACAAGCAAAAATCAACCTGTGGGACTACAACAAAAAAGCTTCTACACAGCAAAAGAAACAATCAAGAAAATGAAAAGGCAACCTGCAGAATAGAAGAAAATATTTGCAAACCATATATCAAAAAAGAGGTTAATACCCCAAATATATAAAGAATTCATACAACTCAAAAACCAATCTAATTTTAAAATGGCAGAAGAACTAAACAGACATTTTTTCCAAAGGAGACATCCAAATGGCCCAATAGGTACACGAAAACAACATTAATCATCAGGGAAAGGCAAATCAAAACCCCAGTGAGACATTGTTTCCCGCCTATTAGAATGTCTACTGTTCAGAAGGTATGATAGTAAGTGTTCACAAGGATGTGGAGAAAAGGGAGCACTGCACACTGTTTGTGGGAATGTAAATTGGTGTAGCCATTATGGAAAATAGTATGGATGTTCCTCAAGAAGTTAAAAATAGAAATACTATCGGATCCAGCAATTCCACTTCTGGGTCTATATCTAAAGGAAATGAAACAGGATATGCAAAAGACATCTGCACTCCCAGATCCGCTGCAGTGTTATCCTCAATAACAGTATACAGAAGCAACCCAAGCGTCTGTCAGTAAACAAATGGATAAAGAAGGTATGGTGTATACACACACACACACACACACACACACACTGGAATATCATTCAGCCACGAGAAAGCCATGAAAAGAAGGAAATCCTGCCATTTGTGACAACATGCCTTGAGTGCATTCTACTAAGCAAAGTAAATCAGAGAGCAACAGAAAAAACCACGCGATCTCACTTATGTGTGAATTTTTAAAAAGCTGAACTCATAAAAACAGAGCAGTGGGTGGGGGTGGGATTGAGGACATGTTGTTCAAGGGTAGGACTTGCAATCAGTAGATGGGTGAGTCCTGGAAATCTGGTGTGGAGCTTAGTGATTTATAGTCAACCATACTGTGTTGTGATCTTCGAAGTTGCTAAGAGACCAGATCTCACTGCAAAAGAGAAATTATAACTATGTGACGTGTTGGACTATGGAGGTAATTGTATTGCAGTATGTAAATGTATCAAAGCAACAGGCTGTACACCTTAAACTTACACAGTGTGGTATATCCTATTAGATCTCAGTAACAAATGAAATGGGTTTAGCAGCTCTTCCCTCTCGGCTGCTTACTTTGGCACCATGGTAGTTATTACACAGCAAGTAACTATGTCTTCCATCTGCCATGTCCCAAACTGTTTCTTTTCTGGCTTCTTTTCTGTAATCAAGTCATTCCACAAGATACAATCAATCAGCACTGCTTTCTTTATCCATTGGCCTCAAAATGAGCTGGCTGAATTGGTCAGAATCACAGTCTTCCATCTATCAAGAGTGGCAAGGACTGTGGGATAGAACACACAAAACCAATCCTGGAGAGAAAGTCGAAGTGATTCAGAAATATTTTGACCTTGTGGGAAAAAAACAGGACATACTTTGAATGCTAAAAAGTGTTGAGTCACAGATACTCTGTCTTTTGACTATGTTCGACCTTAAGTATTAATTCTAGATACAATGAGTGCCTCCAAATGCCACTCTGGGGATGCAGGGGATACAAGGATGAATTAGACAAGTTCATGTACTCAAGGATGCTTTTAGTCTAGATGTATACATAGACAAATAGGGTGTTGTGGAGGCCACGCTAGAAGCTCAGGCAGGACATGGTCAAGTTTGGGAGAGGAAGGTGTCATCTCTTACTGGGTAGGATAGGGACAAGGATGCAAGCTTGACCCCGATGCGCCCCTCGGTCTTACTCTTTGCCTTCAGAGAAGTTCTTTCAAGATATTCTACACCCCCATCCCCCACGCAGAAGTTATTCTTCAAGGAGAAATATTCTCTAGGCTATAAGGTCCATATAATATCCATCTAAATTATACAGATATGATATAGAGGGTATTACTAAATAAAGGAAATTATTTGGTCTGATTTCCATGTCCCAGGTGTTATATTAAGCATTTTTTATCCTTATAATAACCCCGGGCACTAATCTTATCCTAATTACATGAGAAAACTTACACTTGGAAAGATGAAGAGCATTGTAAATGTCATACTTGTAGTCAGCAGCTGAAATTAGATGATTGTGTTGACCTCAGGGCTTAAGGTCTAAGGCACAGCAAGGCTTAGGCAAGGAAAACCTTTCTGAGTGTTCTGCATTCAAGAACCAGGCTTTTTGATTCTGGAGGGACACGCCAGCAACAAGCTCAGCCATCATTGTATCGGTCTGGCCCTTGCAGGTGTGTACGTGTGCCTGTACATGGGTGACGTGTGAGGCTGATTCTCATCCTCAGGAAAAAGCAAAGATACAGCACTGAAATGATAAACAGGAAAAATACGGCAAATCTGAATATAAAAGGTAAGCTTAGTAATTCTGACAATATGGGGCTTAGTCTGTTTGGGTGGCTGTAAAGGAATACCACTGACTCGGTGGCTTATAAATTGCAGAAAGTTGTAGAAATCACAGTTTGGAGGCTCCAGCTCCAAGACCAGGCTTGCCAGCATGGTCCGGCGAGGACCTCCTTCCTGGTTCATAGCTGCTGCCTTTCTACGGGTCCTTACCTGGTGGAAGGGGCTAGGGAGCTCTCTGGGGTCTTCTTCATAAGAACACTAACTCCGTTTATGATGAAGTTTCCACCCTCATGACCGAGTCACCTCCTAAAGACCCCCAGCTCTTAACCCCATCGCCTTTGGGGGTTAGGATTTAAACATGAATTTGGTGAAGATACAAATATCCATAGCAGTATGTATCAACCTTTTCTTCAAATAATAGTAATAAACCAAGTATTCATATGTGCAGCACCTGGTCCCAAAGAATTTAAAGCAAAGTAGCAAAGTTCCTCGTAGTTCTCACCTAAATATTTATGAAGTTTTAATTTGCTTTCGCATTGCAAGTTATTGATCCTTTTCCCTATTCAATTGTAAAACCTTATCCTGTACAAAGCAGCCTCTCAAAAAGAAAGTTAACGAAGAGAGTAAATTTGTTATTCTGTTGATTTTCATTTCCCAGTGTGGCATTATAGCTCTGGAGAGAGGGCCATTGTTATTGTAATTATACTTAGCATGCTTGCATTATAGAATAATTAGCCAAAAACATTCTGGAAGAGGAAGAAGTACAAATACAGTTTGAATGAGGAAATTTTAGAGGTTACTTTTAGCCTGCTAATTTAACTCGTGGATACTATTTCCTGGACAAAGCTATCGTAGCTTATTAACATAAGAACAAATAAAGTATCTAATAAATATCAAAGCAGATTATGCTATCTTGGGATTGTGGTCAGGGTCTCATTATTCCTCAGAATAATTCCAAGAGTAATACTGATTTACGTTATATAACACCTATAGCTCCTGTTTCATCAGTACGTGGGCATTTTTGTGACCATCCATCCACTCATTTATTTATTCAAGAAACTTGAAATAACGGCCACTGGGTATCAGGCTCTGCGCTGGGGAGTGAAAGACCTGGGAGTCAGAAAAGAGACAGTCCAAGGTAGAGGAGAGAGCTGGGAGCCAGGATTGTGCAGTTTTTTAATCCCCATTTCTTATCTGGTTAGAATTGCAGCTTTGCGTTTGCCCTTGCCGCCATTTCCTATACACATTAGATCCTCAAATCTATTTATTTTATAACTGAAAGTTTGTATCCTTTTAGCAACCTCTCCCTATTTCCCCCTCCTCCCCAGCCCCTGGAAACCACTTTTCTACTCTTTGTTTCTGAGTTTGACCTTTTGTTTGTTTGTTTTTAGATCCCGCATAGGAGTGATACCCTGTGGTACTAGATTTGTTTCTTTCTGTCTGGTTTATTTCACTTAGCATAATTTTCTCCAGGTTCATCCGTGTTGTTGCAAATGACAGAAATTCCTTCTTTTTTTTTTTTTTTAAGACTGAAAAATACTTATTGTGTACACACACCACACTTTCTTGATCCACCCAACCCCTTAGGGACACTTACATTCTTCTGTATTTTGGCTCTTGGGAATAAGGCTGTAATGAACATAGGAGTGCAGAGATCTTGTTTCATTGAGAAGAGCACCTCCTAACAGGTGTGAGGTAGTACAGCGCGTTGTGGTTTTGAGTTTGGTTTCTTGCCTGGCCATTGGGGGTAAACACTAAAATATCTGACAAGTATGTGATAGTCTCTACATTTACACATTTATTTCATACTTTTAAGAAGTCTATTTTTATTAACATACTCAACGATTTCTTGGATGTCTCCTCTGTTCCCACATACTATCCTAAGTGCTGAGGACATGACAAAGATAAAGAATAAGATGTGGTTTCATCTTTCCCCCAGTGGCAGGGGCAACAGCTGTTCTCCCAGAACCCACACGACAGGCATCCAACAAAAGTTCAGTAAATGGATGGATGGGAAAATGGATAAATGATAGCAGGTTTTGAAATCCAAACACAGAGATGTTATTTACATCTACAATTTACATGTAACTATAGAAAAATCTAGTACTGAGTCCTGTGACTAACACTCAAAAACTTGGCGTCACAAAATGTTCCTAAATCCACATTTAAGAAATACTGTAGAGCATAATGAATTATTGAATATTCGAGACTTGCATTATTACTATCCTTATTTGATGCTTGCTTTTTTCCAAAAAGGCCATGAAATCTTTATTTAACACCATAACTCATGAGCTGGGGATGAGGATTTCGTCCTACCAAATCTATCTCAGAACCAGAACTCTGTCCCATGGAAGGGATACATCTCAGCTCTTTATAAGATTTATCCTCTGTCCCTCCTCCCTAGTGTCTCCCCCCACCCCCGCCCCAATCCAGGAATAGCAGAATCGAACTACCAGATACAAGTGAAACTGCTCAGTTATATTTCTGTGCCATTAAACTGTTTTGATACATCAGCAACTTTTAGATCATACCAACAAATTAACCTACCACAGGCTTTATTATTTTTCCTAAGCATTAAAGTTATTCTCTACAGAAAACCCACAGTTCTTGAATGTTACATAAAAATGGTCTCAAATTTTTAATGACACAAAGCTTATTAATCTTGCTCAGATTTCATGCTTAAACATTCATTATTACATTAGTCTTTGAAATACAATTTATTTAGATTTAAGTACACCCAGTTTTTATGAAGAAATGGAAAATGCTCTATCATATTTCACAAATTAGGAATGACATTTTCTAGATTAGAATAAGAGGATTCAGCATGGGACTTCAATTTTATAGCACGTGGTTTTGTCAAAAATATAGTATCCAGGGGCTCTGAGCAGCTCAGTCGGTTAAGCATCTGCCTTTGGCTCAGATTATGATCTCAGGGTCCCAGGATCGAAGGCCTCATCGGGCTCCCTGCTTGGAGGCTGCTTCTACCTCTCCATCTGCTCCCCTGCTCATGTTCTCTCTCTCTCTCAAATAAATAAATAAAATCTTAAAAAATATATAGTATCCAAAACCCAGTGACCTTTCTGTTGGCCACCACTCATCAATGTCATCTTTTCCAATATTTGTGCTTTGTGTGTTGACAACTGTCCTGCAGGAAAAACAACCCCCAGGGCAGCCCTGGGCAGCAGAAAGTACAGGAGATCCATCTGGGAAGACGAGAGTTCGAGCCCTGCCCAGCCACCCCCCTTCCCTGTGCATAGGCACAGCAATGGGTACCAAGACAGCATCATCCTGCCGTCCTTCCAGGGTCACGTGAGGATCGGAAGACACGTGTCAGCGACCAACACCATCCCACCTGCTGGGCTGTGGGCAAGGAGGGATACCGGAAAAGATTTACACACAAAAGCCAACACTGCAGTCTGCACATAATCTTCTATTGGGTTAAATCCTCTTATCTAATAAAGCAGAGCTGGGCTCTCATCTTTTTTTCTTTCTGAGGCTTCATCTTACTCAGGGCCGCCTGACACAACGGTGTGGATTTGACAAGGCAGAGCTGAGTGCTAGCTCGCGCCTCCGGGTGACGATGGAGGACGGTTGCAGGATGCAACCGTAGTCGCAAACATACTACGTTTCTTAACCATGGTGCAAAATGGAGAAATTCTGAGTTTACTCCTGGGCTTTTGTTTTTGGATCATCTGTTTGCCAGCCAGGGCTGTGCCTTTTGGTCTAAATGAAATGATAGAGAAGAAAACAGTAGCACCTTTCTCTGGACACAGTGCTCCCGCTTGGCAAGAGCCAAGGGCTGCCGGAACATCTAGGGTCTAGGCCCATGTGTTTTTCAGGATGGAGGAAAGTAGTTTTTAGAAAATACATAACGGAGCCAACGGTGCTCTATTACGTGCTTAAGGTGAGGCCTGCAAGGGGAAGTTAGAGTGAAAGCCTTCCCAAGTGGTCAGACTGGCTCATGGGAGCACGTAGGAAGGGGAGCATCTAGGAGGGCAGAGGGACCAGGTGCCA
The DNA here is from genome assembly GCF_020171115.1 of Neogale vison. Classification (NCBI taxonomy): domain Eukaryota; kingdom Metazoa; phylum Chordata; class Mammalia; order Carnivora; family Mustelidae; genus Neogale; species Neogale vison. The sequence continues at coordinate 234,491,742 of NC_058092.1, forward strand.
CCTGTGAGGGACGATGAGGGAAACACAGACGATGTGAGTGACAAAGAGCAGCCGGGTTCCAGGGGCTGGGAACTGCTCTGGTCCCGTCAATTCATCTCAAGTGATCATTTTATGGGCATTGTTAGTGTCTCATGAAACAGGCCATCTCCAGTGAGAACAAGCTCCCTGTCTCCGGGACGAATGAAACCCTGGATGGAAAGTTTTCCAAGATATCCAAAGATCAGCCAGGGGAATGAACTGAGGGACCGTCAATATCCCTTGTAAATCTGAAGTTCGATGATGCTGTGTTTAAACGTTCTGTCTGGCTTTGCTCTGTAATGGCGAGCCCGTGACCTCTGTCTGGAATGTTACTGCTTGGGCCCCACCAGGGACAAGGAGCCTGGAGAGAGCCGCTGCTTCTGCCCTCCACTGCCCTGGATTCTGGCAGCAGTGAGAGTCTGTTCGTGGACACCAGCCAGGCCTGGATCAGGAAACTCATCTCTGCAAGTGTGTTTGACTTCTCTCTTCCAACTGTCACTATGTAACATGTGCCTGCCACAGGTCCCCACGCGGCAGTCCTTCTGGGACAACAAAATTCTGTTGACGTATTTAAGCAACCATTACCTTTGGGGAGTCATCTGGCCGGTCATGAACAAACGAGCAGCTGTGACTGGAGAACCATGACCTGGTGCTTTGTCCGAGGAAAAGTTCAGGTGATGTGTCTGGCTGGGGAGCCGTCCGAGTGAAGGAGAGTTTATTTCCCTGGAACAATCTCTCAGGCTTCAAACACAGTCTCGTTAGATGAGCTGACATTCTGATAGATCCAACCGCACAGATCCACCTTCATCCATGTCCTGTCTTCCTTTCGTCTCCAAGATGGCTCTGGGACACAGGGACAGCCATCTTTGTTTTACAGATGGGGAAACTGAGGCCCAGTGGGCAAACATGCTTAACAAAGGCCGTAGTCACCGGCTGTGGGCAGATCAATCCCTGCCTGACGTTCGATGCCAAACCGTGTGGTCTTTTTTTTTTTTTTTTTTTAAAGATTTTATTTATTCATTTGTCAGAGAGAGAGGGAGAGAGAGCGAGCACAGGCAGACAGAGAGGCAGGCAGAGGCAGAGGGAGAAGCAGGCTCCCTGCCGAGCAAGGAGCCCGATGTGGGACTCGATCCCAGGACGCTGAGATCATGACCTGAGCCGAAGGCAGCTGCTTAACCAACTGAGCCACCCAGGCGTCCCCAAACCGTGTGGTCTGCTCTCAGTTCCAGCACATTCCCTGACTCGGTGGCTACTCCCCGTGTTGTGTTTAAGCTAATGATGTGAGTGACGTCATGATTAACTACTTCATTCATCCCAATGTCTAGGTGCTGTTGACATTTACAAATCTTTTGCATCACGGGAATTGCTCCATTGATAAACTTTTTCTGTTTCATCTCAAATTACAGATACAGCAAAGGACAGGCGTCCCCTGAGAAATGGCCCTCTTTGGTGAGATAGTCTCCACATGATTTTATTGTTCTCATTCCTTCTCTTTTTTAAGCTCTCCCCAACTGTGAAGGAAATGGAGTATCAAGTGTCTTTTTGCTGCTGGGGGCATTTCAGTAAATGGTTTTGACCTTCCTTCTTTCCTTTTGAAAGCCAAGGAAACCAGAATGCTGACACATAGGCATTTGGGGGCTCAGCCAGCGGCTGTGTCCCACACCTGCACACAGAGCTCGGGTCAGCTGCGCCCCCAGCCAGAAGCTCCACCCCCAAGGCAACAGTCTTCCTGTCCTTAGAGGCAGTGGTAAAACCACTGGGCCTAAGTCACTTGAAAGTGACTTCAAAGACTCCATCTACCGGAGAAGGGAGCTGACCCATGCGCAGAAATGAGGGCAGCAGGCGGGAGTAAGCCAGACAGCGCACAGCTGCTGGTGTCGTGGGTTTTAAGTTCCTACTGGAGCTCAAGTTAAAGGTGCTTTGAAGACCCCTCCCTTCCTGTTCCTCTGGGTCAGAGTAAATGTGCATTCGGTAGCCACGTTGTACCTGGGCCTCTGCTGACACCGTCCTCCAAGCTCGGAGTCCACTGTTCCTGCTAATGGCTGGAGCCGGGGCAGCCAGGTGAGCGGCATGAGGACCACGGAGGAGCTTCCATCTGGTTTACCTCAGAGCCTGCTGGACTCAGAGCAGGCACCTAACCAAGGCGGATCGTGTCTCCACAGAGGAGGTTTAATGTTCTGAGAGTGGCGTCATTTAAAAAGCCAGACTGAAGGGATCCGTGAGTCCAGCTGCCCTGCCCTATATTTAGCAAGAGCTACTTGATGAACACGTGATCTGTTCTCAGTGTTCTCTGTCCCCTTCTTCCTCCCAACCCAAGCCTCCCGATCACACTCCGTTTCTTCCCCCCATCTAGGCTGGCTCATAAGGAAAAATATGTTGGAAGCAGATTCTGAGAACCAAAAGTTGAATGCTTTCTAAGTTTACAATCCAAATCAAACCCTCCTCTGTGGACCTTTATTAGACGCCGCATGTGCCGCTGCGCACGCCCTAGTTTTCTCAGCTCCATCACCGTTGCACACGTCTTCAGGATTCCGGGCGGCCTTACTTCCCACAACAAAATGCTTATCACAGCTTCTCATCCAAACGCACTGAATAGGACATCAGCGTATCAGTCTGTCAATGCATCTGTCACTCAGGCTTACTTTAGACCAAGTATGTATCAGGCATTCTTCTGGAAGAAGCCTTACTTCTGTGTGACCACACAATCTGGTGCTAAAGAACTTTCTCGTTTCCTAGCTTCTACTTCAGGGAGCCGGAGCAGTCATAAGCATCTTCTGTGTATGCAAGCATTTCTCTTATATTTGATCCCATGACATCTCTTTATAACCTTTTAACCTCCCATTCCATCTTTGGGATCCTTTTTAAAAAATGTATTTATCTAAAGATTTTTATTTATTTATTTGACAGAGAGATAGAGATCACAAGTAGGCAGAGAGCCAGACAGAGAGAGAGGAGGAAGCAGGCTCCCTGCTGAGCAGAGAGCCCGATGCGGGACTCGATCCCAGGACCCTGAGATCATGACCTGAGCCAAAGGCAGAGGCTTAACCCACTGAGCCACCCAGGAACCTCTTTCGGATCCTTTTTTTTTTTTTTTTTTTTTTTTTAGATTTTTTTTTTATTTATTTATTTGAGAGAGAGAGACAGTGAGAGAGAGCATGAGTGAGGAGAAGGTCAGAGAGCGAAGCAGACTCCCCATGGAGCTGGGAGCCTGATGTGGGACTCGATCCCGGGACTCCAGGATCACGCCCTGAGCCGAAGGCAGTCGTCCAACCAACTGCGCCACCCAGGCGTCGGATCCTTTTTTCAACAGCATTTGAATTGTCATCTCTGTTACCATTGATCATCCATCATCCATCCATTATCCATCACCCATCCGCACATCCATATATATCCACCCATCAACTACCCATCCATCCATCCGTCCGTCTGTCCGTCTGTCTGTCCATCCATCCATCCACCCATCCATCTTCTGCCCCTCCCTCATCCACCCATCCATACATGCGCATACTTTGTATGCCAGGTACAGTGTGAGCTCAGGTTGCATGAAGGTCCCTGTCCTCAAGAAGCCTGCAGCCTAGAGCAGCAACACACACATGCTTTAGGAGCACTAAGGAGGAAGCCCTGAACTTACTCCAGAAATTTGGGAAGGCTCCACAGACCAAACGCCAAGTGAAGGGTCACAATGGAGAAGGACTCACCAGTGTAGAGGAGTGGGCGGGAGCAGCACACAGAATGGAAATGAAGCAGGAAAGAGCAGGGAGCATCTGCCGAACGGGGAGCAGCTCAGCTGGGACGAAGCCACGGTGCACAGCGGAAGGAACAAGTGACACCAAGAGGACAAGTTGAGGCAGAATGTGGGGGCCCCGAAGGCCAGAGTCAGTCTGCACCCCGCGGTCTTCCTTATCCCTTCCGGGATCCTAATTTTCTCATCATGACATCAGCAGCCGTAACCGCGTCTGCTCTGCTCCTGATACCACAGTACTCTGACGATTTCTCAAGTGCTGACCGAGCCGGCCACGTGCTAAGTGTGCATCACTCGTTCGCTTCTCTCGGTGGCCTCTGGGTAGATCCTATACTTCTTCCCCCTTCGTAGCTGGCGAAGTGAGGACAGATGGGGCTCCCTGTCCTGGGCCCGACGGCGGGTCCTCGGTGGCCCCGGAACCACGTGGCTGGTCCTCGGTGGCCCCGGAACCGACCCACAGCCGGCCTGCTGCGAGCCACTGTGAGGCTCACACGCCTGCGGAACCTTCCTGAAGACGGCACCATGGTGACTCCTCTCCTCTGACGGCCAGATGTGGGGCTCGTTTCACTCTGTATTTCAGGCCCATGTACCCCCTCAGTTCTTAGCACCCTGTCGCCCTCCCTCTCTCATCAGATGGCTGCTAAAGGCACGGCATTCTGAGCAGGGAGGCCAGCTTTCTCTTCCAAATGGCTGCAGGACAGTGGTCGCTACACTAGGCAGGTGCAGGGACCCGGGGCTTGCCTCCCCCACCAGCCTGACATCCCCCTCCACCCTGCCCCCGGCTGAGATGCTCTGCCCACCTTCCAGCCTGCTTGGGTTGGGGTGGAGGGGACTGAAACAGGGCTGCTCCACTCCTGCCTCCGCCCAAGTGCCCACCGTGTGCTGGCTGTTGCAGGTTGGAGGGGGGTGCGTGAGGAAGGAAGAAGCACACCGGGTTTCCGATGTTCTGGTGGGAACCACATTGTAATGGCCCGTTCCTGAGTCAGAGGAGGCTGGGGTGGGGGTGATGGGGGCCAGCGGCGTGGGTTTAAACCTTGGATCTGCTAACAACAAGCTGTGTGTCTTTGGGAAGGGTAACTTCTCTGTGATGTGGTTTTTTCATTTTAAAAAGATATACTTTTTGTGGTCCTTATGAGGATTACATAAGTTGATATCTACAAGGGCCTTAAGAAAAGTGCCAGGTAGACACACACACACACACACACACACACACAGAGCAACCCAACCATTGACAGTTACTATGACTAGTAGCACAGGACGAGCGCCCGCTCTGCACGAGGCACCCTGTTCTGGGTGGACCGGCTTCACCTCCAAGGGGCTTCCATGCTATCAGGTGGCAAACACACATTAGTGTGTTAGATACGCCTTCAGTTACTACCTTGTAACCCCGATGGCCACTTACTACAGGCAAAGAAGATGATCAGGATCCCAAGCAAACGTGACGAGGGAATCAACGCTACCCATCCGTCCATACCCACCCCGCTCTTTACTCTTCTGCCTCAAAGCTCCCCTTTGCAGTTCAGTAGACACGACCTTCTTTAAAGAAATGTTAAGGTTGCCTGTCTCCCATGGCTGATCTCACAACTTCTGAAGTGGTCGTGAAACATTTAAAAAGATCAAATTTAAGCAAGGAGTCCAGTGGCATTTTGTACCATCTGACAAGGGCCCGTTTCAGCCCGGGACTATCTGGTCCTGCTCCAATGGCATTAGCTTAACCAGTCTCGAGCTGTTTGTCCCATGCGGTTCTGCAACACGAAAGGACATTCACCCACTTCCAAAAGGAAACAGTGGGCAAACTTTGCCAAAGGATTGACTGTAACAGCTTACTGGGAAAAAGAAAAAAAAAAAAAAAAAAAAGAAGGAAGGCAGGCAGAACATACACCATTGGGGTTAGGGTGAATAAAATTCCAGAAGACAATGAATTCAAGTGACCAGGAGGACCTGCTCCCATTCATTTGCAAAGTCGCTGCACTCAGAGGGCTGGGAAGGAGGCACCCTCTCTAACTCCTGCCACAGCTTAATTTTCTTAAGAAAATGCACTTCCTGGATTTACTTACTGCTCACCCTAAAACTGGACACTCAAAACAAAACTCAATCATGTAACCCAGAAAAGGGCCAAATTCTTTCAAAACACCAAGGAATGACCAACCACGGCATTAACGTGTCTTAGGCATGCGGGGGAATGCTAGAGACACAAAGCTAGCATGGAAAGATGGATCTGGAAAGGGGGGGGTGTGGGCCCGGGGTTCTGCTGTACCTCAGGCTGGAATGCTTTAAAATTAGTGCTTTTCTTCCTGAAGCATTTACATTTGTGAAAGGAAGAGAAAACTACTTAATAAGCAGCCTAGGTGCTTATCAGGAGAAGATTAAAAAGAAAAAAGGCTCTGGATGTTACAGAGTGTGATGGGGGCAAACGTTAAATCGAACATCAGAGTGACCCAGTTTCCAACCGGGAAGTATCCTTGGTGATTCTGTCTCTACCAAAAGTTGCAGGCACCTAATAAAAAGCTCGCACACTCCGGGGGGAGAAAAAAAGAGGCTTTCTGGAGGCTGTCAGGCCATCTGTGTGAAAACTGGAAAAGAATGCTTTAAGTTTTCAGGGACAAATCAAAGGCAAAGGGGAGAAAAGGAAGTATATACCTTGCCGCTTATGGGGAAGGAGACTCAGGTAATTTTGTGGAGCTGGTGACAGAGGAAACAGAGTTGGATGAGGCATTTCCAACAGGTGGGCAAAGATTCTCCTAATTTTAAGACAACCCCCCCCCCAAGTTGAGTCAAATTATTTTTATTCTAATACTATTTAAACGTATACACGCATAAAACAGGGTATACCCATTTGCTTTTAGCTCTTCTCCCAACCAAAGCAGATTTCTAAGCGCTGGACTGCCAACCCAAGAATGCTCAATTGAACGATATTAATTCAACCTAACGGGTAATGTGGTTTTGTAGAAACAAAATTGCTCCCATCGAGTTTCCAAAATATGTGACCCTGGTTCTGTTTCTACATGTAATGTTTCTGTATTTGATTTTAATAACACCCTTGCACACAGCGGTCATTTGCATACTTACGGGATACAGAATGGTATGAAAATCCTGAGAGCTTCGGTTCCCTGAATCGGATACTCAGACCTCATCTGTCTCTGAAATTCTGCCAGGAAGCAGTCCTTGAACGCCTGTGTCCCCAAGGTGGAAACCGATCCCTTTGTTATTGGAAGCTAAAGCTTCAGGACTGTCATGTGGAAAATCTGCATTAAACATGGACTGATCTTAAATATTGTTGCACTCTAAGGACACATTTTCTCTCTATTCTATTGACCAATGATAAACGTCTGGGAACCGGTATCTAAAAGATGGAGGGTCCATGAAATTGTGAAGAAAAATGACCTTAAACTTGAGGATAAGACGCAAAGCTTGCTGTGTGCACTCTCCAAGTCAAACCAGAACACTGACCAGGCCACCTTAGGATCCCGTGGCTAGTGAGGACAGGGGTCAGCCACCTGTCACTCAGGGCCTGCTTTTGGTAAATAAAGCTTTAGAGGAACACAGTCATGGACATGTCCCTGACAGCAGCTCTGTGCTCTGCCGGTCAAGTCATCGTGACGGAGGCCACACGGCCTGCAAAGCCCAAGACAGTTACTCCAGGGCCCTTCACAGAAGGCACAGGCTGACCCTCCTACTAGGGGATGCTACCAGGTTGGTTTACTATTGGTTCCTGATTAGGGACCACATTCTGTAGAATTAGATGCTAACATGTAGAAGGCTCAGAAATTACAAGCAATTTCATCTGGTAGAAAAGATGATCCCCTAAAGTTAGGGTCTCACCACCCAGCAGGATGCACACTGGATTTTGTGTCCAAGCCAGGGTTCCGATCAGCCATCCCCACTCTCACTCCCACGAGCCAGCTCGGCCGCCCTGCTGCTCCCCTCGCTGACCAGCCACTCATACCTCTCACAGATGCTCGGTGTGTGTTTCCTCTAAGTCAAGTCTTCCACTTTCTGAAATGTGCGCTTGCGCATCCCTTATCTGTTTACACTCGATCGGTGGCACAACCCAGACGGGTCCAGTGACCAACGGAGCCCTTTCTGGGCAGAAGTGCTAACGCAGGGAGCCATGTAGGATACAAAAGTGAATGAGGATATGGCGTTGATGAAACAGCGTGGAGAACTAACCGGCTCCCGTAACTAGTACACATCAGCCGTGTGCATTCCGAAAAGAATGTGTGCAGTGAATGCCATAGTTAATCATGACTGCTTAGGTATAATTAGTTACTGCAAGGTAAGGTTATAAGTAAGGTTTTTCTCCGTGCTTCTGCAGGTTCTATAAAGAGCACCTGTTGCTTCTTATAAAATTGTTTTAGAGGTGGGGGGGGAGGATTTTAATTTTACCAAAATTAAAGATGCAAGAACTAGCAAAAGCACAAAGAGTTGCCTGGTTTCAATGGGAAAGAGGGGACTTCTCTTCTCAGAAAGTCATGGAAGTTTGAGTGGTCTCAGTGGGAGAGCAGGAGGCAGGGAGGAGGGGGCAAAAATCACCTGGGCATCTTAAGAGGAGCATGAGGAAGGTCAGACAAGAACCAGGGGAGTGTGGCAACAGGATGTACCTTGAGAAAGGCTGGTCTGCTGAGCACCCTAGGACAGAGATGAGCCACAGAAAGGACCCTGGCTGGCACAAGAACCTACTTGCCTATTTGGCATTTGCACACCTTTGGTGCCAACGTATGCTCCATCCATGAGCTGGAGGTACAGGGCAGGGACTGAATGAGGTTACAGAACAGTGAGTGTGCAGACCAGCATGATGGGCCTGCAGACCGAGGCTGGGTGCCCAGGAGGAACAAGCAGGTGCACTGCAGAGGGTGACGAGGACGCACGGGCTGCTGAGAAGACAAGCACAGAAGGTGTTTCTGAGTCGTGGTTATAAAAGGTCAGGACTGAGCACTGACTGTTTAATTTAACGACTCACAGGTCAGCAGTGACCCAGGAAGAGCTAATTTGGTAGAATGACTGGGACAGAAGAGAAGAGGAGGCAAGGAGTCATCAAGGAATGAGACAAATCGGGAGGTAGGCTGTAAGTGGGAGCAGTCGCTGTGGTGGAGGTGAAGGGAAGGGACATTTCATTTCTAAGAAGATGGGTTTCAGAGCATTAGGGGTTGTCTAGGATGGAACGTACACCCGATGATGCTGGAGGGAGCTGGGGTGGAGAGGCTGTCCTGCAGGTGGAAGAGGACGGGACTCGGCACAGGCAGCTCGGCCATGGACCGTTGCACAGGTCGTGCACAGGACCACAAACCAAGGCAGCAGCTCTTCCAGACCAAGACATAAGTAGGGCTGGACAAGGAGATGGAGACTGTGGAAGCTTGAGGACAGGGTGAAGGGCTAGAAAACACAGCAGGGGCTCCCAGATGTGGGCAGTGATGCAACAGGAAGGGCCAGCAGCTTCAGCCAGCAGCTTCCAGAGATCGATGAGCCAAGGGGCTCACCTGGGGTGAGCAGGGGACAGGGCGATGTGTGCACATGTGGAGGGGGCAGTTACAGACAGAGCTGTGTTGGCGGGAACATCTTTGGGGAGCTGGGGAGGATACCAATGGAGAAGAACAGTCCTCATGAGCCTGAGAGCCTCGGAAAGAGGGGGGCACCTAGAAGACCCTGAAGTTCTCTGCCAAGCATGCGGTGACATCACCTTCCATGAGTTACTGGAGGCGACGCAGAAGGGACGGGGGCCTCCACGTGCAGGTGCAGCTCACATGTGACATTCCTGCTTCACGAGAAATGTGAAGATGTAAAAGAAGCTTCCCTTCCTGTGACAGCACCAGCTCGAAAGACAGACCGAGACCCTGATGAGGACAGGCGGCTCTGTGGCTTTCCCCGGTGAGCCCAGAGGACCCACAAACGGGGGACAGGAGAGGGCTGGGGCCCATGCCATGTCATGTCCAGCAGCAGACATGCTTTCCAGATCTGACCTCACCCCTGTGGTAGCTGAGAAGTCACACCATCTGGAGGGAGGTCTGATGAGGTGTCACATGACAGAATCTATAAGACCGGGACAAGGACCAGAAGGGCCCTGGGGAGCTCTGTGTCCCACGTGCCTCTCTGTTCCCAGCCCCTGCAAGGAAGCCACAGAGGGACCACATGTTCCGGGTTTCAGGGGCCCGGGCAGCCCAAGATGGGCCGTCTGGTTGGCCGAGAGAGTCCGCAGCCCCCTTGCCGGATATTACCACCATCACTCGGGTTTCCAGACCTGAAGACTAGAGTTCCCCCGACCTAGGCCCCAAACCGCATGTGCCCCCACATCAGGGCCCCAGCACCTGGCACCCAGCCTTGCAAAGCAATGAACAACCCATTAGAAACAAACTCGGTTTTGCTTTTTTTTTTTTTTTTTGTCTCGAGGTACGTCTGGCCTTCCACCTGACAATATGCTCTTTCAATCCTATTTTTCTTTAAACCCCACCAAAACTCATGTGTATTTATGAATATACTGTTACTGCCAAATTCCTGGCGATTTATTCACATTCAAAACTCCCAGCTGTGGTGAGAAAAGACGAGCACAGTTTCCAGGAGGGGAAAAAATGACTTTCCCCGGTGTATCAGAGATATGTCCCATCTTATTACCATCCGTCTGATACCGCGGAGTAAAGGAGGCAGGCGGCAGATTCTGGAGTTTTCCTTCAGGGGCGCCTGCCCCTCTGCACAGCGGCTTCTGTGCTCTGCTGCCCTGGGAAGAAGTCCAGGCCTGGCTCGCCTGTGGAACGACCTCCTTGCCAGGCCGAGGACCCCGCGGTGCTCAGTCTGAGCCCACGAAGCCTCGGTTTGGGGTGAGAATCTGGAAGATTCAGTCGGACGCAAGGACGTAAGAACAAGGGACTTGGAGGGCCGGGAAGTGCTGTCAGTGAGGTGAGGCAGCCCAGCGACACCGGCAAAGCGACCCGCTCTCCCCTGCCGGCCGGAGGAGCAGAAGCAAGTCCGCTGGAGGAAACAGCCCAGGTCGGAGTCACACCACCTGCCCGGGCCGCTCCCGCGGGAGGCGTAGGTATGAGGACACACGCCAGTCTCCTTAGTGACTGCTCGGCGTGCTCTCCGGTGCGCAGCCGGCCTGGCTGGAGCGAACACGCCGGCTCACCTCTGGGCGCCAGGGCGGTGGCTTTAAATCCTGCCACACCTCCTCCCTGCCAGCCCCCGGGCACCCCCTTCACCACAGAAAACCTCTGCCCCACAGGCTGTCACACGAGTCCCCAGTATCCCCCGGTCGATGTGAACTTCCTTCATACACATACAAGTGCAGAGCGTGTTTCACACACTGTGTGTCTGATGGGCTTTGCTGACTCGTTTCCTTTTTAGACCTCGAGGAGTTATTTTTCATGAAGTCAGAAGAAACCAAATATTTTAAATTATAAATGAAATACAAAAAAAAATTAACACCGTTTCTCTACATGCCACGAGTATTTCCTGATAATGAAACAAGGAGAATGCGTTCTTTTGTTTTATTTTGTTTTAAGATTTTATTTATTCATTTGAGAGACAGGGAGAGCATAAGCAGGGGGAACGGCAGAGGCAGAGGGAGAAGGAGAGGGAGAAGCAGGCCCCTTGCCGAGCAGGGAGCCCGATGTGGGACTCGATCCCAGGACCCTGGGATCATGACCTGAGCTGAAGGCAGTCACTTCAGGGCCTGAGCCACCCAGATGCCCCCGAGGATGCATTCTTTTAAAGTAAATTATGCTCCTTTCACTCTAGTGAACAGAGATGGTACATGATCTTGAGACAAGAATTCAAGTCTGTCCCACTGACAAACATAGGCAGTGATCATCTGATCAAGGGAGGCTTTGTGGTCAGACAACTGACGAATAAAAACAGAAGTTTCACTACGGGGTCCTCGCACTAAATACAGGCACTTGACGGGGTCACAAATGATACAGGGTCAGGTCTTCCCAGCCATCATGACTCATACCCTCCGTCCGCAGTAGGGCTGACACGCTCGCAAGTGGAACACTACCACCCACAGGACAGTCCTTAACAATCACTGTTCTATTAATTTCAATACTTTGCTAATTGGCATTTCCATGAGGGTCCAACCTGAGCCACAGGGAGGTAGAACAGGTACAGGTGTAGGCTGGAGGGAAGTATGGCTCCCTGGGAATTGGGGGGGCAGTGGCTAGAGGGCAAAGAGAGCCCAGAAAGGACACCGGGCCTAACCAGGGGCTTCGGCTAACCCAAAGTTCACGGCCTTGAAAAGTCTGAGCAACTTATTAATAGCCAGAATGTTGACCCTCCAGCCAGATCAGATGCCTCCTGAATCACCACCACTTCTGGTGTAGCATCAACACTCAAAACATCTATGCTCAAATTACGGACATGACGCCCTGCCCACGGGAAAGGCACTGATATCTGCAGGAACAGTGGAGTGTGGAGGTCAAAAGCGAGGCTGCTGGAGTCAGAGAAATTGGCTGAGACTCCGGCTCCACCTATCAAGGGTTTGTAAGATCCTGGGCAAAGTGCTCCCTTCTCTAAACTGCAGCGTGCTGGGCGCCTGGGCTCAGTGGGTTAAAGTCTTTGCCTTCAGCTCAGGTCATGATCGCAGGGTCCTGGGATCGAGCCCCGCATCGGGCTCTCTGCTTCGCAGGGAGCCTGCTTCCCTTCCTCTCTCTCTGCCTGCCTCTCTGCCTACTTGTGATCTCTGTCTGTCAAACAAATAATAATAATAATAATAATAAACTACAGCGTGTTAATCCACAAGGCAGGGACATAAACCTCCCTTTGGGGAGCTGTTGTAGGATTTACCTGAGAAAATGCGTGCAAAGTGCTCAGTACATGCTGAATAAGGTCTCCGAGAACGTTATTTCGCAGCAAGACTAATACCATCACCAGGAAAACACTGCGTGATAAGCTCTGAATGGCTCAGAAAATTCAGAAGACAGACAGGTCTCCCAGCGGGTTGGAGTCTGGAAGACTCCAGAGAAAGAGACCCCAGGGTGTGGCTTTGAGACAGACCTTGAAGAGCCGTGAGGACTTAGATGTGGGGAGATGGAGGAAGGGGGGATGGTAGTTAATTCAAAGCAAGAGGGAGAGGTGCTGTGAGCAAAGACACAGATCCTGCAAGGGCACGTGCGGTGTTCTGGAGACGAGTAGGTCCTTCTAGGCGGGGCAGAGGGCTCTCAAATGGGAGGATGGGAAGGAAGACTGGAGAAGTCGGCTTGGCCGGGCTGGGGAAGAGTAGGAAGCCCCAGCTAACGTAGCCGGAATCTCTCCCACAGGCAAGAAGGTTTCTGAGCAACTGAGTGATAGGAAAAGGGACATTTGAGAGGGAACAACACGCTAGATGCTGTGGGTTCAATTGTGTCCGTCCAGAAAGATATGTGGAAGCCCCAAGCCCAAGGGTTCATGATCGTGATCTTATTCGGAAGCAGCAGAGTCATAGCAGGTGGACTCAAGTGGAGCCGACGGCACGTGGGAGTGGGGAGGCCCTCGTCCGGTGACTGGCGTCCTCCTAAGGAGACAGAGGCAAACACGGAGTCTTCCCTCGAGCCTTTGGAGGGAGCATGGTCCTACTGGAAACCAGAAGTCCTTGATTTTAGAGTTCCGGCCGCCAGGACGACGAGAGAATACATTTCTGTTATTTAGAGCCAAGCACAATTTGTGGTCCTTTGTCATGGCAGCCCCGGGAAATGAATAACCACAGGGCCAGGCATGTTAGGGCAGAACAGGACCTGAGCATGATCACAGGATAGCACGGTGGTGGTGACAAGGGACAGAGCTGACGGCAAATCAGCAAGATGTGGAGACTTAACTACTCTGTGGGGGGAAGGAGAGGGAAACAGTAAAGATACAGAGGGCCAAGGGGGCCTCGGTCAATGTCAAGAAAGACCAGGAGTGAGGGCACTACTTCTGGGAGCTGGACTGGGCGGTGGCTAGAGACCCATTGGGTGTGGCGGTGTGACACTGGTTTACGTAAGTAACCAGAAGGTCACCTGGGAGAAGAAGGACAGTCCTCTTTACTTGTAATGGCAGAACTCATCCAGTCCAGTGGAAAAGTAAAAAATCCGTACGATGTCTGAGCATCCCCTGACTTCCCACATTTGCCCCTCTCGATGACTTGCCCCCCTGGGAAATCCCAGCCTCAGGACGTGGGGTGCCGCCATTGTCTCACGTGCCCGGGGACCCACCCCATGTGGAGAAGCTCAGCTCCAGAATGCATTCACGGGGGTTTACAGCTATTAGTACCTGTGGAGAACTTTTGCTTTATTTAAAGATTTTTAGAAAAATAAACAAGGCATACCATAATTGTTGGTTAATTTGTTTTCAGTTAAGCGATTCCAGATTTTGAGCTTTCTGACTATTGCCACTTTTACCCTTTTGGGCCCACCCTTAAGTTCACGGAACTATAATTTTGTGTAAATTTAATGACTATCAAATGACATTACGAAGTCTGAAAATCTTCCTTTTTCATTTCGAGGTGACCCACCCTGTAATCCAAGGGCTTGAAAAACCCCAAAGTGCTCTATTTCTTCTCCTCCCTTTCTCTCTCTTTTCTAACCAGAAGAAATAAAGGTCATTCTCTAGTCAGAATAATTGCTGTAGTGGAGAGAAGATATTTTTAAAAAATTTCTCTCAAAATTACAGATTTAAGACGACAAGGAAAGTAAAATTGCAGTTGAAATCCAAAGCAAAACCTTCAACTAAAAATACAAGCTACTCACACCGTGCAATTTGGCTGGGGCCAAGAGGAAAAAGCACTTTGCTTCAACAGAATTCTCATCTCGAAGTGTCTGCAGAATTCAAGTGGCTTCAGGTTGTACGAAGTCCCCAAACGGCTGGAGGGAGGTTCGCATACCTAGGTATCTCCGAAATGCCTTTCTAACATTTTTCTGAAGGTCACCTTGACACTCAATCTTCAAACCACTGGAAAGAAAAACTTGTCTCTGTACGACATGCTTTTATTTCCCATTGTTGCAGATGGTAGAAGGCAAGGGAACTACGTATCCGCTTTTCTCCTGGTTCCTTTTAAATGTGCCATGGTAAATCACAACTTTCAAACCTCGCGGGGGAATGGTTCTTCCCCTGTGACATCTTTAACTAGACATGTTTTGCAAAAGTTCAGGTGTTAAGCAGTTCTCAGTTTTAATCAGGTAAGAGGCGAGCACAGAGAATGGGTGTAATGGGAAATGGACAGACAAGTCATTCATGGGGTGGAAAAACCATGCAGAACATTCATGTCTAAATTTAAAGTTTCGTACCTTAAAACCTACCAAGAGAATGCATCTGATTTAATCTGGAGGAATCACAGTAGTGCTTTTCTAGAAGGAGGAGGAAAGCATTCTTTGTTTGATATCTATATGAATGCTATATGCCATCCTCCAACGTCTTTTCAAAAGAATTACAGTTTGAGGGAGGAAAAAATACCTCCGTTCAATTGTAACTAAAATCATATTTAAGGTAAATACTGCAACAGACGTTTTAACTTTACTTCATAAAAAGCAAGTAGAGTGGAATTCCTGTGTGGAATGTAGGTGCTTCAGCCAAGAAAAATTATGTTTTACAGATTTCAGACGTTCTTTTTTGAACAAATATAGAAACATAAACATGCGGAAACACAGAAGTCAGTGAGAAAAACGATTTAGGCATAAACTCTATCAAAGCATCAAATACCATTTTACTGAAGAGCCATTCAATTTTTAGATAAGAAATCATTTTTTTTTTTTTTTTCACAAACATACCCTGAATATCATTTACTCCTCTGACAGGATCTGACTAAATATCTTTCCAGGTACAATTTTCCTTCCCACTCCACAAATTCCTCAGAAACTATTCAGAAGCGCTTTACAAAGTTCCGTGAATTGGGGCGACGAGCGGGTGGGACCCTGGGACCCAGCCCGCCAGGCCCAGCCCTCCCTCGGGAGCCGGGCTATTCCCGACCGGCCTTCTTGTCCGTGGCGCATGGGTTCCTGGAAAAATCGAGTAAATCAGACTTTTCGTTTTTATCATTGTTGTTGTTTTTCGGGAACCAAGTGGTCCTCTCAGTGCCCTCAGCCGTTTGCTCGGGGGCGGCAGGGAGTCCACAGCGACCTCTGGGTGACAGCGGCAGTCGTGGGGCCGGGCCGGGCCGCAAGCTTCCAGCTGCTGCTGTCCCTCTGTCTGTCCTCCCCGTGGTGGAGCTCCCTCCTGCCACTGAGGCGGGCGGTGGCCGTCTCCCCGCCCCTTTGATGTAGTCCTGCTCAGGGGTCTGCCGTGAGGATTTCTGGAAAGGTCTTCTCCTCTAGTGGGAAGAGCAGTGGGAGGGAGGAAACACGGCTTCCTTCGCGGCGGACCGTGCACGCTGCTCAGGGAAGGTCTGGCGCCTGCAGCTGCCGCGGCGCCTCCGGCCGCAGAGGGAGGAAGCCGGGGAAGCCGCGAGCCGCGGCCCAGGGGCTGCCGTCCGGCCTTCACGGGCGCCCAGAAATCCCGCTCGTCCCTCCGGCCTTACCCGCCAGCAGCTCGAGGGAGCCTGGCCTGCCCCGCGGAGGCCACGCCGGTCACTCCTTCCCTGGCGCCCTGGGCGCGCCCGTGGCTCGGGCCCGCGGGGCGGTCAGGGCTTGGCGTTCGCCAGCAGGACGAGCTCGGAGCTCGGAGCTCGTGGGCCCCGGGCCCGGGAAAATGTGGCGGCGCCTTGCTTAGAGTTCATCGAGAATTTCAAGACAACAACCGCGGAGCATAAACCAGGCTGGGCCCCGGGGGCGGGGGGAGGCCTCCGTTCGCACGCTCACCAAACTGGGCCACTTACAAGCAAATCTTTTCTGGAAATGTCCGGATAGCAGGTATTTTAGGCTTTGCAGGCCACGCGGTCTTTGTCACAACCGCCCCACTTGGCCCCGGTGGTATCAAAGCTCCCCATAAGGGAACGGGCACGGCTGTGTTTCAATAAGACTTTATTTATGGGAAGTTGGCCCAGGGGTCCTGACTGGCTCCCACTGCTCTAGACCAGAGGCTCTTCAACCTTGGTGTGTACGTGAGGGTCACCTAACGGGTCACCTGAGGATCTTGTGGAGGCGACTTCAGCGGTATGGAGTGTTCGTGCAGCCCGATCCGAATTCACAAGCTCCCAGGCACCACGTTCTGGGAAGTGTGGTCGTGTCTGAGAAACAGTGGCTTAGCCTGGAGGGTGAACCATAGGATTGCTCTCTGTGGTCAGTGCCCCCCGCAGAGAGTCCCCCCTGGCGCCCCCCACAGAGTCCCAATTCCATGAAGGCAGGAACTGGACCTGCTCCGCTCAACAGCACCGTGTAAGCAGCACCCCGCCCTGGGGAATACATGTCCAGAAATGCGAATTAATGATAGGAGCTCCAAACTCATCTGCTGAATGACTTCACTAGGATGCAAGTTCTCAAGAGGGAGGAACGACTCCTTATACTTCTAGTATCTTCTAGGCGTCTGTCTTCCTAGGAAAGGGCCTTCTGTATTATAGATTTTGAGTAAGTGTTGAAGATCTTCTAAATGCATCTTATCCAGATTTGTTTTTCCACGGCCCCCGTTGCTGCTCCCGTCATCCTTCCCCCACCCCCTCCCGGCCCGTCTATCAGCTCTTCCCCCTCTGTCTGGTAATGTCTCCCGTGGACAGCCCATTCTAGGGGGATTAGCTAAGACATTACCCACAGTCATGCGGATAGGCCTGAAAAACCGAGTTCCCACATTAATCACCATTTCCTGGCCACAGTGATGAGCTCAGGGGACAGGCACATCATGAAAGTCCAAGTGGACACCGTCACAGGATTTGGCTGCAGGTTCTTGAAAGACATGGTCTTTTTCGCCTGCAATTTCAAAGCTCAGAGTGTATGAGGCAAGGGATGCCAATGGCCTTCTCGACGGTCACAGAATGAGCCTGACCAAGAGACAGCCAGGGCAACAGGGCCCCAGTGACATTCTGAGCCCTTGGCTCCAGCCAGGCCTGAAGCAAGTTGTACCTTGCTTCCCAGTTATGTGATGCAGAAATGTCTTGACATTTTCATCAAGCAGTCTGAGCTGGCTTCCTATCACTTATAAGCAGAAGATCCCAACTCTATAGAAACAAACTCCCTCTGTACTTTGGACCAGCTTCATCCTCTTACATTAAATTAATCACAAGAACCCACTTTACATGTGATAGCTGAAGATTTGAGTTAATGTTAGTAATAACTATGAAACTGGAAATGATGGGACCAGCCACCTCCACTGACCTGTTACCCCACTTCTTAAGTCTCAGGTCCATCCATACCAATGCCCGATCAGTATATTTGTTAAACGTGACCTGTCCTTCAAGTAGAAAATCCTTTCAAAAGAAAGAGGCTTTCACAGGTCAAGCGGACTCCTGGCATCAGTCAGGTGAGAAGCAAACTCACGCTGTATTTTCTAGAAGTAAAGACAAACCCAGGCTACGACACCTTATCTCAAGACTTTGCAAACCCCTTGTCTCTCTGCCCCTCCCATCAATTTTCGACTCTTGCTGGAGGTCCTAGAATGTGCCTGAATGTTACTCCCTGGGAAATGCTGTTCAGTACGTTGTGGTGATAACTTCTTATTGTTGATACTTTAAAAAATTTGAAATATTCTGGTCACCAGATGATCAGTTTTATGAGTAAAATCATCACTGGTATCTGGGTGAATTCCAATAACACACACTAATATGTACACTCCTCTACATAAAAAAAAAAGAAACCAACACATCATAGTCTAAAAATTTTGGTGGGAAGGCTATAATCTCGCCTTCCCAGCAAGATTTCAGGAGTCTAGAGAAATGCCTAATTTTTTTTTTTTCCAGCAGCATCTAAACAAGTTACCTCGAGTACAGCAAAACAGGGTCACACTTGAACTCAAATAACTGAGCCTCAGAAATCTCTGGCGTTTTGATGTTGTTAAACTTTCCTTACCGGGGGAAAATGGAATGTAAAAACAAGGTCATCCAGCAAGTCTTCCACTGGTCTATAGAACGAGTGCATGGACCTTGAATTTCTTTTTACCCTCTCAAGAAGTACTTGCCACACATGCCAGAAATACTGAGCCTAAGAGACTTCAAGACCCTAAATTCAAAAACCAGCAATGTGCCATTAAGTTACACTCAGCTGGGACACTCTCCTACTGGTCTAGGGAGACAGACTAATCCAATTCTGAAAACAGTTTCAAATGTTAGCATTAAAGTAAAAGAGTTGACTCCTTAACACTCAGCCAGGGAATTAAGTTAATCATAACATCTCATGACTCAAGAGAAACACAGCCTCCTGCTTCCAGAACATACGTATTCATAGCTACAGTTGACAAACAGGCTAATTGTCTGCACTCCAAAAAAATGTATCTTTTTCTATTGGGGGATGTTTGTCTCTATCTGCTAAGACCGACAGGGGGCAATTATGAGACTGTCTGACCAACGTTTAAAGAAAGAAACATGCAAGAATCATGCTCTAAGTTAGTGCGTTGCTGTATGTGGGTTTTCTTTCTCCCAAAGGGTTTGCAATTCTCAGCGCACACAGAGGAAGGAAAACAGGGATGAAGAATATGAACTGAAAGTCACTTCAGATGAACATTTTGTGATCCTGGATCAGAAAGCCTGGGGGAAAGGAGGAATGGGGCAAAGGCACAGAAGAAAAGGGGGAGGGTTTATGACACTTCTTTGTCTGCAGAAAGCTGCTGGCGGGGCCAAAAATCCGAGCAGAGTTGATAGACTTTTGATTTCATAAGTAAGAAATAATGATGCATTAAAATCCTTCCTTGCAGTCTAAGTTGTGTTACAGCAGATTACGTAAATTATTACAACTCGGTTTGAGTTAGAAAGTGCACATGGAATTGCATTAAATGATAATTTAAGAAACACTTCTCCGAGAAGAGCTCGGCACACATCTGTGTACTGTAGGCATTGTTTCACTGCATTTGAAATGCTCTTGGCATTGAGGACTTGGTCTCAGCTCTTGTCTGCCAGTAACAGACCCCATACAAACTATGATCCATCATTTCCATGCTAATTGTACTAACTCACATGACAACTGGTAACTAACATGCAATTCCTTTTACGATTCTGCAAACCTTTCAAAGTTGCAAAAGGCTGCAAACCTTTCAACCTTCCTTTCCAACCTTTCAAAGTTGATACTACTCTGGATTATTTACTGATGCTAAGAGCTGCTGTTGTTTAAATAGTTTCTGAAATACCGATACTCTTATCCCACTCATCTCCTTATCATCATCCCTCAGGAATTGGAGATAAAATCTCAGAGTCTTTTGTTAGATAAGATTACACAAATATACCCAGACCCTTACATATTTTACCACGAATAACACTAAAAGGAAAAACAGTGGCCATCAAGACTTCCACGTAAGCTAATAGATTTCAATGGTCTCTGTCCATTTTTTTCCTGGTAACGTACGTTTTACAGAAAGATGGTTAGTATGCACAGAACTGCATCCTGGGTGTGGGACTAGGAAGGCGTTTGCACTCGGTGTTTCTTGATGTGGGGTTCCTGCTGCTCTGAAGAAGAGCTTCTAGCTGCTGCCCGAGACCGGGGATGGAAACCCATGGAGCATGTGAAGAAGCTACTCTCAAATTCTTATTTTAAATCAGTGGTTCTCAGTTGGGGTGGTTTTGCCCCACAGAAGACATTGGTAATCTGGGAAGACATTTTTGGCTGTCACAGTGGAGAGGGCAGATGGTGGTCAGGGGTCAGGGAGGGAATGATCTCCTCCTCAGCAAAAGTCACTAGTCCTGAGGTCCAAAAACCTGCCCCAGCTTCATCGAGCTGTAGCTCTTGGTCATCTGGACAGCTCTTAAAGCATCACAGGAGCTCCTGGGTAGCTTAGTCGGTTAAACATCTGACTCTTGATTTCGGCTCAGGTCATGATCTCAGGGTCATGGGATCCAGCCCTGTGTGGGGATCTGCGCTCTGTTTGTCCTTGTCCCTCTCCCTCTGCTCCTCCTCCTGATTGCACTCAGTCTCTCTCTTTCTCAAATAAATAAAGAAAACCTTAAAAAAAAAAAGATTCATATGTAGTTATGCGCCGGAACAAATAGATACGTGAGGCACCCACACACAGAGTTCTCGAAAAAGTTACAGTAAAGACAAAGAAATCAAATAGAATTTCTCTTTGCTTTTCCATGCTAGGTGACCAGCCAACAGGAAATATAATACATGCTTATTGGGTGGACAAAATCAACACCTCAAATGCAGATAAAAAAATAAAAACTCGGGCGCCCTGGGTGGCTCAGTGGGTTAAGCCGCTGCCTTCGGCTCGGGTCATGATCTCAGGGTCCTGGGATCGAGTCCCGCATCGGGCTCTCTGCTCAGCAGGGAGCCTGCTTCCTCCTCTCTCTCTCTGCTTGCCTCTCTGCCTACTTGTGATCTCTCTCTGTCAAATAAATATAAAAAAATAAAAAATAAAAAAATAAAAACTCACAGCACAGGAAGACTGAGCAGAAAAAGAGAACAGTCTGAGCAGTCTGGCTAAAACGAGCCTCTGACCATTGCAAGGAAAGTGGATGAGGCCCAGTGGGATGAGTCAACTTCTCTGAATCTCATCCATCAGAAATCCCGGCACTGCAGCTTAGAGAGAAGAGAAAGGGGAAGAGATTTTCTCACTGCTCCCTCCCATAGCGTTCACAGCGATCACGTCCCTTCGCCCCTACAAAGGGAGCTTTCCTCTATTCCGTGCCAACTTTTTGTCATAGGAATATTGTCTGAGAAATGTCAAATGACAGAACGTTTCTTTTCAAGGATTAATGAAACTTTTCTATTACTCATTATAGCACTGTCAAAAGTGAGACCAGTGAGACAGCAATGAAAGCTGGAGTTCTGAAGGCAAGAACATTGTCAATCCTCAGTCAGGAATTCTGGCAAGGAAGCCGAGTCCTATCAACAGAGGACGCGCATTTTTCATCCTTTAAATGCTTCTCATGGCCACTTCCAGAAAAGGCAGGATGTTCCCACCTTGATGAAGAGAGTGGGGGAAAAGGCAGCTTCTGAAATCTTTCATGGTAGCAGCCTTGGGTGCAAATTTTTTCAGATCTCGCTATAGAATTCTGCTGGACATGGGAAAATTGTTCCAAACTGATAGAAGTGAACAGAAGTGACCCGATGGACAGTGCTGTTCCTTTCTTGTCTTGGCATAAAGTCAAAACTGCCTTTAGCTGTGACTCCCCTTTAGACTCCATAAGGCAATTTGTGGTGATAAGATAAATACTGGGGTGTCCTATTTTCATGCAGAATTTATTGGGATTTGATATCATGCTATGACGACTTGTTGTGCCTTTGATAGGGACAAATGAAACAGTCAGATTTTACAACTGTAGAGTTGGAGACCGCGGTTGTATTATTATCGGAATCACGCAGATAGTTGAGTTGCATTCCTCCCAAGAACTATTCTGTTCCTCCGAAGAACTATTCAAGAAGCAAGGACCAAGCAAGGACTGTCTTGTTACACCAGATGCAAGCTTTCAGCCAGAGAGGCTCCAAAACACGGATTTTCTAAAACAAGAAGCTCTTCACACAACCTTTCCTAGAGCTTCCCATCTAGGTAGCACTGAGCTCAACAGCAGAATGCACGATTCAATAGATGGAGGAGTCTGGGTCCATGAAAATTCCAAAATACAGTTAGTTTCCTACCAAGCACCCAACTTCACTGTTGGATATTCTATTCAAAATAATGTACGTGTAACTTATTCCTTGATATTTTTATTAATGCATAACTACATCTTGGGGGTCTCCAGATACTGACTTAATTCATAGGTTTAATTCTCAGCCTTCTGTGGCTATAGCAGAAATGTTTTATCTTCTCCCTGTCTAAGGGGTGCATCCATGCCTGCTAGCTTCCACCTGGGGGACCCGCTATAGGGAAGATCCTTCCCTTCATCTGTGTCTGGTGAATGTCATCTCATCCTTCCAGAAACAGCACATGACAAAGCCCACATGATAGCAACTGACATTGACTATGCCCTCCTCTGTATCAGGGCTGTGCTGGGTGTTTTACAAACAATATTGCCTTTTACTCTAAACTCCTAAAGAAAGGCAGCTAGTTCCTCCCTCCCACTCCTGAGTGCCAGGCCCACCGAGTCACCTAGCCCCTGGCCCCAGAAGATCCCAGACTAGATCAGAGGCAATATCACATGGCAGGCCGCATGCTAGATGGGAAAGAGCAAAGCATGATGGGGGAAGGAGGGGCACAAGGGAGAACATCCTGGAAAATATTCTGGTGACAGCATGTGTGGGCGAGTCTCTCCTAAAGGCTGAATCAATGAGTCAAGTGAAGAGGATGGTAGGAGGAGGCATACATTTGCAATGGTCGGGATGGGAAATGATGACTAGGTCATGGAGGTCACCAGGGACGAGATATGGACATCTGTACAGGGAGGAGAGATCTCTCTCCACTGGCACCCTATAGTTTGGGAGGCAGAGGGAGAGAGCAGAGGATGAGGCTGATCCCCAGTGAGAGCTTTTCTGGAAACCAGGAATAGGGTGATAGGGAGCAAAAAAAGTCATGAGAGGTTGGACAGTCTGGGAGCTCATGGAAAGGTTGCAGTGGACATTCGTGGATGGCTTCCAGGCACGTGGCACTTGGGACTCTGTTTTCTGCCAGTGGGCCCATATTTTCTTTCAGCCAACTACCCTTTTCCCATTCGCAGTCTTTTTGGTTTGGTGGAATTGACTCCACCAATGGTGGATCTTGGTTTTCCTCTGATATGAGGGACTTCCTCTCTTTCCTGCGGGGCAGCTGTGATAGCACAACAGAAGGCACAGAGCTGCTACCGCGATTTGCCAGCACATGGGGGCTGTCTAGGAAGAGGTTCTGGAGAGAATGGGGAGGACTCATCCCTGTGACATCACATAACTGTCTCCACACCTCTGAAAGATGTTTCCTCTCAAGCTCCTTCCATAGACGCGGCCAGGGGGTTATTGCTGTGGTCTTGCTTCCTCTCCACTGCTGTTTGCAGGGTGAGATGGGGTGCTTAACTTATCTTCTAGCCAAGGGTTGAGGGACCCTGTGGGGCTCCGTGCACAACCTAACCTAGGGCATGTTCCCCGGGCCAGCCATGCAGAACACCCCACTCTCCTGGGCACAGTGAGTGGTCCTTAAGGGATGGGTGCCCTGCTTATGCTCTTTTTCCTTCACTGATGGTCACAGAGATTGTGTAAGAGAGTTGACATGTTCTCAAAGGGGAGGGGACCTAAGACCACATGACTCTGGACCTGCCGACAGCCTCCACACTTCCTGTGGGCAGAGGCAGACCGAGAAAGCCCACAGAGAGCAAAGTACTGAACGACGGGGACCACGGGAGCTGGTGAACACCCTTTGTGCATAAGTTATGTTGAGTTAGGCTTTCTATTATTTGAAACAAATTAGACCAAATATTCTCAGGCTGGAGCAGTTGTGAAGTCCAATGTGGAATGCCGGGTTTAGTAGACAGGAAAGGAACAGGAGTTACTGGGACTTGATTACCATCCTAAGAGATGGAAGTTGATTCCCATGTGTTCCCAGCCCCACCGCCACGCAGCTCAAGAGCCTGGCTGAGCCCTGCGACCGGCAGGCACCACGCAGACGCGGACCAGGATTCGGGCTCGGATTCCTGTCTTCCAAATGAGGACTTGCTCATCTTCGATGTGTGCTCTTCTGCAGACTTGGGAAAAAAGCTCACACAGATGTGAAAATTCATTCTGAGAATATGGTGTCGATATTAACATAACTCAGCTCGGGCTCGTTACCTAGAATTTTGAAAAAATAATTTGTTCTAATAATGATCAGGATGCTGTATTTTGCGATTGACTAAATTCTCCAACTTCACCTTGGGCTGCAGAATAAAAGGTATTTTCTGAGCACACGTGTGCCCCACTCCCCAGCCTTGAAAGACTAAGTTATACTTGTCTTGATTTAGCATTAGTTTATTTTTGGTAACAATCTTCAAAAGAAAAGAAAGTGAAGTGGCAGCTCTTCTCTCTCTTTTTTGGTTTTTGTGTTTGTTTCTGTTTGTTTTTTTGGTCCATCCATCTCTTCTTGGACATGCGAAGAGAATCGGGTTGCCCTGGTGTCTCCGGTACCACGAGGCCTCAGGCTAGCTCTCTGATCGAATTGTATCTGGCGCAGGGATCTGGTCTAGGTCGCTCCTGAACACAACCATTTGGGGGCTTTGAACTTAACAGCAGTCTTGATTATGAGGAGATTGATTCTTTTCAATTTTACTGCAGTAGTAGGCAAAGGACATTTTTTCTTTGGTCATGATCAAATACTCATAAATGCATGTGGACCTCTGAGATCAGTCCCACCATCTGCTTCCTGTGTATTTTCCTGTATGAACCCAGAGGGACTTTTTAAAATAACAGCATTATGTTTTTTATTATTACGTTCAATTAGCCAACATATAGCACATCATTAGTTTTTGATGTAGTGTTCAACGATTCATTAGTTGTGTGTAACCCCCAGTGCTCATCACCACACATGCCTGCCTTAATACCCATCACCTGGTTACCCCATCCCCCCAAGCCCCTCTCTTCTGCAACCCTCAGTTTTTGTTCACAGAGTCCAGAGTCTCTCATGGTTGGTCTCCCTCTCTGACTTCTTCCCATTCAGTTTGCCCTCCCTTCCCCTGTGGTCCTCCATGTTATCACTTATGTTTCAAATATGAATGAAACCATGAGAAAATCATCTTTCTCTGCTTGACTTATTTCACTCAGCATAATCCCCTCCAGTTCCATCCATGTCATTGCAAACGGTAGGTATTCCTCCTTTCTGATGGCTGAGTCATATTCCATTGTTCCACATAAGGCCAGGGGATTGTTGCAAAAGAAAACCAAAGCTGGGGGCATCACGATGCCTGACTTTAAGCTCTATTACAAAGCTGTGATCAACAAGACAGTGTGGTACTAGACAAAAGCAGACTCATAGATCAGTGGAACAGAACAGACACCCCAGAAATGGTCCCTTGGCTCTAGAGTCAACTAATCTTTGACAACTCAGGAAAGAATATCCAATGGAAAAAAAGTCTCTTCAATAAATGGTGGTGGAAAAAAAAATGGTGCTGGAAAAATTGGACAGACACAAGCAGAAAAATAATAGCATTATTTTTTTTTTTAATTTAACAGAGAGAAATCACAAGTAGACGGAGAGGCAGGCAGAGAGAGAGAGAGAGGGAAGCAGGCTCTCAGCTGAGCAGAGAGCCTGATGCGGGACTCGATCCCAGGACCCTGAGATCATGACCTGAGCCGAAGGCAGCGGCTTAACCCACTGAGCCACCCAGGCGCCCCAGAAAAATAATAGCATTATTAAAATATAATCCACATGCCATAAAATTCACCCTCTTTAAAGTATGCAGGTGAGTGGTATTTTAGTACGTTTGCAGAGTTGTAGAAGGGATCTTTTTCACATGTGTCAGCTCTCATCCCCAACCTTAAAGCCCCACAAAAGCTGCGAGATCCACATTTTGCTTACCTTTTCTCCCTACAGTGTCCAGCACATTGGCAGAAAGGAAGTGCCCAGTAAGTACTTGTGGAAGAAATAATCCATGACTGTAGAGGCAGGCTAAGCTCAAAGACCGACTACATACAGAAACTTTGGTGTTCCAGCAATGGTATTACAAATCAGGATGTGACAGCCAATAAAATGCTATATAGGTTATCTTGGCCATTTAACAGTAGAATCTTTGACTATGTATGATATGATGTGTATGTGTTTTATTCTTTTTTTTATTTAGTTTTTATTATGGTATGTTAATCAGCACACAGTAGACCACTAGTTTTTGATGCAGTGTTCTATGATTCATTGTTTGCACATAACACCCAGTGCTCCATGCAATCCCCGCCCTCCTTAATACCCATCACCGGGCTCACCCATCCCCCACACCCCTCCCCTCTAAAACCCTCAGTTTGTTTCTTGGAGTCCATAGTCTTTCATGGTTCGTCTCCCCCTCTGATGCCCCCGCCTTCATTTTCTCTTTCCTTCTCCTAATGTCCTCCATGTTATTCCTTATGCTCCACAAATAAGTGAAACTGTATGATAAGTGTCTTTCTCTGTTTGACTTATTTCACTTGGCAGAATCTCCTCCAGTTTCCTTATCTAACTTTAGCCTAGGACACTTCAGAGCTGATGTCCAGATGAAGTGGCGGGAGGGAATTAGTCAAACGTTACTGATTTTTCAAGTGTTTCAGGCAGACAGGTGGAAAGAAAAAACCAATAATCGATCGAGTATTTGTTTCAACAGCACACTGTGAAATAACATGCTGGGTTTTACCAAATAAATAAATAAACCGCCCACTGATCACACTCAAAGATTTTTTTCTACCAAGACTGCAGAATAATTGCCAAGTATGAAAGTATGTGCAGGCTAAGTTACCTGCCAACATGAAACTGCATATTTATTCTTAATATTAAATCTCCATGTGACTGACGCTAATTATTGTTGTGATTGGTAATCTATAGTTTGAAAAGTTCCCAGGATGCCGAAAGCACTCAGATGGAAGTAGAGCCCAGGACGGTGTTTCAACAATGTTACAAAATTTCCCAGCCAAAACACTGGAATGAACTCTTGCTGGCTTACCTTAAAGCAGAGCCCGTCTGTTGCCGCTCCTCTCCATGCATAGAACAAAAGCAAATCAAAGCAGGCTCCTTCTCCTAAAAACCAGCTTTCTGAACTCAGGTGAATTCTAGGTTCAGTGATAAGCAACTTCACAAATGCCTCATTATGACTCTTAAGAAAATGGCACAGTGACTACGAAAGTCCAAATGTATGACTTGAACCAACGAATCACTTCACAAATATGATGAAATCACAGAACTGGAAGTAGCCTAAATGCCCATTAATAAGAAGGAGCTGGTTAGGGGGATTTGAATTCATCCAGACCATGGCATTCCGTGCAGCATTAAAACCACCAGCGTGTGGCTGGTCACAGAGTGGCCACCGGCAGGTGAGTGCAGGAAGCCAGAGGCAGAGACACTGGCACCAGGCACATCTCTGCCCCGCCCTGCAGCAGCGACAGGACTCAGGAAGTCCTTCTCTCCTCTGGTCCCCCATCTGGAAAACCAGGGGACAGTTACAGTTCTTACCTAGACGGTTGCTAAGAGCTGTTCCTATGAGATGGTATCTGTAAAGCACTTAGGATGGGACATCCTGTAAACATCACGCCAGTATTGGCCGCTCTGCTCATCCCCATGCACAGAGCTGTTAACAAGCACAGGGATCGCCGCTGGAAACGTATTCGAGGGACTGGAAATAGGGGTTTTGTCTGAGAGAAGGTTCTGGAGCGTCTGGAGGGATATTTTCTTTTCACTGTGTGCATTTGTGACCTAACAAAAAGCCTTACATTTTTAAAAAGTGAAGAAATAGGGCCCCTGACAGGAGCAAATGTTTCTGAGATGAGTGTCTATGACGTTCATAATGACTCAACTTGGACTCCTCGCTGAATGCAAGTGGCCATGTATAGGCCCTTTTTGGCCCTGGAAGAGCAAACTCCCGGGAGGGGGCCCTCAGCCCTACCATGGGCCGTGAGCCCACTTTCCGTGGCAGCTGTGTGGGTGAGGCCACGGCTCCTCCGCGGGCCTCCCACTTCCCATCCCTTCTCCTCCTCTTGCCAACTCCTGTCTGGCTGAGACCCTCACGGGGCCATCTCCCTGCTCAGAACGCTTGTCCTCACCCCTGTCCCACAGTGCCAGGTCCAAACTCCTGGACCTGGCCATGGAGGTGTCTTGGCATGTCTGACCACTGTCTGTCTGTCCAGCCCGATGTGCCCTGCCCTTCTGACACAGGCCAGCCTCACCTGTCCCCTGTCCTCACCATTCCCTCCAGCACCTTCAGGGGGGGATCGTGTGGCCCCTAGCTCCGGTCCAGGCCACCTGCATCCAGATGTCACTCTGCCACTGCCAGGTCTGGCTGTCCATCCTGGGTAGGTGCCTTCCTCTCCCTGGGCCTCAGTCTCCCCACGGGATCCAGGGATGACACCACCCCTGGGCACCACTGGCTGGAGGGTGAGCAGAGTCACTGTATCTTGGGCTCAGGGACAGCCCCACGGGGCTTGTCTTTCCTCTTGCCCCCTGCCTGACTCTGGATGCTTCCGCCTTTCTCCTTCCATTGACTCACTTCCATGTGTTACATGTTACATACGGCGGGGGCGGGGGGGGGCGGGGCAGTGCGAATCCCAGAACAGGGCCGTCCCCTAGGGGGCTGTGCAGTTCAGTTCAGGGTCACCTAAAATCACAGCACATAGTGAAGTGACTGACCGAGGGACGTAGATTCTGGGACTGCGTGGCAGTCACCGGGGAGAGAGAGGGGACGAAGGCCCGGTGACTAGGGAAGGCTTCACTAGCAGCTGACACGTTAGGGCTGAGCAGGGCGGGATCCCACAGAAGGGGCACCCCTTGGCAGGCCCAGCCCAGAGCTGCCCACGGCAGGGGTAGGACTCACAAGGCAAAAGAGAGGGTTCCGTTCGGGGGCGAGCCTCAAGTCCACTATGAAAATGAGGCCATTCTTCAAGAGCAGAGTGTGTGTGCCCATGAAAGCAAGTTGTCTACTGGTCACCCCCCAGCACAACCACGGCCTAAAGTGCTTGTGTAAATGGGTCAGATCAGGTGTGTCGGCCGAGGGCCACAGTATCCGTGAACACATCCATCTTTTGACCAGAGAGAGCTCACGAG
Organism: Neogale vison; assembly: GCF_020171115.1. Taxonomy (NCBI): domain Eukaryota; kingdom Metazoa; phylum Chordata; class Mammalia; order Carnivora; family Mustelidae; genus Neogale; species Neogale vison. The sequence continues at coordinate 234,521,089 of NC_058092.1, forward strand.
CTGCCCTGCTTCTCTGGCCAACGTGTCCGGCCGGCAAGCCCTCGGGACCGCCGCAGCTGCGTCCGGACGGGACCCCACCTGGAGGCGGCGGCGGCGGAGGTGACGGCTCTCCCCCAGTCGTCAGATTTCAGCCTTTGTTGTCCCCTTCCCGTACTGGCTGGGCTGTGCAGTGCTAAAAACATTTGCTACAGCTTGTTCTTTTAAATAGTTTGAATGATGAGAGAGAAGGTAGCGTCACCCTCCGTCACACACCGAGGTGTCCTGTCATCTGGGCGGCTGAGCCTCCCGGTCTGCAGTCGGGGGCTCCTGACCCCGTGGGGACGGGACTGGGGGCGACGGGGGGAGGCTGGACTCCTGGACGCCACCCAGTGAGGACAAGACGGCCTTTCCTGAAGCGGGAAATCCCACTCAGAAGTTAAAAGGATTCCCATAAAGATTAAAACACAAACCCTACCCAAGCGCCCGTCCGCCTGATGAGGCTGAGCCGTTTGTTCTCCAGCTGTGACCGCGCTTGAGGGCTCCCAGCTTCGCCCCTGGCCAGCTGTGCTCCGTCAGCGCCTGCTCCATAAACCGCAGCTGGTGGCAGGCCCCTGGTTTCAGCCTCAAGGAGCCATGAGGCCCAAGTGGCCCCAGGAAGGGCTGAGCCCCGAGGATGATAAATCTTCTCTTTCTACCATAATGGGAAGGTACCGCACTGCTCCAGGTGCCACTTCCAACCCGCCCTTTAGTCACAGTGCCTTTTGCTTCAACCGTTTGGAATGCTGAACATTTATCAAAAAACCAGAGGGCCCAGTGGGTTGGGGAGGCAGCCTCCTTCCGTCCTGGATCCCAGCCGGGAAGCCAGGATGACCCTGGTGGAAGGCCAGAGGACACCACCTTGGGCCAAAGAGAGAATTCCAGATTTTGAAAGATGATCCTGGAGATGTCCCCAGAGGGGTTCCAGGTCCTCATCCACACCCACACGCTGGATCTTCAAGCCCAGTGCCTTTTCCCTATAAGTTCCCATATACTGTGTTTTCACCTGAAATCCCATGTAATGATGAAGGAGAAGATTTTTGTTTCTCCCTCTTCTCTTCGTGTTCTGTTTTTAGACTCGGAGCTCAAGAATCAGAGATGCTAGCAAACACATTTTCGTGCATTAGAGGAGCTTAATTAATAAGATAATGACAGTAAGTGCAAGTATCTTTCACAACCGAGAAGCTGGGATAAAATAAAGGCACATTTATAATAATGACTACAAAAGGCTAGACTTGATGTACCTAATGAATGTCCTAAATGAATGTGATCTTGGAAACGATGGACCAAACTTTATCCAGAAGACAGCCTAGCTTACTGAAGAAAAAAAAAAAAAATCGGTCCTATAGGTCTCTACAGAAAGGAAGTACCCCCCAATCTATGAAGCTATCATAGGAAAATAGCAAAAGCTTATTGTATATTTGGCATATTTTTGGATCCACATAAATCACTATATTTTCTTATAAGAAAAATTAGAAGTTTTTAATTCCATGGAAGCATGATATAAAGGGATTCTTTTGGTTTAGTGATATTATGATAATCCTTCATCTTTACTAACGATCAGAGCAGAATCGATTGCTGGGTACCTATATCTTTAGGGTGACCATCTTCCAATTTGAGACATCTAAATAGTGAAATCAGTAAACACGACCTGATGATAGGTATAAACCAGACTGTCCCAGGCACATGTCCCCAGGGGGACATGTGGTCCCCTTCACTGTGTCATCCTGCTAACTCCATATCTACTCACTGAGGTAGGAATTATTATCCCCATTTTACAGACAGGAACACCAAGGCTTGCTCAAGGTCACACAGCTAATAAGTACTGGAGCTGGGTTTAGAACTAATTTCAAGGTCCTGGTCCTTCTGGGCAGACTCTCAGACAATAAGAGACACACTGGGGGTATCTTGGTGCTTTGTGTCTGTTAGAAGGGCCGAAGCAGAACACTGAGAAAACTCTCGGCCTCTGTAAAAGTGCGCAGGAATGGGTGTTATGGGCAGGGGGCATGAAGGCCACTGGGCACACGGACTGCCTTCTTGCAGTCTTTGTTCATTCACCCCACAGCAGCACTGGATCTGTACCTGCTCTCTTTTTCCGCTGTTCAACCAATACCCTCATCTAACGTCCAACTGAACCCAAAAGCCAACCCCAGAAATGAATCCTCCAAAGGGAGTATACTGCTCTCTCCCATTTCTCCCATGGTACCAGAAAGAGAATGGCATCTGACGAATTAGGATCTGAGGAGGTATTGGGGGGTGATGAATAGCAAGTAGTTCAGACGTTTGCCATAAACGTTGATATCAATGCCTTCCGTCAATTCCACACCTGCTCCAGGCCTGGCTTTGTGCCTGAGGCTTTACAGACATTACAGGCAATCCTCCCGACCCTGTGTGGATCAGAAATGAGATGAATTGGAAATTCACAGGTGAGGAAAATGAGATGTAGAGGCCACAGGTGGTAAGTTATGGGGCTAGGATGTGGCAGCTACGTATGGAAAACTCCAGAACCCATCTGAGCAACACTAAGGGCCCAGCCTGTTTGGGGTTGCCCTTGAATGAAAAAGGACGGAAGTAATACCAAACCCATAGCCGCAAGCCTCAGAAGGATTTATCACTCCAGATGTGACCCAGGTATGATGCTGTAGCTTTGAGGTCCAGGCCTGCTGCTGTCCCTCCTGCTTTCCATGGCTTTCCTGGAGAGCTTCAGGGAGGCTGTGCTCAGGCTGAACTATCATCATAATAGCCCACCCCAGCCCCCGTGCCTCTCTCCCCATGGGCAGGACCGGAGCCTTGGCTAACCTGGAAATACATTCACCTCTTTGCACTGTGAGATGCAAATAGGTCCTTTCCTTTCCTTCTCTCTCTCTCTCTTTAAGACTGGAGAGCTATAAAATGTCCACGTTTTATAGAGAAAAGGAATGTCCATAAAGCCAATTGTAAGTGTTACTATGATATTATATTTTAACAACTCAGAGGAGTCTGGTGAAAATCCTTATATAGCTGAATGACCTTAGTCAAATATAGTAGCTCACGATAGAAACAGACAGTTTGCTGTTTCTCAAAGTCATCATTTCTCATATAGCTCTAGGTTCTATGAGCTAATCAATACATCTTGGCAGTTAAATCATCAATATAACAGGTTTGACAATTAACTCTATTAAATTTTTTTTTTCTGATAGACTCTCTTTCTTGTTGCTATCACCAGAAAAACCTAGGTGACAGAAAAATTTTTGTCAGTTTATAGGGAAATTTTCCACTGAAACTAGATAATTAATGGGCATTGACCTGGATCATAGTTGTCAAAACTAGGCCATGAGGAACTGGAAATAAGGCGAACAAATGGAGAGACAGGGGCTCGATAATTCTGGAATTTGCCACAGTAATAAACTGCACCTTGCCGTACCAAGTAGGAAGTCTGCAAACCTCCGTGGAGACCAAGCCTAGGACTCATATACATGGCGGGGCAACGCAACTCCATGTGAGCTCTGGAAGGGACATATAAAATAACAATTATTGTGCTTAAGTTATTGGATTATGGGCGGTTTTAATACGTGCCAGTTTCCACTCTTTTTATAATGTTACAACATGTGGACAAGGTTAAAATACCTAAAGTAAACTCTTCACCATCTGTCTTTTCTCTCTCACTTAAGGAAAAGGAATTTGGCTACAAGTGGCTGTTCATCGTTCACATCCAACAGGAGGAAAAAGAGGTGCCGAAATTCATCTTAGTGGGGGAATGGGTGGCAGGTCTGAAATTCAAAGACCCAGAGCCTCCCCTTTGCAAGGCAGATTAGATCTCCCTCATTCTCCCCGAAGAGCAGGTGCTGACCCAGATGCTATGAAACTATCATATTAACGAGACACCCGGTCACCAGAGCTGTCACAAACCAAATGTGAAAAATGGCAGTATCTTTACTCTTCTCGACGCCAGCTTTCATCTCTGAATCACGGAACACACATAGACCTTGGGGCTAGGAACCCAGACTGGGTCTCAAGGGGTCATCTTGTCCTGGGCGACCCACTGGATTGCCCCCCCCAACCCGCCACCATCCTTCTGAAGTCCCCTTTGAAGAAGGCTGTCTCTTAGGATTCTCAGCAGAGGAGTTTAGCCTCGTTTGAGCCGTGATGCTGGCTAACCCAGCACATGCAAACACACACATGAGATGGAATCATGGGCCATGCTATCCTTTAAACAAAGGGGCAGCACTCAGTTATATAGACAGCTCACAGACTGCTAGCCCCCAGGATTACCGATGGTGAGCTCTCGGTTTCTGCACAAACCCTCAGCTTGGAGAGAGGATGCCAGGTCTGAAAATCCCGGCAGCGTGGCCATCTCCCTCATAAAAAGCACTGTGTTCAGGGCAATTTGCCTCTGAAGACTTAGAAGAAATTGAATTGGCAGGTTCACAAGGCGTGGCCCCAGTCTTAGCTATGTGTCCTTGAGCAAATCCCGTAGGCCTCCGTGAGTCTGTTTCCTCATGTGAAAATGGGCAAAAGGCTAGCATTTGTTGCCCTGGGTTCTAGGGGGGAGAACTGAGTACAGCCCCACGCACAGTAAGTACTCAGCACACAGGCTCATGAAGTCTCTTCTTGCAAAGTGCTGTTCCCAGGGTCCAGGCCACAGAATGGGTCTGTCAGGCATTTTGATCTAGACACTCCTCTAAAGCTTCCATTTAGGACTCATCTTGCATTTTGGGGTTGTTTTCTTTCTTTTTTAAGATTTTTGTTTATTTATTTGACAAGTAGGCAGAGAGGCAGGCGGGGGTGGGGAAGCAGGCTCCCTGCAGAGCAGAGAGCCCAATGCGGGGCTCAATCCCAGGACCCTGGGATCATGACCTGAGCCGAAGGCAGGGGCTTTAACCCACTGAGCCACCCAGGCGCCCTGTTGTTTTCTAACCATAAAGAAAACAGTCATCATGGTAGTGACTTCAATTTTCAGAAACAGCCAGTGGAAGTGGAAGTTGTTGAGAATCTGTAACCTCACATCATCAGAGTGTCCAAGGCAGCAGACGATCTGGCCTTCTCTTCCCATTTTCATGTGTTCATCCTCCCAAGGATTTCTGACTCTCCTGAGAGACCTCAGCCTTTCTTCCACACATACTCCAATTTCTTGGGAAATTAGACTGGCAGCAGGAAATTTTCCATCACTTCACACAGGGCCAAGGGAACAAAGTCATTGTCAGTGATTCATCACGCTCGCTAATTGTCCTCCTGCTTCCTAGACATTCAGATTCAGCTCCGCCAAATCGAATGCAAATGCCTCATTCAAATAAAAAACAATTTTCATTTTGCCTCTGTCATTTTTATGATCAATTTACAGTTTATAAGTTATCACAATCTCACTTATTTATCTATTTTTTGAGGCATAACTGACACAATATTATATTAGTTTCAGGTGTACAATGTGATGGTTTCATATTTGTAAACATTGTGAAATGATCATAATATGTCACCAAAGTTAATATATTATTGATTTTATTCCTCATGCTGTAGATTTTGTCCCCATGATTTACTGATTTTGTAGCTGGAAGTCTGTATTTCTTGATCTCCTTCATTCATTTCACAGCCTCCCCCAATTCCCACTTCTCCTCTGGCCACCACCAATCTGTTCTCTGTATCTATGAGTCTGGGTTTTGTTTGGTTTGTTTCTTTTGTTTTTTAGATGCCACATTTAAGTGAAATCATATGGTATTTGTCTTTCTCTGGGTGACTTATTTCACTTACTTCAAGGTCTGCCCATGTTGTTGCAAATAGTAAGATTTTATTCTTTTTTTTTTTAAATACCTGAATAATATTCCATTGAATATATATGCCACATCTTCTTTATCCATTTGTCTGTTGATGGACACTTAGTTCGTGTCCGTATCTTGGCTACTATAAATAATGCTGCAATGCACATAGAGGTGAGTATATCTTTTCACATTAGTTTTCTTGTTCTCTTCAGATAGATACCCAGTAGTGGGATTGCTGGATCATATAGTCATTCTATTTTTAATTTTTAAAGGAATCTCCATACTGTTTTCCATAGCAACTGAACCAGTTTCCATTCCCACTAACAGGGTAGGAGGATTCCCTTATCACCATATCCTCAACAACACTTAATATTTCTTGTCTTTTTGATAATAGTCACTGAGCTGATCATACACTCTTTATTTTTCACTTTGTTAAAGTGATGTATCACAATGATTGATTGATTTGCAGATATTGAACCATCCTTGCCTCCCTGGGACAAATCCCACCTGGTCATGATGTATGATCCTTTTAATATACCATTGAATTTGGTTTGGCAACATTTTGTTGAGTATTTTTGCATCTTTGCTCATCAGGTGTTTTGACCTATAATTTTTTTTGGTGTTATCCTTGTCTGGTTTTGCTTTTAGGGTAATGATGGACTTGTAAAATGAGTTTGGAAGCACTACCTCCTCTTTGATTGGAAGAGTTTGAGAAGGATAGGTATTAAATCTTCCTTGAATGTCTCATAGAATTCACCAGTGAATCCATCTGGTCCTGGGCTGTAGTTTTTTTTTTTTTTAAAGATTTTATTTATTCATCTGAAAGACAGAGATCACAAGGCAGAGAGGTACGCAGAGAGAGAGGAGGAAGCAGGCTCCCCGCTGAGCAGAGAGTCCGATGCCAGGACCCTGGGATCATGACCTGAGCCGAAGGAAGGGGCTTTAACCCACTGAGCCACCCAGGTGCCCCCTGGACTGTAGTTTGTTAGGAGGTTTTTGATGACTGATTCAATCTCCTTGCTAGTAATTTGTCTACTCATATTTTCTATGTCTTCATGATTCAGTCTTGGAAGATTATAAGTTTATAGGAAGTAATCCATTTCTTCTAGGTTGTTCACTGTTGTCATATAATTATTCATAGTAGTCTCTTATGATTCTTTGCATTTCTGGGGTATCAGCTGTAACTTCTTTCATTTCTGATTCTATTTATTTGAGCACTCTTTTTTTCTTGGTGAGTCCAACTAAAGATCTGTCAAATTTTTTTTAATCTTTTCAAAGAACCAGGTCTAGTTTCATTGAACTTTTGGACTGTCTTTTTAGTTCTTTTGTTTATTTCCACTCTGATCTTTATTATTTACCTCCTTCAACTAACTCTGGGATTCATTTGTTCTTCTTTTTCTAGAGGCTTTACATGTAAAGTTAAATAGTTTATTTGGGATTTCTTTCATTTCTTATGCTAGGCTTCCTTCTTTCTTACAACTGCTTCTGTTGCATCTCACAGATTTTGATATGTCACATTTCTTTTATCATTTGCCTCTAGGTACTTTTTTATTTTTACCTATGACCCAGTAGTATTCTCAGTAACATGTTGCTTAATCTCTACATATTTGTAGTTTTTCGTTTTCTTCTAATAATTGACTTTTCATTTCATACAATTGTTGTTCGAAAAGATGTTTGACATGATTTCAAATTTCTTGATTTTTGGGGGATTTGTTTGGTGACCTAACATGTGATCTCTTCTGGAGAATGTTTCATGCGCATTTGAGAAGAATGTGTATTCTGCTGCTTTTGGATGGAATGTTCTGTATGTAACTACTAAGTCCATCTGGTCTAATGTGTCATTTAAGGCTGATGTTTTCTTATTGATTTTCTGTTTGGATGATCTATCCAGTGTTATAAGTGGGGTGTTTAAGTCCCCTACTATTATTGTATCACAGTGACTTTCTCCCTTTAGGTCTGTTAACATTTGATTTATTTATTTTGGTGCTTCTATGTTGGATGCATTTATATTTATAAATGTTATATCTTCTTGTTGGATTGACCTCTTTAGCTTTATGTAATGTTTATCTTTGTCTTTTATTATATCTTTCTTTTAAAGATTATTTTGTCTAATACAAGTATAGCTATACCAGCTTTCTTTTTGTTTCCATTTGCATGACACACCTTTTCCCACCCTATTCACTTTCAATGTCCATGTGTCTTTACATCTGAGATGAGTCTCTTGTAGGCTGTATATAGATATGTCTTGTCCTTTTATCCATTCAGTCACTCTATGTCTTTTGATTGAAGAATTTAGTCCATTTACATTTAAAGTAATTGTTGATAGGTATGTGCTTTTTGCCACTTTGTTCATTGTTTTCTGGCTGCTTTTGTAATTTCTCTCCATTACTTTCTCCTCTTTCTCTCTTTCTTTGTGGTTTGATGATTTTCTTTAGTATTTACATTCCTTTATCATTTTCTCTCGTGTATTTACTACAAGTTTTTACTTTGTGGTTACCGTGAGGTTCACATACATCATCTATGTATACAATAGCCCCTTTTAAGTTAATAAAAACTTAAATTTGAACATATTCCAAAACTACATTTTTCTCTCCCAATTTTATGTGTTTGATGTCACCTTTTACATCTTTTTATTTTATGCATTCCTCAACTAATTATTATGGCTTCAGTTAATTTTAGTACTTTTGTCTTTTCACTATCATAGTAGCTTTATAAGTGATTAATCCACTACCTTTACAATATATTTACGTTTTCCAGAGAGATTTTTACTTTTCTGTGTTTTCTTGCCAATTCTTTTCAGCTTAAACAAGTCCCTTTAATATTTGTCTTAAGGCTGGTTTAGTAGTGTTGAACTCCTTTAGCTTTTGCTGGCCTAGAAAATTCTAACTCTCCTTTGATTCTGAATGATAACCTGCAAAGTTTCTGCTGGGAAATCTGCTGAGAGTCTTATGGGGTTTCCATTGTACATAACAATTTGTTTTTCTCTCCCTATTTTTAAGAATCTTTAACTTCAGACATCTTAATTATAATGTGTCTTGGTGTGGATCTCTTTGGGTTCATCTTCTTTGGAACACCCTGGGCTTCCTGGACTTGGATATCTGCTTCTTTCCCTAGGTTAAGGAAGTTTTCAGCCATTATTTCTTCAAATAGGTTTTCTGCTTTTCTCTCTCTTCTCACAAATGTTATTTGGCTTGGTGGTGTCCCATAGTTCTCTGAAGTTACATTCATTTAAAAAAAATTCTTCTTTTTTCTTTTTGCTGCTTTTTCTGGGTGAATTCCATTGCTTTGTCTTCCAGCTCACTGATCTGTTCTACTTCATCCAGTCTGCTGCTGAGCTCTTGTAGTGTATTTTTCAGTTCATTACTGTATTCTTCAGCTCTGTGAGTTCTGTTCAGTAGTTTCTTATGCCTTTCATCTTTTCATTGAAGTTTTCACTGTATTAATCTATTCTCCTAAATTCAGTGAGCATCTTTAGGACCATTACCTTGAATTCTTTTACACGTAGATTACTTATCTTCTTACCATTATGTTGTTTTTCTGAGGTCTTGTCTTGTTCTTTAACTGGGAACATATTTCTGTTTCTTCATATTGCTTGATTCTCTATGTTTTGTTTGTAACAGGTAAAACAGGCACCTCTTTCTCTCTTGAAAGAGTGACCTGTGTAGGTCATGAACCTTTTCATTAGACCCTCCCCTAGTTCTTAATTTCTCTCTAACCTCTGTTATTGTCTAAACTTATTCTTAATACGTCCCCATTTTTGAGGATGTGCCAAAACTTGTTCATGTTCCAAGGGTAGGAATCTCATTTAGCTCCTAGTTTCAGGCTGATTGGAAGCCAGACCCTCAGGCAGCAGCTTTTAATACAGGCAAATATATACAGTCCTGTGAGGCCATAATCATAATCCCTCCTGACCTATATACCAGGAGATCTACAGGTGTCTGCTGAGTGATAGTTGTAAAAATCAGCACTCTAGATGAGTGTATAAGCTCCTTTCTGGGAGGTCTTGTTGAGCTGTAGCAAGGCCAAGGCAGTGAGAGAGGATGGTATCTCTGTTTACATTCTCTGGGAGTGCCTCCTAAGCCTGTAGATGTGTGGGAAACCTAAAGCCTGTCCCTTAGGCAGAAGCTCCAGGCTAAGTAAATATTTTTTTTCCACAGGAAGACTGGGGTTGTGTTTCAGTCTGCTGTCTGTCTGGTGTCCTGGGGGTGGTGGATTGTCAGGAACTATCTTTACAATTGTTACTTTCCCAGGAGAGCTCAGGAATGCCAGCCTTCTTGGTCACCAGGGCCAGGCAATCCAGGGCCATCCCCTGTGAGGACTGCATACACACACTAGCTTTACTGGGGAGCAGGAGAGTGTAGAAGGTGGGGGACAGTCACTGGCTTCAGAAAGGTGGTGGGAAAATAAATGTCTTGATTCCATGCACACCCCTGGGCTTTAGGAATACAGTGGGAGAGAGTCTGGTCTGTAAGATGAGACAGGGAGGATGCTACCACCACTGCTTCCACTTGTCAGCTGGAACCAGGGAGCAGGGGAAGTGTCATAACTGTCCAAGCTAGAAGACTTCAGCTAGCCAACAGGAGATTGTAGCAACTCTTTGTATTATTAACCTGCCCTGGCCAGCGAGCAGAGAAGTATCACAACTACTTGTGTTTTCTGGTTTCAGAAAGATGGTAGGATAGTGCTGCAACCACTTGCCCAAGTTTATCTCAGCAAGGTGGTAAGAGGGTGCCACTTCCAAGTTTGCCAGCCCTTCCATCTCTAGGGAGAGTTTCAGCCATTCCCTGACTCTCCAGCAGATACTTTTAGATTAGCAAATGACTTTTTCTTTACACACAGTCTTAGGTGCTCTTCAATTTTCCATTTTTTTGCTGGGTTCTTGGGCAAGTGAGACTACTTGGTTTCCTACAGCTTTGGACATCTGTCCCATCGGTTTCGTAAGCCAGATGTTTTAGGGGCTCATCTGTCGGGTGAAGATCCCAGGGGTTTGGAGATGTGGGGCATCCACCCCTTGCTCTGCTTCTCCAGGAGAGACCCCTGTCCCACCTCTAGATCTCCTGGTCTATGAGATCCCTTCCTATTGCGTGTCTCTGTTCTGGGGGCAGGGTTTTGATGACAGCTGTCTGACCTGTCTTGATGTTGTCTTTTGATCCTTTGTTATGGGGAAACCACTCATCTTGTTTTTAGATCTCTTTTAGACAGAAATGATCCATGTATAGCTGTAGGTTTGGTGTGTTCATGGGAGGAAGTGGGTTCAGATTCTGCCTAGAACACCATCTTGTGGAAATCTCTCAAGCCATTCCATTTAGATAGAATAAAGTTTAAGGGGGAGGTATTTGGCCTGTAATAAACACAATTCTAAATAACCCTGTGTAAGTGAATCCAGTAGCTTTTACTTCCTTAATATGTCTAAAGTATAATACTCTAACAGAGATAAAACTTAATTTCAAAGAAATATTTTCCACATTTCAGCTTCTGCCTGCCACATTCTTCTGCTCTCTCAAATCAGTCAACGTTATAAGTACCAAGAATATGACCACTATTTGAGGATGGGTGTTATTTCTCCATGGAAATCACTTTGTTGTCTATCTTTGCTAGACATATCACATGTACTACAATGGAGAAGAACATTCCATTTTCAAAGTCCTTGAATGTAAGAGTTGAGAACCTACTGGGTATGTATGTAAAATTTTTAAAGGACCATAATTCAAATTTGAGAAAGAACAATAAAAGAAAGTGGTTTTAGAAGAATTTCCCCAGCAGCAACAGAAACCTGCACCCTACAAATACAAGAAAAGCAGCCCACATGCTCCCTTCTTAATGCTGCTATAGTGTAGGAGAGTGGCCACATCAGGCCCAGACAAAGGTATATGCCTACCAGGCTGCTGCAGCAGGAGATAAGGAAGCAATTGCTGGGGGGAGGGGGTTCTGGGCATTAAGGAAGCACCAAAGCCAAGCCGGCCCCCGCCAGCCTCCCTCTTCACAAGGATGGCTTTTGTCTGGGGGCACAGATAGGTTTCTGCGACCTGTGAGTCAGGCTTCGGGGTGAGAAGCAGCTCTTTATAAGGGAAGTATGCCCAGGTGATGGAGAAGGCATCTCATCTCATGTTGCTGTTCTGATTGGCAGAGGCAGAATGCTTCTCTGGGGATGGACCATACTCCTAGCCATTCACACCTCACATGTACTGGCCCAGACCCCTTGGTAAGGGAGGAAGAGAGCTGGCTGCATTTGTTAAAGCACCATTTCCTTGTTATGGGTCACATTCCAAGGTTACAAAGCATGGAAGTGGAGGCAAAATAATGACAAGAATTACTTAAAAATATGTCACACACTCGAGGACTACAATCTGGCAGTCACAGAATTTCAAAGCTGAATGTGCTCTGCACAGTTTCCTAGTTAAATGCTTTCATTTCACAGGTGAGGAAACAAGCCCAGAGAGGTGAAAAGACTTTGCAGGGTCACACAGCAAATTAGTGTAAGGTCAGCATGGGAACCTCCTTGATCCTTTTATTATCTTGCCTGATCATTTGAAAAATCAGAGAGCTTTTACTTTTCACCTGGGAGCCAGACTTCTATGAACTACTGGGTGGAGGCATGTAGGTTTAAGACATGGGATTGCAGAATGAGGGTGGAGGAGCTTCCCTTCACCATGGAGGCTAGTCTTGGCTGCCAGTCTGATAACCAGCTGAAATTTCAGTACATACCATTTTCATCTTTTAGCATCGAAATGAGCAAAAACTTCAATATGAACAGTTCATGGAAATATGGCTGGAAACATCACTCCTCTCTGAGCTCTCTGGAATTGCAACTGGGAATTCCCAGGGTCCCAAAGTGACTTAAAATAACCTTACGACAGAATGTAAGTGTCCACTGCACCGTGATTCTAGCTATCTCCCTAATGGAATGATGTTGAAGCTTTTCATAACTTTAACAGAAATGAGGATGTGGAGCAAAGTTCCCCTTGAAACCTGAAATGGTCACCTGGGGTGTGGTTCTAGTGCCCCCAGGGGGCAGCAGAGACAAGTGTCTTATTGTGGACCAGCTGTAGACCCAAGACAGCCAATACCGACAATCCACGCAAGTCAGGATCATGCTCTGTGCACATGTACAGATGGGTTAGAGAGGACAGCCGGACAATGGAACAATAAGCTCTGTGTGATTCCCGGGGGTCTGAGGCTGTTCTTTCAGCCCCTGGATGTCTGCCTAAACACAGCTCTCCAGGACACAATCAGAACCATGTGGGAAGGAAGGATGAGTTCAAGGACAGCAGCAAGAGGAGGAAAAGGGTGCACATGGACATGGCTGATGAACACTGTGGTCTGGTAGATTCCAGTGAATCTACCAGTAGATTCCATGTGAAGAGGGAAGTTTTCCTGCCTGCCGACCACACGGGCAAAGGGGTTTTTTTTGTTTGTTTGTTTGCTTTAAAGTTTTGGTTTTTTTTTTAAGATTTTATTTATTTATTTGACAGACAGAGATCACAAGTAGGCAGAGAGGCAGACAGAGAGAGAGGAGGAAGCAGGCTCCCTGCTGAGCAGAGAGCCCGATGCGGGACCCGATCCCAGGACTCCGAGACCATGACCTGAGCCGAAGGCAGTGGCCCAACCCACTGAGCCACCCAGGCGCCCAGTTTTTTTTTTTTTTTTAAGATTTTATTTATTTATCAGAGAGAGAGAGGGAGAGCGAGCGAGCATAGGCAGACAGAGTGATAGGCAGAGGCAGAGGGAGAGGCAGGCTCCCTGCTGAGCAAGGAGCCGGATGTGGGACTCGATCCCAGGACGCTGGGATCATCACCTGAGCCGAAGGCAGTTGCCCAACCAACTGAGACACCCAGGCGTCCCACAGGCAAAGGTTTTACGGGCCCCTTCAGCAAGGCTGAGGCACACATGGTAGCAGCTCTGCTTCCAAAATCCTTATGTTATCATAGCAGGACCAGGATGGTCAGAGGGAGAAGTTTGGGCTGCAGAATCTGATGGACCTGAGTTTGAATTCTGCTTTGCCCCAACCTGTTCAGCAACTTTGGCCAAGATTTAGTTTCTACATCTGTAAAATGGAATTAATACTTACACCCTCCCAAGTCTGGTCACACCAAAATACATACAAAGTGCTCAGCAAATACTAAGTGCTCAACAAATGAAGACTGTAGGCAACATTTATCGAGCATTGCTATGTGCCAGGCATTTTTGCCAGGTGCTAGGACACAGGAATAACAAAGACTGACTTCGTTTCTGCCTCTAGAACTTACAGTCTAAAGAACTAAGGCTGGTTCACAAACTGTACAAAATGCCTGGTATAAATATGAGCACATATTTATCAGCCAACATGAATGAATTTCCTTGCTCTGTTTTCTTTGATGCTTGCTCTCTGACAATAACTCCTCCTCCTATGGCACAGTCAATGATGTTATTTCCGCTAAAATAAGTGTTTCCTGCTATTCTTAGAATAATTACCATCACCACCACCACTGCCACCAGTATCGTCGCCATCATCACTACCGTCATCACCATCATCATCACTGCCACCTCCATCATCACCATCACCATCGTCATCACTGTCCCCACCATCATCACCACCATCATCACCATCACCATCACCATCATCATCACTGCCACCTCCATCATCACCATCACCATCACCATCGTCATCACTGTCCCCACCATCATCACCACCATCATCACCATCACCATCATCATCACCATCATCATCACTGCCACCTCCATAATCACCATCACCATCACCATCGTCATCAATGTCCCCACCATCATCACCACCATCATCACCTTCATCATCGTTACTACCACCATCATCACCATCGCTATCACCACCATTATTTTCTTCATCATCTTCAAGCTCATTATTAAGCACCTACGACATATGAGACCTTTTGCTCTGCCCTTTACATGGGTTCTTACATTGATTTTCAGGTAAAACATTCCTCTCCAAATAGGACAGTTGCTACCCAAAGCATGGGTCAGCATCTGTGCATCACCTGGGAGCTTGTCAGAAACATAAACTCTCAGGCCCACCTCAGCCCTACTGATAGGGAATCTGCATTCCTACAACATCCCCAGTGACTCGGAGGCTTATTCAGGTTTGAAGAGCACTGATTCATGAAGGCGGCCATCTCTTGGTAAAAAGGGACTCTCCACTCTTCCGTCCTAGGAGCCCCACCATATAATTCTGATGATCTCACAAGGCTAAGGAAGAAACCAAAGGGACAGGAAAATAAAAATCACAATAATTTTATGAGGCCAAAAGAAAGCTGGAAGCAGGGAGGGAAGAGTTCCAGGCAGAGGGCTGTCGGCCCCCACAGAGCCCCACCCTCAGCATTTCCCCCAAGCCTTGGTCCCTGGAGGAAGTGTGGGCAGGCGCCTTCCTGTGGTGACATCCCTGACTCAGGGCCTGTGGTCTGGGAGGAGAGGAGCTTCCACAGGCCAGAGGAGGGAGGGCCAAGGACCGCCCTAGCAGTTCCAGTCCTCACTCCAAATGTAGACAGGAGGATGCCTAATGGGGGAATGCCCACCATCTGGCCACTTGGGGGCCGTGCACACCCCAACATTGCCCAGTTCCTCTTGGCAAAGGCAAATCAACATTTACTGAAAGTTCCCAAAGTCTTAAGAGTGCCCCAGTGTGCCTGCAAATAATTGCTATTAATAAAAGCTTAACACTTAGAATGGGAGAGCTTTTGATACATTAAAGTACGCCCTAGGGTTTCTCCTTCATTCAGCTTCTATGAAAGGCATGATTCCCAGAGATCATTTCATTCAAGCCCAGGAACTGGCAGCTGGAGGAACAGAAGCGAAACAGATTTTCAAAAAGTAACTTCAAATGTACAATGTTGGGCTCAGATAGAAGGATTTAATTTTTATAAAACCCTAAGAAGGTTTAGTTAAATTTTTTAAGACACATGTTTTTTAGAAATACTTAAATGGAAACCATCCTACTCCAGTCTATTTCATACTAGAATGAAACCAGATAATTGGAAATCATGTTTCTGGTAGGTATTTTTATACTCTACAAGTGCAGGACAATTCCACACTAAATGAAATACTTCATTAGACATGTTTGCCCTTCCCCAGAGCACTCCCAAGTTCTGGTTATCAAGAGGAAGGGTGAACTTTGTATCTGTTTCTCTGTCCATAAATCATGATCTCCAGTAAAGACCCGCCCATGCATCGTCTATTCTGCTCTAAGCCTCCTCTGTTCTTTAAATGAAAAATACTGTTTCTCTTCCGAGTAATAGTAAATCTATTTGTAAATCCAGTGACTATGTGGGGTGAGACTTTATGGAATATTTTTAGGATTAAAAAATCATATTGGCAGTGCATACAAGAGTTGTCAGAACCAATAGCAAATTGGTGGGTACAGATGGAAAGAAAATCCAAAATCTTCTTGTGATTACCCAGTTTGTCCAGAAAACAACCACCACAACAACTACCACCACAACAGCAAAACACAAAAAACAACCTAGGATGACCATACATCATAGGAAACATAGGGGCCCAGAGGTTTCCTTATTCAAGTGATCATATGTGTGGATGTCTTTGGTTCATCCCTGGATGAACATCCCTGGAGGTAGGTAGAGATTGGGGTTGGAAAGAAAAGCACAGTGGAGGCCAAATGCTATTAATTGATTCATAGGCTCTTACTTTTCCTTTTGAGCAAAAGTCTCTGGAAACCAAATCCAAGTATTGCCTTGTTTCTGTGGCTTCATGCCCTCAATTTGGGGTTTGTTGGGTGCTTCTTAATGGTGTAGCATGTTGAAGGATAAATTATGTTAGATGCATTAAAACTTTTGTTCATTTTAATGAATTCATAAGTAGGGCTCTTTAAAAAGACTTTAGGACTAGAAAAGCAATATATGTTAACTACAGAAAATTATAAAAAAGACATTTCAAGTTCCTAACAATATACTCCAGAGAACACTATTCAACATTTTAATGCATACTTTTCCTTCCGTTCTTTTCCTATATATGTGCATGTTCTTCCTTCCTCCCTTCTCTCTGAACTTCCTTACCGCTCACCTTCTCTGCTTCCAGTTGTCAAGCTCATATTTTCCTTTGGGAGCCACACCCCTTCTCACCCTCAGACCTACGGTTGGGGAGCAGTTTTGCCTTCTAGTCTAGTAACTGTGCAGAGGTATGATCTTAAATCTTTTAGTGGTTTCATTCTTTTGTTCTCCCTACTGAAGGGTGAAAGCAGGCCTTCCATAGCCTTCCTGACCTGGCTCTGGGGCACCCATACACACAGCATCCCAGAGCTTTTCTGTAGCATCATTTTTATCCCCAACATGCTGGCTTACATCCTTGGGTCTGGCCAATTCTTACCTGTCCTTTCTATGTGGCTAATTCTTCCTGATCCTTCTCATCTTGACTGAGATGTAACTGTCCCTCCGAGCCCGGAGTAGGTGTGGATGAGCTCTGTGTGCTCTTTCCAGCCCTCCAAGTACTTGTGGCATTGGGCTGTCGTGGCTGATTGCCCTATCTGTACCTCAGACACCAGAGACAGAGGAAGGGAGGGCAAGGGCTAAGTCTGTTTCAAACCATCCCCCAATTCCTCCCTGGTACATAACACTGCTTCTGCCTCTTAGTTGATATGCGATAAATATATCTTCAGTGACTATCATAACCAGACTGCAATGCATATATACCTTGTAATGTATTACCTACCTTCCTTAGAGTAAATCCCTGATGTGAAATTGCTCAAAGGGTACAAATATGTTTAATATTTATTGCCAAACTGTTCTACCTCATGGTGCCCAAAGTTCCATTGTTCTGAACTGTGTCCGAATCTACCCACATTTCAGAAACCTCATCAACACTGAATAGTAGTCTTTTTTTACTTTTGCCAATCTGGTAAGTGAAAAATTGTCCCTCATTTGAGAATGCATTTTCATGCACATCAGTTTAAGGGTCTTTCCTCATATTCATTCATCATTTATGCTTTGTGATTGTCTTAAGCAATTTTTATTTATCTTAGTGTGAACATCTTCTGCTTCTGGATTTAGAAAAGTTCTTTATATAGGAGCCCCTGAGTGCTCTGTCATTAAGTGTCTGCCTTCAGCTCTCGTGGTGATCCCACTGTCCTGGGATTGAGCCCTGCAGCAGGCTCCCTGCTCATCGGGAAGCTTCTCCCTCTCCCCTCCCCCTGCTTGTGTTACCTCTCTCTCTCTGTCAAATAAATAAATAAAATCTTTTAAAAAAAGTTCTTTATATATTAACTAGTATTTATTTATAGTATTTATACTGACAATACTTTATACTGACAATATTTATACTGACAATAGTTTTTCCAGTGTATCATTTGCTCTTTGTCCTTGGATTTTATATTCTAATATCTGTAAGTTTTAAGGTTTTATTTCATTTAATATTACACTCTTACCCTCCAGAGTTGTTTTTTTTCCTTTACTGTTATGTTGAGGAAGGACATACATAAAATCTTAGAGGATTCTGTCCTACATAAGTTGCAAAAGATTGCATTTTAAAAGATTGTTAAGTTGAATTTTAGCAACCAAAACCATTATATTAAAAACGTAAGACATCAGTTTAAAAGGGATTCTTTGGTGAATTGTTCCTTAAATGGAAGCATTCTTCTGCAAGTCTCTGGGGACTTTTGCCTGCCATGTGCAGTAAATCTGCATATTCTGTATCTTAATAGCTTTAGCTCAAAAAATGATTCCTTCAACCTACTAGAGACTGAGGTTTGCTGGAAGAGCACGTCCTGCTCCACCAAACTGCGGCCACTGGACGTTTGCAAATGTAATTACCGCACTTGCTTTTGTGTTAGAAATCTTGACCTCCTTCTCCCAGCATTTTATAATAGTAATGCTTTTCTGGAAACTTAAAAATCTTAAGAGGGAGAAAACAGGGGAACAGAAAGAAGAGATTAGTAGGAAAAGAAAAAAATAGCTCTCACTGAATAGGTCCTTCCCGTCGTGCAAATGTGCTTCCGTAACCTCATGTTCTAGACAAAACGGCCCCATCTCCAGTTCCGCTGCCGTCCCGTTCCCAGGGACTCTGTCCTGTGTGTTGCATCTGCTTCCCTAACCTTCTCTCCTCACCGGCTGCGGCGTGGCTCCTGCCTTCACTGACAGGGCGCCAAGGTCACCCATTAGCCCCCAGCCAAATCTGAGGGGCACTTCTCCTCCTCCTCCTTGCGACACCGCCTTCCGTCTGGATTTCCTTCCCACCTTGCTGGCTGCTGCTTCTCCTTCTTTGTAAAGATCTTCCTCTTCCCAACCTCAACATGTTGCGCCACCCAGGGGTCCGGGGCTCAGTCTTTGACTGCCTCTCCTCTGCACCTTCTTTCCTTCAGTGCCTCGATTTAGCCTTAATTTCTGTTCTTTTGATCCCCAACTGTTTTCTTCGGGCTCTGAATTCGAGGCTGACATTTCAGCATCTCCACTTGAAGGTCTAGCAGACACCGCGGGCTTCGTAGGCACAAAAGATCCCGTTGGTATTAGTGTCCCCTCACCCCGTATTGCCCTGTCAGGGACTGAATAAAGGCCCCTCATAGAAGTCCACGTCCCAATTCCTGGGGCATGCGGACATGTTGCCTCCCCTGACGCCAGCTCTCTGTGGATGTGATGAAGGGCTCTGTGGTGGGCGAGGCGGCCCTGCACCCTCTGGCCGGGCCCAGAGCAATCCCAAAGGGTACTTGCGAGCGAGACGGGCAGGGAGGCCCAAGTCAGAGAGGCTAGAAGACCCTGCACTGCTGGCTTCACGGCTGGAGAAGGGACCAAATGCTAAGGAACGCAGGTGCCCTTCATTAGCAGGAGAAAGCAAGAAAAAGGATTCCCCCTTCCACCTCCAGAACTGTGTGGTAATCTGTAATGCTTTAAGCCACTAAATGTACAGTAATTTGCTCAAGCTGCAGTAGGAAACCAATGCGTCTACCTCCACCAAAATGAAACAAAAATGTGCCCCCTCCTTCATCTCAAGCAGCACCTGCAGGTTTCCTCAGCCGCGCTGCCCTATGGCTCTGGGGTCAGCTCTCTGTGGCTTTTACTCTCCGTGCTGTCCGTCCAGCAGCTCGTCCACTGACCAGCCTACTGCCAAAGTCATGGGAGAACTGATCACCCGATCGCTATATGGCTATTACCGTGGCCCCAGGGGACACTGACCAAGGTCACAACTAGGAAAACTGCAGGAGGACGGCGTGGGGGTGGGTAAGGAACGTGAAAGATACTTAGGATGTAGAGTCCATGGGATGTCAGGAAATGAAGGAGTCAGAGGGCCGAGTGGGTGGGGGGGGCGGGTCCCGTGGTGGAGCCACAGAGCCCAGGGGAAGGGGTCTGTGGGGCAAAGCCGTGGAGACTGGATACTTCCTGCCTGTGGACGACACCCAGCCAGAGACCTCCAAGACTCCCCTTCCAGGGCCCAGGGCCAAGGTGCTGGGATAGATACAAGCTTCAGATGTAGATTTGGGCCCCAATAGCCAAACGGTAGGAGTTCAAATCATCCCAGAGGATGGGGCTCCCACGGGATCATCACTTCAGACCCAAGAAGAGGAGGTACAGCCTAGGAAGAGGCAGGAAAGGAGCCTTGCCGGTGGCCAGAGGGCGCTAGGAAAGCCCAAGGTCATGGAATCAGGTGCAGAGGGCACTAAAGAAGGAGAAACTGAGGAACCATGACAAACACAATTCCCGTGGGTTGGCACCAGAAAAGGTCATGGGGGTCAAGGGAATGGAAGTAGCAAAACTGGGGGATCAGGGCTGGTGTGGACAAGAAGGGATGAGGGTGGGCTGGGAGGAGAGAGGGAGGTGAACACACGAGGGGGCCCGGGGGGTTGGCGGGGTTGGGATGGGTGGGCGGAGGAAGGAGGCATAGTTTCAAGGCTGGTGTATTTTACGGGCTACATAGGAGTTGGGAAGGAGGGAGAGGTAGGAGACCCGGGAACCAGACCCACCAGGCAAGAGTTATCAGAACAGGAAGCCAGGCCCCCCAAGAGTTCAGAAGTCTGGCAGAAAGGGGCACATTCTGTAGTTGTTGAACATTCGTGAGTTCGATGCTTCCAGATGGGGGGCTCCCTTCACAAGCATACGGTGCCATCGGCTGCCTGTATGAGAACCACACTCACTGCAGTAAAGCACTCTTTGATTTACGCTCATGGATAAAGAGGCAAGTGGCGACTCCATTTATACATTGCACTTGGTATTTTACGTCCTCTGTATACATAATTCCATACCCCAAAGGTTCCATAAAGGGAACGAGAAGAGATGAAGAGAGGGGTAATAAATCATTGTTGCTTTTGCGTGCATCAGATGAGAAAATAAACACACACCAATTTTCCAGTAAAGAAAGCAGAAGCTGCTGTAGCTATCCTTCCTGCGGGAAGTGATGACGGGGTTGGTGACACACAGCAGGCTGCACAGAGCAGAGACTCCCCCGCTAATCAGCCTGAGTGCCAGGCCTACCCAAGGAAAACCGCTAGTTGTAAGTGCAGGAGAGTCACTGAAAAAAGACTGGAAGGAAATAACCAAAGAGTGATGACATTAGGTGCCATTTATTTCCTTTTCCTTTTTGCTTATCTGTGTTTTCTGCAGTTTATATAATTCTCATGAGTCCCAGTTACAATAAAAGATAATGGCAGTTGTGACAAAATGTACATGTCAATAGAAACTCAACACTGTTCCTTAGGCAGACATTAAAGTAGCTTGGTGATTTGTGTTTCTTTGAAAGCTGGTCGGGTTGCTGTTGCCAAATCTCAAATACAGAAACGTGGAGGACACTTTGCCATGGCGATCCTCTTGACCAATACTGGCATGTATGAGAGAAAAATACACTCCTGTTTCTTGTTCACCCTTCCGTGACAACCACACTCACAGCGCGTCTGACCCCAGATATGTGGGTCCCTTCCCACACTTGGAGCAACCAGCTGGGTGTCCTAGAATTCAATTCAACCCTGACAGTGACCAGAGTGAATGCAGACCCCACAGTAGAAAGGCTCAGGCCCCCAAGACCGCCGCCCACCTCGGAGGCTGATGGTAAGCCGTAGGCCCCCAGCTTACCCCCACTTCTGTCCAACTTGACAAATCAGAGGTTCCCACAACCCCCCCCCACCCATGATTCATCTGCTGGAACAGCTCACAGAACTCAGGGAAATACATTTAGCAGTTGATCATAATAAAGGGAGGATGAGGGGTGCTGATGGAGAGACAGATGAAGACGTACACAGTGTTGGGTCCATAGGAGCTCAGGACCTCCTTCCATGTACTTGGGGCACACCACCCTTCCAGCACATGGATATGATCACCAACCCAGAAGCTCTGTGAATCCCGTACTGGTGGGACTTTTACGGAGGTTTCATCATGTACTCACGATTGATCGATCAGTAACTCCATCTCTAGCGCCTCTCCCCTGAGAGGTGAGGCTAAAATTTCCAGGCTTCTAATCATGGCTTAGTCTTTCTAGTGACCAGCCCCAACCCAGGAGTCCATCCACAAGCTCCTCAGTAGAACAGGAGACATTCCCTCGCCTGGGAAATTCAAAGGGATTTGGGAGCTCAATGCCAGGAACCAGAGCCAAAGACCAAATATTATAGGGGCACCTGGGTTGGCTCAGTCGGTTGAGCATCTCGCTCTTGATTTCCACTCAGGTCATGACCTCAGGGTCCTGGGATTGAGTTCCGCAAGGGGTTCTGCTGTCAACATGGAGTCTGCTTGTCCCTCTCCCTCTGCTCCTCCCCCAGCGCGTGCTCACTCTCTCTCATCAATTAATTGATCAATCACATCTTTAAAAAATATTATAACAAAAGATGCTTCTAGTGCACTTATCACATGAAAAATTACCAAGCATTTAAGAGCTTGGTAGTGTGAGGGACTGGGGCAAAGACCAATATAAATATTTTCTATTATTACACAGCACATAAGCCACATGATCCCACATGCAAACACAGGCTCAGAAAGCAGATCAAATGACAACATTTACAGTTCAACAGTATGGGTCTGTCGTTGCTTATTGAGTAGCTTAGTCTGTGCCAAAGACTGAGCTGAGTGCCATAAAGGATATAAAAACATGGCAGAATATTGAAATTGAAGACACGCCTGGCCTGGGGGAAACAGAAACATGCGTAGGTGTCCGGGCTTCTGCCGGCCCCTCTGGATGCTTAGTCTTCAATGTCCAGATTTGCATTTGCCTCCATCCATGCAAATAAGGACAGAGATCCAAGATTGGCGGTAAGCCAGCTAGCTCTGGAAACCGGGAATAATTCCCCAAAATGGGAGGGTTGATGACACTAACGTTCATACCAGCAAACAACCGGGGATAGTCCGACCACAAGTACCCTGGAGGAAGCCCCCTGACTCAGGGCTGCAGAGGCACATGGCCGGCGCACTCACTGCAGTGGGATGTTAACAAGGCACAAGGCTGTGTGGGACATTAAGGCTGTGCTCCTGTGAGTAAGACCAGAAGGATGGAGGAGGCAAGGAGGGTCATCGAGGAGCTGGAGGCCAGGGCAGGAAGTACCGAAGACTGTGTCCGTGCTCCACAGGGCCACTGAGTCCAGGCCAGGCTACCACTGCCCAGTGGGTGACAAGCCAAAGGCAAGCCTAAGGAGGCTGTCACCTCAAGGGAGGGACACAACAGCAGCACAAATGCAGTCAAAGGCAAGCGAAGACATAACTGGGGGGCGTGGGGTGGGGAGACGGGACAAGCTCGGGGAGCAAGAAGCATCAGACAAAGGCAAGGTGACAGGCCACAGAGACACAGCCGTGGCTCTGCCCTCTTTACCTTCTGCCCTTCCTCGGGTTCTGTCCGCTCCCACACAGCGTGTCCTCATCTGGGAGATGGGCTCTGCTGCTTCACGGGGCTGGGGGCTCTGAAAGGCCGGGGCCCAGAGCTCAGGTGACGTTCAGTAAACATGCAGCCATGTAGGATTTAGCTCCTCCTCCCCCGGCCACTTCCTGTCACTGCCCCTCCCCCACGTTCTGCTCTGGGTGTCACTGGAAGGAAGGGACTCTATTGTTTTAAAAATGTTCAAAAGCAACTGGTTTACATGAGAAATAATGGAGATGTTCAAAGAGGGTGGTGACCCCAGGAATGAGAGGGTGGAACCCCAGGGCTGGGCCCTCTGTTGGACGGGAGGAGGTACAATGTGGACCAGGCGGACGTGTTGGGGGTGATGAGCCAGTGCGGCGAGGTGGTGGCTCGCCTGTGTGTTCGCAGGACTTGGCCAGACCAGTACAAGCCGCCCAGGGGACGTCCCCAGTTCAGGGTCAGACAGGGAGGGGAGGGCTGGGGTGCAGGGGTGAGTGCCGTTCTAGAAGGGGTGGGGTAGGTCTCATCCCAAGAGGGACAGGATCTCCACAAGGGAAGAGGAAGGACATGTTTGTGATCGGAGGGAACATTTTTGCTCTGGGGTGGAGGTCACCCGCAAGTGGCTGTCCTGCTTCTAGAGAGGAGGGCGTGCAGGTGGGCTGGGGCAGTGGCAATGGAGGTGAGAAAATCAAGGGGATCAGGAGATGTACTAAAGCCAGCATCAGGAGGTCCTGGTGCACAAAGACAACGCACAGGCAATTCCGGGGACTCTCCGGGGTCTGACTCCGGCTGCTGGGTGGGTGGAGACGTGGAGCCTGAGATGGGGAGCCGGAGAGACAACGGGCGTTAAGGAGGGCAAGACTACAGCTTAGTTTTGGATTTACTGAGTCTGAGATGCTGTGGGATGGCTGGGCATGGACATTCTGGTCTCTAGAAACTACCAGACCGATCTGGAACTCCAGAGCAATCAGAGCTAGAGACTCAGTCTGTGCGTCGGGTGGAAGCGTGTGGAGAGGGGAGAGCACCAGCAAGGAGACGCCCGGGGAAGGTCAGGAGCGGTGAGATCTCAGGAGACGGACAAGAGCCCTGGATGTGGCATTGCCCAGGCCAGGGGACCGGCCCCGGGAAGCAGCGGTGGTGGTGGGAGTGTCCTCCCTGGGGTGGACAGTGCGCTGCCTCCTCTGCAGAGAATCTGAAACAGCACGAAACTGACCCCAGCCGGTGGCTCTTCACCCCACCGCGTGTGAGAAAGTATGAGCAGATCCAGCGACAGCACGTTCCTCACTGCCCTCGCCCACTCACGCCTGCCTTTATTAACACGTTTCCCAGCGCCCTTTAAATAAGTACCCTCATGGTCTCCTTACTTTGGAGATTGCCTTTAAAACTGTTATGCCTCCTTTTCTGGACTCTGAGAGATACGGAACCCACTATCCTATTCTTAGTTCTAATAAGAACACTAATAGAGGCATTTTTGTTGGGTTGTTTGCTGATCTGAAAGGCCAGCCGCCGGCGATGCAGAAACCATCCAAAACATGTCTTTTAAAAAGTCATTAAAATGGTTTTTATTTGTAAGAATTATTTCATTCTCTCTGATGAGTACATGTGTTGTGTAAATTGAGGTCCCCTAAGCTCTTGCTACCATGGTATTTTAAGTTATATCCTGAGACTGTAAGTGATAAATCTAAAACTACGGAGAACCTTCTAGAAATTAACACAAGAAGGCAGAATTTAATCTCTGGAATAGGAATTTATGTGGTATTATGCTTAAGTATCTATGTCATTATTATCTCCAGTCAATAGCTCATAAAAAAAAAAAAAAAAGGAAAGAAAGAAATCCATAGTTCTATGCCCGCTAAAGAGACACAAGAGCCAGAAATTCATTTTCTCTCTCAAAATCTTAGCTTGGTTTCCAAGGGCAAACCTGAAATTCCACTTATTCTGCTCTATTACACTCCTCCCCCCTTTCTTTTATAAAGAGGATCTGCTGCAGAGGCTATACAGATAAATGAATTATTCAATGACAAAGAGATAAAAGAGAAGGTTTCAGGGACTAAAATATTTAGGCCTCCGGTTCTAGGAGTCTGATCACATTGACTAAGTGGGCACCCTGGGAGCTGAAATAAACCAAAATTAAGAAGTAAAAACTGTGTCAACATTTTATTAATTTTTGTGGGAGGAATGGAAAACCATTTCCAGCAATAATGTCCATGTTAAAGACTAACTTTTGAGGCTGAACTAATTTAAAGAGCATTGCATGTACATACCGTTCTACAGGTAGGGGATGAAAACTGCTCAAGTAAAAGGTGCACAGGAAAAAAAAAAAAACATATTGTTTCCACTGGAGTTCAGATGTAATCACGGGCTCTATGCCGAGTCAACCCTTTCTAGGAGATGTGACCTAACAGCGAATCTGCTGGAAACGCCACCCCTGCAAGGTCAGCAGCCCTCTTCCTTGTTGTTTTTTTGCAAAAAAAGCAACTTCTTGGGCTTCTGACCATCAATGTTCTGAGTCATTGAGGATGTCTAGACAAATGGCTAGCTCAAAGCTTTGGTTCACAGGGAACAGATCCCCCCCTTTCTAAAATAAACAGCTGCAGGGGTGACATGTTCTTTTTGGAAACCAATTTAAAGCATATGATATTTACTCAGCTCTGCATTTTCTCTATGAGGAGAAAGAGACCATCTTAAGCAGCAGCAAGCAGAACTCCTTACTTGCTGGACTGATGTAGTGATGGCTGCAACTTTTTGATTACAAATCTCAGTACGAGGTCCCAGAAAGCCTGGGAGTTGCAGGGAACCATTCCCCTCATCAGGAACTACCTGATCCTGTGTCCGTGGTCCTCTGATGGGAATGGGTACCCAGGATGTTACGAACGGTAGGACGCCGATGGCCAACCCGGCCAGATGACATATAGGGGCGTCATTAAGAGAGCAAATCCGAAGCGTTCTTATCACAAGGAGAAAAATTTCCCCCTTTATTCTTTTCCTCTTATTGTATCTCTACAAGAAGATGGAAATCAGCTGAACCTGTTGGTGATCATTTCACAGGAGATGGAAACAAGCCATCACGCTCTGTGCCTTAAACTTACACAGTGATGTGTGTCAATCATTTCTCGATAAAACTGAACAAAAATAGGTTTAAGAATGAAGCGTTGCTGGGTGTGTTCATTACCTTGTGGTCATCATTTTGCAATGTTCATATGCATTAAGTCATCATATTGTACACTTTTTTTTCAAAAACATCACATTGTATAACCAGAATATATATATTTTGGTGTGTGAGGGGGGTCAATCCTCAATAAAGCTGGAAAATCTACAATAAAATAAAGGAAGCTCTATGTATAATATAAATTTTTGTATTTGGTCCCTTTCTAAAGAAAGGCCAGCATCTCCACCCATGGTGGGCAGGTGACACACTGTCCATATCACAGTGGGAGTCCTGGGGGGCTCCGCTTTGAGCAGTTTTTAAGTCAGGACTTTACACTCCATGACTGGGTGTCCACTGCTATGCCAAGTGTCCCTACCCCTGTCTTCCTGAGCCCGCACACCTCTGCAGCACCTGCCACAGCATCTGCCCTGAGTCCACGCAGATTCCCTTGCTGGGCCTGCTCTGCCATGTGTCTACACTGCCAGGGGAACACGCAATGCTTGGTGGCCCAGTGGACATCCCAAGGCCAGAGACGTGGCTGAACGTTTTCCTTACCTCCCACTCAGGCCTATGCCTGGAGTGTGCATTTCTAAGGACTCCTCCTTTGCTGAAGAAAGGTACATGGCCAAGTCACCCACGCTTTGTAAAACCTCATTCAAGTGCACTTAGTAAGTGGTGTGGCCCTCAGGCTGGTGATGCTCAGACATCTCTGGGAATCTCCTTTGTTGGGTCCCCGGGGCTCAACCGTGTGCGGTAAAAAGAGTAAATGTGGGGCTATTTCCTGCATCGGTGCTTTTCAAACCTAGTGTGCACCAGCAGTCCGGAAGGGCTCGGACTCCTGAGTCCCATCCCCCGGGGGTTTCTGATTCAGGAGGTCTTGGGTGGGGCCCAGGAACTGGCATCTCCAACTTGTCCCCAGGTGCTGCTGCTGGTGTGGGGAGCTCACTCTGGGTAGCACTACTCTTGACGCAAGGGGACCGTGTGGACACTGAACCCACATATAGGCCCCAGAGACACAGCAACACAAATCCAAAGGCAGCCTGTCCGTGGTGATTAGGGAGGCGGAGGAGCCCCGCATGAAGTGCGTGGCACACAGCAAACACAGTTACAAGTAAGAAACGCACTGTTAGCAGGAGGAAAGGGAGCACTAGGGGAAAGAATGGGGTGGCTAGAAGTTGCGCGCTCTCCCCATTCGGGCTCAGGCTTGAAGGCCAAGCAGGCGGCAGCCAGGCAGGCAGGACGAGGAGGCAGAACCTTCCAGGCAGAGGACAGAACTAATGAAGACTCTGAGGGGAAAGGAAACCTGTTTGAGCACCGAGACAGCCAGACCGCTGAGGGAGCCAGACTGACAGGGGGACACCCTGGCCAGGAAGGTCTCGGTCAGGAGTTTCTGTGTTATTTCTCGAGCGGCAAGAAGCCACTGGGTGCCTAGCCAGACGGCCATCAGGCCTGTATTTGACAGGGACAGACTTGACCTTGCTGGTCAAGCACGTGCACCTAAGCCTGGAATGAAATTTCAAGTGGCATCAAAAAATCATTCAGAAGCTGATGAAAGCATACGCGAAGTGTGGCATATCCATACAGTGGAATAGTATTCAGCCAGAAAAAGGAACAGGGTGTCCGCAAACGCTGTGATGTGGATGAACCCTAAAACATGACGCTAAGCAACAAAGCCAGACATGAAAGGCCACACATAACTCCCTTTATAGGAGATGTCTGGAACAGGCAAATCCATAGAGACAGAAGGATCAGTGCTTGGCAGGGGGTCAGGGAGAGGGAGCATGGGGACCAGACGGTGACTTTATTAGTTATGGGGTCTCTTTCTGGAGATGATGGGAATGCTCAGGAATTACACGGTGGCCATGGCTGCATGATACTGTGAATGTACTAAAAACCACAGCAATTACACACTGTAAAATGCTGAGTTTTATGTTACGTGAATTATGCCTCAATTAAAAAATCATAACTAGGGGCGCCTGGGTGGCTCATTGGGTTAAGCTGCTGCCTTCGGCTCAGGTCATGATATCAGGGTCCTGGGATCAAGTCCCGCATTGGGCTCTCTGCTCAGCAGGGAGCCTGCTTCCCCCCTCTCTCTCTGCCTGCCTCTCCATCTACTTGTGATTTCTCTCTGTCAAATAGATAAATAAAAATCTAAAAAAAAATCATAACTAGGAAATGAAACTGACTTCTTAAAAAATGGCATTCGGTAAATTGTTTCTTCCCCATCTCTTAGAACATGTGACTTTACTCCGACCTGCAGAATCTCTATCTTGCCTGACAGCTCTTTGGCCTGACAAGTATAACGCGGAGGTCGGGCCAAGGTCAGGGCTGCTGTCTGTCAGACAGGTCGAGGCCATAAGGTGAAGTTGCCCCTTCTTGCCCCTCACTTGCCTGGAGGGGCACTGGGAAGTTGAGGAGGAGCAGGTGTGTTTTAGACCAGAGTAAAGTGAGTGGCCGTTGACTTTGTCCCTCATTGGCTATGTATGTGGCCTGGGCCAAGTTGTGTAAACACTGTGAAGAGTGTCCCCGTCTCTAAAATGGGGACAGAGCGCTTGTAGGACTGTTGCGAGGAGTAGAGGTAATGTGCGCGGGGAATGCATAGAAGCAACAGATACCTAGAAAACTGTGTTTTTAATAGTCTTATTGATACACTCGACAGCATCCTGGCAGGGAGTGCATTTTATAAACGCTCTTTGGAATCCCCCACAGCAAAGAAAAAGCTGGTGGGGTACACTTTGAAAAACAGTGTTTTTTCTTTTTCAGATCCAATAACCATCTCCTGACATACATGTTTGGAATCTTAGACTGATTTCCCCCCCATTATGCGAGTCCGTCTGT
Source organism: Neogale vison (assembly GCF_020171115.1). Taxonomy (NCBI): domain Eukaryota; kingdom Metazoa; phylum Chordata; class Mammalia; order Carnivora; family Mustelidae; genus Neogale; species Neogale vison. The sequence continues at coordinate 234,550,579 of NC_058092.1, forward strand.
TTGCTTCAGTTATGGTTGCAAAGCTGTGTTTCTGAGAAGTTGCATGCAAATCACATTTTTACAATTCTGATAATATTTTCCCATTGTTCCACATTCTATGCTCAGGGGTGATTTATCTTCATTTGTGATTCGTTTTCGATTGGCAGCAGCTCCCTACACTCTAGTTTGAAGCCTCTTTTCTCCCCAGACTCTGTCAAGTTGTAAAAACATACTTTAAAATACCCTTGACATTTGAAGGAACCCCCACTCACCTATTTTCTAAAGTCAGACCTTCAGTGTGAAGGCTTTCCCACGAGCAGGGGATAGAGTTGTACTTCCCGTTCAGCAGTAAACACCCAGCAGGCTCGCTTACTTTTGATGGAATCCACCCAAGGCTTTCCAAATCACGGGAAAGTGACTTAGACTGAACGACAATGTAGGCAGCTTGGCATCGTATGGGGGAGGGGCAAGGGTGAGACTGTGGGAACACAGCAGGGGCTCCCCCCACCCCGCCCCTGTCCACAGTGGGTCCCTGCAAGCCCTCCGACAACACGCCCAGCAAACCCGCGTAGTGGGGAGCAGCTCCGGGGTCCCAGGTGCCTCGGGATGCCTACGTCCGGGAAGAATGGAGCAGACACAGTGTGTCCCGGCTTCAGCCCTAGACTTGCTGGGGAGGCGCTCCCGTGCGCTCCTTCGCATGCCTGGTTTGGACACCCGGTGCCAAGTGCTGTGGACTGTTAGGCTCTTACAGAAGGGCACATTTCTCTGCTTTCCTCACTGAAGCTGTCCCCAAAACGGATGTGACCCAGCCAAGGCCGGGACCCACAGAGACATACGGGCGAGCCCAAGCCGTGGCCGCACTCACCCACCCATGTGGGACTGCAGATGACTCCAACCTTTTCCTTCTTCCCTTAGACATTCATCCCATCTGCACACTCAGAGCCACTGTGACAGCTGCATCATGTCCCAGGACGAGGCCAGCATGACTGCGTGCCATATCAGGCAGCGGGCGAGCAGGCAGCATCCGGCCACCGTCTACCATGGGAGAGCCCGGGCGTGGGGTTCCTGCCCCGTGGACTGCTGCCGCCCTGCACCAGATCCTCAGCAGCAGACCTGGGTCCAGCTCTAAGACGCTCAAGCGACACGGAAGGACGACGGGGGGTAATGAAGATCGCGGTCCTGAGTGTGTCATCCTCGCCAAGCCACGCCTCTACTGACCGCTCACCGTGAGCCCTGCATGGCGCTAAGCTCCGCTCGTACCTCATCCTAGGCAACTCTCTTGGTTCTTTCTGAGGCAGAGACTAGAGTCGCCCTCCATGGGGACCAGTGGGGAGCAGCTCTCTGTGTCTGCATGTGGGGGGAGGTTGTTCAGGCCATGTGCAAACATTGGTGGGATGCGCTTCTTACTTTCAGGGTGAATACAGTTTTACTGACTTCTTTTTGGGGTGCAATAAAAGTGGTCTTTGTACAGACACCTGTTTTAGGAAGAGAAGAATGCTGGTTTTAAAAACACTCTGCATTTTAGACAAAAATCTCGGCATTTCTGAGAAGCCGCCAAGTGAAAGCAGCTTCTAACATCTTCTGTCCTGGCGTCAGACCCTGGCAGCCCTGCAGAGCTCAGAGGGCTTCTGGCCGGCCCAGCCTGGTGCAGACACTGCTGACGCATAATGTAAGGCTCCGTACCGTGACTGTCCTCTCCAGCTGAGCTCTTTTCAATTCTGGAGCAAACTAGTTTAGAAGAGATTTGCAGCTCGGCCACAGTCTCGTGAAGGGCACCGTACACCAACTGGATCAGGCTGGGGGCAAGAGGATTCTATTGCTCAAATTCTAGTCATTTCCAGACTCCTACTCATGTTTTGGCAGCTCTGGGGTTAGAGCATAAGGGTTCAGAATTTACGCTGTGGCTCTGATGGTCTCGCGTACTTGGAAACGAAGCACGAGATATCTAAACAACTCATCAAGTATTTGATGTACGGCTGTGTGCGTGCCAGGGAGCCGGCTTTGGCGGGGTCCAAAGCTGTCCAGCATGGCCTCTGTCTGCGCTCCGCTTACACACGATTCTGGGAGATAAGACAAATTCAGTGAAAGGCAGCTGGAGAACATGCTCCAGACTTACCCGCGCAGGGAACCGGCTGCAGGTGAACGGTCACCGTCGCACGCGTGGGACAGAGGAGGGGACAGATGGTGAGGGAGAAGGACGAGCTCCCGAGGCAGAGAGCAGACAGGGCACAAGGAACGCGCCCTCATGTGTGAATGGGCCCAGGGTCTTCCGGAGAACTTGAGCCGACTGTGAGTTGGAGAATCGCCGTAAGAATGGTGGAATGTGGGACGCCTGGGTGGCTCAGTTGGTTAAGCAGCTGCCTTCGGCTCAGGTCATGATCCCAGCGTCCTGGGATCGAGTCCCGCATCGGGCTCCTTGCTCTGCGGGGAGCCTGCTTCTCCCTCTGCCTCTGCCTGCCATTCTGTCTGCCTGTGCTTGCTCTCTCGCCCTCTCTCTCTGATAAATAAATAAATAAATAATCTTTAAAAAAAAAAAAAAAAAAGAATGGTGGAATGTCTGCCCTGGTGAGCCAAGACCCAGGGACCCAACCCTGCTTCTCAGCAGGAACGTGTCATTTAACATGTCACTCAATCCATATTTATTGGCATCTATTTTTTTCCAATTTATTTATTTTCAGAAAAACATTATTCATTATTTTTTCACCACACCCAGTGCTCCATGCAAGCCGTGCCCTCTATAATACCCACCACCTGGTACCCCAACCTCCCACCCCCCCGCCACTTCAAACCCCTCAGACTGTTTTTCAGAGTCCATAGTCTCTCATGGTTCACCTCCCCTTCCAATTGATTTACAGGTCTCGTGCTGTGGATTCAGAGGAGAAACCATGTGTCAGACCCCAAGTAGCTCCCACTCCATAAATACAAGCAGAGCAAGGAACAGACCCCATGGAATGCACAGACTGTGACCAGGTTGTAAGGAGCCAAAGAGGAGGTACAGTTCCAGCTGAGGGCGCAGAGAGGTGCGGGAGAGTAAAGTGATCAGGAGAAGTTTTGGAAAGTGATGCTGGTGGTGTCCGTTAGAACACGAGTGGGTGTGTGGATCGCCACGGAGGCCAGAGAAGCGGGTCCTTCGAGGACAAGATCACAACAGGGCCAGAAGGCAAGGAGGAAGTGGACTGAGGAAAAAGGTTCTAGAGTCGACAAGAACGTGGCCCTTCCTCTGGGGTCCATGGAAGAAGGCGAGGAGGGCTGGATGGAGGGCAAGAGGCAGGTGGCAGGGGCCACCGTTCTGTGCATGCGCCTGCAAGACGAAGGAGAAGAATCGGCCTGGGGCAGGGTGGATGGATGGAAGAATTGATGGGGGATGGACATAGACTCTTCTTTAACAATGGAGAGATCACAGAGTTTTTGGAGAGGGAAAGGAGGGAATGGATGGGGAGGGCCTAAGAAAGAGGGTAAAGGAAAAGAAAATAAACCGGGACACAAAATTCTGGAATTCTGGAGGAGCTCACAAGCAAAAAAACAAAACAAAACAAAGTAAAATAAAATAAAATGGCTCAGGGAACAAAATGTTACTCCTCTTTCTTAGAAAGTGGGAGGACTGAAGGGCATCTGCAGGCTGCTGATCTACTTATTTAAAGTTGAGAGTAATTGCTCAACTCGTCCCTTCATTTTGAAGCTCTTGGGAAACATCCCAGATTTCACAGTTCTGTCCTCAAGAAAATGCCCACGGACAACCCTGGGTAAACTCTGCTGATATCCAGCCATCCTGGCAGATACATATTTATGCTTTTGGTTTTCTACAGGAAAGAAGAAATGCCACTTAATATTTCAGTGAAAAGGCTTTCCAAATTGTATAAGATCATTTCTACTTGGAAAATAATTCCAATTACCCTTTAAAAGATCTGAACGCAGTTCCTAAGAAAACCCTTTCAGTGCTGAACCTCAAACTGTCCATCTCAAGCCAACTGTGCTGTGTAGGGAGTCAGAACATCGGGAAGCTTAAGAAGAATCAAGTGCATGCTTGCTCTAAGCATTCCCATCTTTGGAGATGGTTTTAAAATACCATCACATAAAATGCTTGCATATTGTATTAACCCTTCTCGCCATTTCTCCTAGACGAAAGAGCTTTGATTCCACCCAAGTACAATGTCGACAACACCAGCAGTGAGGAAAATCCCACTAACCAAATTCCAATCATGGATTGCAGCAGCAGCAGGAACTTGGAAGCCGTCACCCGCTTGCCTGTCACTGCGATACCGGGGGGTGGGGTGGGGCGGGGGGGAGCCTGTCGTCAGCGACGCATGGGCCATCACAGCGTCTGGATCAGTCCTGAGAAACTCATGTGCTTCCTGGCCCCGAGTCATAAGGAACTGATGGCGTTCCATAGCCCAAGAAGAGAGGGAATTACTTAAGACAAGGCTGGATGCTGAAAATAAGTCATCAAGCAGGAATTCTTTGCTCTTATCTAGTTTTTGGTACTTGTAAAAACATCAACCAGAAATAATGAATACGTGACTCTAAAAATACCACCCAAATCAGCCTGGTGGCAATGAAGAAATAATACAGTCAGCACACAGTGGCCAGAATTTCAACTCCTCCTCTGTCGGGCCATTCACTAAAATTCCAAGAAATAAAAATGAGGCCTGCTTCCTGAGCTCCCACAGTGGTCCAATGGCTCAGCAACAGGCTCTTGGAAGTTGGTAATCTCTCCAAACCAAAGACTTGAGAATCAGAAGGGTCTCTGAGGGCCATGAGGGCAGCCCGCCCTGATGGAGGGCTGCAGGAGAGAGCATCTGTTGTGGGTTTGAGTCCCGGGTATCACATTCCTCCAGCTTCACATCGTCATCCACGAAATGAGGATGGCAACCATAGACTACATGCTGTCGGGTTATGGAAAGAATCAAAGGCCATAACTCATGTATTCTTCTCAAAATAAGGCCTGGTTCTATGTACCAGGTGCTCACCTCAGCACTGGGACACAGATGAATGGAACAAGCCAAGCTCCCCACATGAGAGCATGCACACAGAGCCTGGTGCATCGTGAATGATCTTTTCTGTCCTTCCTTGTGCTTCCCACTCCCACCTAGGACACACACATGCCACTGTGTCACCACTAGGCTCTCCTGGATGCTTCCCTTGGCTTCCCCACCTGTCCTTCATATCTTCCACTTGCTAGTCCATTGCTGTCTGTCCGTGGCTAACTGGCAGACATCTGTGTCCTCTGACTGGTTCACCAATAGGTAAAGACTTTTCAGTGTTTGGGACCATTCCTGAGTCTGTTTCATAAGCTAGGTCTTTCCATAAGTGATTCTCAAGTGTCCACCTACTTTATTCGCAGAACCATCCACTAAGTCCAATGAACTCTTACTCATTAACAGTTTAAGGAACCTGAGACACAGAGCAGTTCAATAGTCTGCCTGAGACCACGCAGCTTCTGTGTGTAGTCCTTGCCTCCTCTCTTTCCAGTTAGCTCTGGGAGACCTTTTTTATTCTATAATAAACTTCCTCTCCTAAAACCTGGCTACATCTGATGGTTAGTAGAGTCGAACGCAAACATTCAGGTCTCCACCACCTCTAAACTACAAAGAAGGTGCTCTGAGTGGGGGTTCATGGTGGTTGGGGGGTGGAGGCATGGCATGTTTGTCTGCAAGGGGACAGAGAGCTTGCGACTCTGTAGAGGTGCTTTGGAAAACCATTATCTGTATGTTGCCTTTGCCCACAACATAATTTAAACTGGGCGCCTGGGTGGCTCAGTGGGTTAAGCCGCTGCCTTCGGCTCAGGTCATGATCTCAGGGTCCTGGGATCGAGTCCCGCATCGGGCTCTCTGCTCAGCAGGGAGCCTGCTTCCCTCTCTCTCTCTCTGCCTGCCTCTCCGTCTACTTGTGATTTCTCTCTGTCAAATACATAAATAAAATCTTAAAAAAAAATTAAAAAAAAATAAATAAACTGCATGAACTCTAAATGTTTCCATGGCCTCATTAGCTTTTCTCCTCCTGAACTCATCTAACACTTTGTTACATGCCCAGGACATACAGACCCTCTGCCTTGACTGGTGACGCTGGGCCATTTATCATGGTCCTATATCACGCTGTATATTTCTTCAAGTTGGGACTTGGGTCTTGGTGTCCATTCTGCTTAGCACAGGGGCTCATGCACAGTAAATCACTGACAAATGTCGGCTGGAGGAACCAGAAAGAGAAAGAATGAATGAGCAAGAGAGTGGTGCATGGCCAGATTCCACTGTAATCAGGGTAAGGGCTCCAACCCATTCCAGGATGACCACAGCAAGCAGGAAGCCAAGCACACGGACCGAGGGGCTCTTCAAAATTTCCGGCCAACATTCCTTCATGCAGCATATTTCCAGAATGTGTAAATGGGGATTCAATGAGTCAAGAGGCCTAACGACCAGTCCTCATGAGCTGGCACCCACTGTAATGGAAGGGGCCCACCTTTACTTAAATAAACTAGCATTTACGAGACAAGATTTGAGAACAAACAGCCCTAAGATAAACCAGTGGGGACAACCCAGGGCGACATTTTGTTCACATGTTTATTGGGAGGGCTCTGTGTGTGTGTGTGAGTTTATCAAATGTCCAGCAATGAGTATTTTTAGAAAGGGTGTGTTCTTCCCTGGCCTTGCACTTTCATTGTATCATATCTTTTACTCAAATGCTTAAAAATAATTTTTAATCTGTCAAGACTCTTACATTTAAACATTTTTTTTTTTTTTTTTTTTTTTTTAGTGGATGGAGGTGGTGTGTGCATGGGGAATTGGAAGAATAAACTCCAACAGGGATAAAAAACTTCTTGGGAGTTTGAAGTGATTAGCTTTCTCTTTCTCCTTCTTCTTCTTCTTCCTGAAATTTTTATTGAAATCATTGTAGAATTACAAGCAGTTATCAAAAACTAACACAGAGAGATTTTCTGTACAGTATGCCCAATTTTCCCAGTGGTAACATTTTTGCAAAACTCTAGTACAATAACATCACAACCAGGATGGTGACATTGATGCAACACACCGACTCTACTCAGAATTCCCGTCTTAACTGTCCTCATTCGTGTGCACACATCATTAGCTTTTTACTTGGAGTAGCTGATAGTATTGATCTGCCATCAATCATCCCAATTTATAATTAATACACATCTGATTTTCCAGCTCTAAAAATGTGGCAGGCGTGGTGCCAAGAACTTTATACTCCTGACGTCAGTTAATCCCTAGGACATTTTTGCCTTCCCTTCTGGTAATAGAAACTCTGTCTCCCCCACTGGCCAAAGGAAGTGCCTTGTTTTCCTCCAGCCAAGAGGTGGGGACATGTTTTAAGGGGCCATCTCTCTGGAATTTCACCTGACAGGAGGACAAAAGGACTGTCCTTATCAGACCCTGACGAGCTGTCCACTGGTTCTCCCAGCAGGACCTGGGGGGCCCTGTCCCCACCTGTCTGAGACCTGGTTCTTCATCCTTTCTTCTAACTGTCAGCTACTCCACAGCCTTCCTGTAGATCCCCTTCTAAAGTGGGCAGGGGTTGCTCTGTTTCCTGCAGTCAAGTCCGTCAACGGAGTGCGTGCTGGGATCCTGAGTCTCTCTTTAGAGCAGGAAGCCAGCTGAAGACGCTAGGGAGCTTGCCCAGGCCACGTGGCTGAGAAGTGACTGAGCGTGGACACAGACCAGCCTGCCGGTGTCAGAGCCGATGCCTTGGCCACTGGGCTTACTGCTTCTTACAGCTTGTACAGCTGGGCGGAGGTGACGTTTGTGACTCCACGATCCCTTCTTTGGGGTATTTCTAGATGGTTAAGTCCAGAGTGGATACTCGGTTAGGGCTATTTTCTCAGCACAGAACATGCCTCTCTAGGACTGACTCCTGTTTCCAATGCCATTCCAGAAGTCCTCTGCCAAACGACATCTAACAGTCCGTGATTAAACGTATCCCTTCAAGTCTGTCCTTCCCTGAACCTCTCTCCCCAGGGTCCAAGTACAGGAAATGTTGTTCTACCACTCTTGACATTTACTATAAAAATTTCTTACAAATAAAAAGAGAGAGAGAAAGAGAGAGCCAGAGAAAGGGGGGATGCATACATTAAACTTTCAAGTCACCACGATGCATTTCTGTGGTGTTACTCATGCTATTACAACTGGTCTTCATCAAAGGGTTTTCATCTGCTTGCCAGTGTGTCATCTGTCCTAATGACTCACGATGAGGGCTCGTTCCTTTCAGCATGATTTATTCTAGCTTATCATTCCCATGTACTCCAGGGGGAGGCTATGCTACAAGCGAGACCAGCCCACGGAGGAATAATCATGAACCAGCCAACTCCTCGTATTAAGGAAACCAGCTAATGTGCTGTCCACAAATGAACCCACTGGAAGACTAGAAGGCTACACCTGCTTATTGTCACAGGGTAGACTGGATAAGCAGGAGACAGCCCACGCTCAGGAGAGAACTCTGGGTCCTCTGACAGCCTTTGGACTCACATTCCATTAGAACATCTTTGGGGGAAGGATGGCGGGAGACTTCACAATCATCCAGGTCGTCCTTGCGGAGGGGCTCCTGGGTGAAGGCACCATATGGGGGCGGGATAAGCCGTGCACAGCCATGGTTCCTGCACAGCCTGGGCTTGTCCAGGGGTGGTGAGAGAAGCTTTACACATGAGTGAGGTAGGTCCCAAGCCTTCCCTGTTTCCTTACCCACATAGGCCCACCAGCCCTCAATGTCCTGCTAACCACCCAACCTGAAGCTCAAAGAGAGGTCTGCACACAGCCAGCAGATGTCTAGGAGTGCATGAGCCTGGGCATGGTGGCATGGTCTTGGACACCTCTACCAGGAGCCAAACCCACATAGTGTGGACTGCTTTAAGGGCCTCCTGAGTCCAGAGCATGGAAGGGGAGCAGGGCACTGGCAAGCTCTACCAGGCACTTAGCACCTGGCCCAAGAGCAGCCCCTTTGCGGTCAGTATCTCCTGGAGACTGTCTGCTTACACCAGCCTGGCCCTCCCCAGTGGCTCTCAGCCCTGCCGCCTCATCAGCTCACCTGGGACACTGATCCAAAACAACGATGCACAGATAGAGAGAAATCCTATCAGCTGGCCTAGGGACTCTTGTTTCTGTTTTTAAACCTCTCTAGGTGATTCTAATGGGCCACCACGATGGACAACCACTGGTCTGGCATACAAAAATCATATTGTCTGAATGAATGAAGGGATAGGTGTAAAGCACAGAGCCACATGACCCTGTCACAGTCAATGGCGTGTTCAGTGAACTAGGAAGCAACACCAGCTCTGGGTTTGTCACCTAGAGCTTTGCTTCGATTCCAACTCTAGCTTCTAGTGACCTCGGTGAACCTGGGCATGTGCCTCTCTGCTCTTGGCATCTGCATCTGCAAAATGGGTCACTTGGACAAGATGACCCTTGAGGTACCTTCATTCACTGTGCACACCATGAGTGCCCACTGTGTGTGTGGCTTTTTTCCATGGAGCTTCAGCCAGAGGCCAGACCAGCACCTGCCCCTCCAGGAGCTTCTAGACCATTCTCTTTCCACTTCGGATGCTCTCCAAATCTAGAAGTTTACTTCATTTATCTGGATAATAGCCCAGTTCAGAGTAGCAGAGGTCATACCAAGTAAAAGTAACCAAAACAAGTGTCCCCTTGAGTCCCGGAGGGCTGATAGAGATGAGGTTAAGAAGGAGCCACAGGGGATGGGCAGGCGGGATCTATCCAGAAATCTCTTATTAGTATCAACATGGCAAAGGCCAGTTCTAAAGTACCATTTCAGTGTATTTATTCCTAACAAGTCCTATTCCCATGGCTTTGAGATAGGCATGACAATCATGACCATAAAGGGACTTCTGTGGCTTTGTACTTCCCACATTTTGCAGAGCACTCGCTCACCCGCTCTTGGCAGCTGCGCACTGGCTGCCCCAGACTCCCCAACCTGCTTGTGTGTCCCTGTCCCACGTCTACAGCTCCCACGCTGCCCCTTCTTCCCCCAACATTCCACGTCCTGCACAAGTGCTCCCAGAAGGGCTTCTCCTGTCCTCGAGAGCAGCCACCTAACCTACAACATGCCTGCAAAATGCAACGACCCACAACGGTCAACCTCCAGACAGACCAGCAAGGACAGACGTGCGACAACATTGTCCTCAAGCCGGGATGCCAGTTGTGCCCACTCCAGTCTTCCCCCCAAAACCTCCTGAGTAAAAACCCCAGAACATCTCCATCAGCCAAAGCTCTGGGATCAAGATGGGCCACGTGAATGAAGATGGCCTTTCCCCTGCTGGGAGGAAGCAGAAGCTGTACTGATGTTAACAAAGCAGCTCTTTCTGACCCAAATAAAATTTAGAAGCAAGGAAGGCTTCTTTAGGTACGCGAGAAACTGTTACTTTCTCCAAATTTCTCAGGCATGCAGAGGTGATAACGTACTTCTATGCTGCATTAAAAAATATTTTACTGACTCTTTAAATAAAACTCTATGCACAATAATAAAAGAAAAATGGGGAAATATGGCCTGTCATTAGGAATTACATCTCTTATAAAACACTAGAACTGCTTCACAAAATAACTTTCATCCATCAGCTGTGGAGATGGGCAGGGAAATAGAACTGTCCTCATTTTATAGAGGCAAGAACGAAGCTAAAAATATATAAATGCAGAGGTTAGAATAAAAATGAATCAGTACTTCCAAGGATTCAGGAAAGACTCAGCTGAGCAAATGATGCTGGACGTTTATAAGCAGGGATTAGAAGTCACGGATTCCTGGGCAAAGGGAAATGTCCTTTTGAGTACTGTGCCTGCGACAGCTAGGAAATGAGGCATCTGTCACATTTGCCCAAGATAAAGGCACTCCCGAAGAGAAAACAGCTTCTCAGTTGTCACAATGGAGAGATACCAGAAGGTTCTCTGATCATGTATCTACTTATATACAATTTATATAGATACCTGCACACACTGTGGCAAGAGTCAACTGTTCACTTACAGCATTTGTTAGTTTGGTTACATACTTAAGATGTACTGCATTAGCTACTTTATTAATATTCCTTTTTCCCATTCTCACGTCTCACAACACACTTACTTCAAATCTTTGTTCTGGGAGATTTTCTGAGTCACTTCACCATTTTCTAGGCTCAGTGTCTTTACCTGCATCTGAATAGTTCAGAATTCCGCAACCATCCCCTATAACCACTTCTCAAACTCGACCTCAGCGGTCACAGTCTCCACGCTGAGCGCCACGGGCTCGCATGTGAGCCTCGGTCATGTCCCTCGGGGCCTCTGGCGCCTGTTCTTGACGTCCCCCACGTCACTCACTGTGCAGTGATCAGGGTGTCATTTTTTTAAGAAGCAGATTTCACCCTCTCGTTTCCCATGGTGTGCAGGACAGAGCCCAAAACCCATCCAAGGCTTGGTGGCTGCGCTCTTTGTGGGTGCTCAGTGGGTGAGGTCAACCTCCAAAGCTCTGTCCGGCCCTCTGCCAATGGCTTCTGCCCCGCTGTCCCTGTGAGCCTCCTGCTGCTCCCTGAAGCCTTCCCGCCCTGCACGTGGCTCCTCCCACAGGTGACCTGGCAGAGACACACTCAAGCCTTCCTCTCGATCACACTCTTTTAGATGTGTCCAATGCTTATAACCACAGAATGCGTTGTTTGTAGCCTCTTTTCTTGGTCATCTCACTGCCTCATTAGACTGCAAGCTTTCAGGGGGCACAAAGCCTTCTCCATCCCACACTGGACCCCAGGGTTTGCTCCGTGCTTACAGTACGGTAGCAGGTCAAAGACACTGAATGACTAACAGCAGCACCCGGTAGCATTTAAGGGATGTTTATTATGCCTCAAGCTCTACACTAACCCCGTTCATGGCTTATTGATTTAATTCTAAAAACAACAGGATAGTCTCAATGATCCCCATTTTGCCGACACCAAGCCAAGGTTTCTGGAGGTTAATTCCTAAATTCACACAGCACAGCCTGGCCTTCATCAAGATGATCACATCCTGCCTGATGCTTCCAGTTTATCTAGTAAAACAAATAGCCTTCTTGGGTATCTGAGCAAATGGGACACAGAAGAGAAATACTTTGTTAAAAAAGCTCACAGAAGATCGAAAAGGCCAACTCAAGCTCTGTAAAGTCAAACAATAAGTTTATAAAATAAGCTGTGGCTACTGTCTCCAAAAACCCTGGTGTTCATGAGTTTTATACAGTTTGTTTATTGAAAGAGGTATTGCACACTTTCCTTAATAACCAAAGCGGCAAGTCACTCATATTTTTTGGTGGTTGTTCCCTTAAACGTTCTCGGACACATGATCTGGTCTGAAATAGCTAAATGTTCCACTACGGGAAAAATGCAATTCTAATATTTGTCTTTTACATGTACGTGTGACATTCTGGTTTCTTCTGTTCTCCATTGCAATGGCTCTGAGTACTCTCTGGGCACTGCCTATACTGGCGGGGGAGGGGGGCCTCCCTCAGCCTCTATGGGAATAAAGTCACCTTCTGAGGACTAAGTCAGTACAAGTGACCCAGGTAGCTAACATCTACCTGTAGAAAAGTTTTCAAAACGTTCATAGTACAGTTTGGTGGGCCAAACACCTAATACTGATTTTTCTTTTTCTTAAAGATAACCGAGGGTTAATAGAGCCAGCCCACAAATGGTGGTAGGAAGTGGGGACACGCCACCATGAAGGGTCCCTGTAAGAACACAGAAATAAAGGAAACAGACATTAACTCTGTAGGTTAAACCAGTCGTGTCCATGAAAAACAGGCATTTTGGTGGACACTGCAGTCCCCTTACACAACACGCTAACTCCGGGGTCTGGAGCTGGAAGGTGAGGCTGGAGACCTCAGAGGCTTGGCTGAAATCCCAGGCCAGCAGGGGCCCAATGGGCATGACCACTGTGGCCCAGGAAACAGCTGGGACCAGAAAGGGCTTCTCCCCATGGATGGCAGAAGTGGGATGTCAATGAAACAGACAAGGAGTAAGGGGGTTCATCTAACACAGCTATGTAGAGAAAAACATGGATTATGGGGCGCCTGGGTGGCTCAGTGGGTTAAGCCGCTGCCTTCGGCTCAGGTCATGATCTCAGGGTCCTGGGATCGAGTCCCGCATCCGGCTCTCTGCTCAGCAGGGAGCCTGCTTCCTCCTCTCTCTCTGCCTGCCTCTCTGCCTACTTGTGATCTCTCTCTGTCAAATAAATAAATAAAATCTTTAAAAAAAAAAAAAAACATGGATTATGGAGGCCACCACGTTCCTGTTCCATAGAACGGGGCCTGCTGTGGGCAGGATTTGTTCGCGTGTCCTTCGTCCCTGCGCTGAGTAAAGCTCACGCTCTGAGCATTGTTGCCGGTCCAGCCCTGGGAAAGATTCCATCCGCTCCATTCTAGGAGTTATTATCCCCATTTTATAGATGAGGGGGCTGAGGCGTGGAGAAATTCAGTGTTGGACCAGCACGGCACAAAGCACAGGGACTGTGGGACCTCCCATCTAACCTTCCAATAAATTCCGGATTCGCTGTCCGTCAGCAGTGAGTTTGGTCCTTGCGAATCAGGCCTCTGGATAACTTCTGGTTGTACAATTCCCGGACGCCTTCCCGGAGGTGATGGCCCTGCCTTGGAGGCCAGCCACCGGCCCAGGTGACCAGGTGACACTGGGGTGTCTGCCACACACGCGCCGTTCTCCACGCCGCGCTCCAGGTCTGTCCTGGGAAGGCGGGACGGATGGCCAGCAGCCAGCGCTGTCCTCTGGCCTTACAGGCAAACCTGGATACGAATCTGCATTTGAAAAGCCGATCTCTGCTCCTGTCTGGGATTCTCATAAATCAAACACAGTCAGTGTTTACAGCAGAGTCCAAAGGGAGAACTGCTGGGAGAGCCCCAAACACTTAAAAATTCTATATGGGAACCAAGAACACTTCATCTGAAGACAGGAGATTGGAAGAGCTAACAGGCCCGCTTTTCATCTGCTTCTCATTTAGAAAAATTGGACTACTGAGGAAAAGGGTAAAAATAAAAATTGGAAGCAAAAAAAAAAAAAAATCTTTGAAGGCCAGCGGATCACCCATTCAGAAACACGTAGAGACTGATACAATCCTACCCTTTCCCTGTCAGGCAGGAGGATGGGGTCCGGGGCGGTGACATGGAAAGCTGACAGAGGGTTAGTGATGACGGCCACAGTCCCCACGGGAAGAGCTGTCATTCAACAGCGGGGACCATCAGTCTTAAGATGGACTGAGTCCCTATGGCAGAGCTGTGGTGGGGCCAATGTTTGCCTCAGTCAGTCCACCCCAAAGGCAGAAGCAGACCATCCACAGATCGCGCTGGGAAACAGATAATTGTGTAACATGTGATGTGTGTTTCATTTACAGAGATATATACACACGTGCATATATACAGATATACACAAACGTATTTGTGAGTTTAAAGCAATTAGATTGTACTTAGAAAAAGGCAAAAAATAAATTTGGAGAAGAAGGTAGGGCAAAGATGGAAAGTGGAAGAAAAGTATATCATTAATCTAATTTTCCCTATACATTAATCAGAAATCTTATCAATATCCCTTCGTGAGTATTTGTTTTAAATCAGTTCAGACAAGCCTGTCCTTTGCTATTCTGGAAAATGGGGCTGGTTTAAGCCCTGCGAAGAACAGGGACCCCATAGGACTTCTCTCCACATGCTACCACCCGCACAGTGTCTGAAACGCAGTCTGTAGAGCAGATGCACGGACGAGCAAACATGAACGAAAGAGCAGATCCATGACATGGAAATCAAGTACCTTAATATCAAAATACAAAAAATAAAAATGACAAAACATAACTCAGATTAAAAGCTCTTTGTGAATAAAAAGGATCATCAATCAACAAACAGGGTTGGCGATCCTTTTTATTAATTGGGTGTTTTTAATGCTCCACTTTGAAAATTTTGAAGGAATCGACATTCAAATATTACCTTCTAAGGAGCCCTAATTTCTGTGTTTAAATCAAAACCTGTAGATGATTTTCAGGGCATAAATCAAGTTTATGCTGCTGTCAACTTTTTTTACTAAGTCATTGAAAATATGACCTGAACTAACAGGTTTTTCTAAACATAGCATATCAGTTACTAGTTCCACTTAACAAAAATGAACGATTGAGTACTATAATGACTGATATTTATGTAATACTGTAACTGTATAATACATTAGGAGATATAAGTATATTTCTATGTGTTAATGTCAATATAGAAATTTAATGACAAATATATTCTGAGAAATCCCATTCTTTATATAATAGTTGTGTTACTTCCACTTATAGGAATACCATGACAATGATTATAAAAGGAAATGGTGTGGATTCATTGAAATATTTATCCAGCTCCTTTCACTGGCAACCAGAGGGGCTCACTTTCCTTAAACGCATTCCAATGACAGTATCCTCTGCAAATCAATCAGGATTTCTATCCAAGGTGGTCAGAGGGAAAGAAGGAAACGTGCAACTGGGTTCAAAAGGATTAGAGCAATTGCTCTTTGTGGACAAAAAAACTGTGTTAGGTTTTGCCATAAAAAAGATGACGTTTTATTTTTATGACCTATAGTGTACATAAGAATGTGAAAAAATGGACACTGGTGCACCCATCGCTGGGTCTAAGAAATAGAACATAACTAGCATCCTGGAGACACCTTGTTCCTTGCGTCCGTCACCGTGTTTGTTTTAAAATTATATTCAAAGACTTGAAGGGGATTAAGGCAATGATCATGTGTATCATTGTGTCATGAAGGGTCTCCAACTTTTTAATTCCTTTTTTTTAAAAGATTTTATTTATTTATTTATTTAACAGAGAGAGAGAGACAGAGAGAGCTTGTAAGTAGGTAATGAGGCAGGCGGGGGTGGGGGGGAAGCAGACTACCTGCTGAGCAGAGAGCCCAATATAGTACTTGATCCCAGGACCCTTGATCATGACCTGAACCGAAGGCAGATGCTTAACCCACGGAGCCACCCAGGTGCCCCTTTTTTAAATTCTTTATTTGAATTCAATTTAGTTAATATATACTGTATTATCAGTTACCAGGGTAGAATTCAGTGATTCATCAGTTGCATGTTACATCCAGCGCTCATTTCATCACGTGCCCTCCTTAATGCCCATCATCCATTACCTCATTCCCCTGCCCTCCTCCCCTCCAACAAGCCTTAGCTTCTTTCCCAAACTTAATCTGTTATGGTTTGTCTCCCTCTGTTTTCATATTTTGTTTTTCTCTCCCTTCCCCTATGTTCTTCTGTTTTGTTTCTTAAAGGCCACATATGAGTGAGATCATAGGGCATTTGGTTTTCTCTGACTGACTTATTTCCCTCAGCATCATCCCCTCTAGTTCCAACCATGTCATTGCAAATGGCATGATTTCATTCTTTTTGATGGCTGAGTAATAGTCCATTGTGTGTATCTATACCATATCTTCTTTATCCATTTATCTGTTGATAGACATCTGCATTCTTTCTGTAATTTGGCTATTGTGGACATGGCTGCTATGAAATTTGGGGTGCAAAGGAAAAAATTAACTATTGGGGATTCATCAAGGCTCTCCAACATCTAACAAATGCCACCTATGCCTCAGGTCAAGAGCTGATGCTTCTTGTCGTGACTCTCCCACGAGTGGTATCCCATATTTTCTTTATTGTGCTGGCTATGAGCTTCCCCTGAGCACACACATCTCCCTTACACAATCTCACATATGTAAATCTCCCAACAGAACAGAATTCTTGGGTCTCCAGAGAGCAGAGGTCAGAGCCACATGGAAGGAGTTACTCACTCAGGGCTTCCTCATTCACTAAAATACAGCTAAATGGAACCCTTGGTTCTCACAGGAATTGCCTGATTGGTTTCGATGCTTAAATACAGTATGCGACACGTGATTCCTCATGTAGTATTGTACATGCAATTCCTCCCAGTATGACCAGTTCCAGAATTCCTCTGGGACAAGTAAGAATGTATTCTAATTCAGGAAATTACAGAGGTCATACATCTTAGAGGGGAAATGTGCCCCTTGACAACCACCCAACCCAGTTCCTAACTTGATAAGCCATTGTTTTCTTTTTTTTTTTTTAATTTGGGAAATATCTTGTTTTTAAATGTATTAATTGAAGTGTGGTCGCTGTATATTAAATTTATTTCAAGTGTATAGCACAGTGACTGAACAAGCATATACATTGTGAAATGTCTGCCACAATAAAAACAATATAGTAGTATCAACTATATTCCCTACACTGTATTTTTTAACCCTGTGACTTCTCTAGTTTACAACTGGAAGTCTGTACGTCTTTATCCCCTTCATTCATTTTTAGATTATAATTGAGAAAATCAGAACTAGAGATATGGTTAATTAATTTGCTGAAAGTCACAAGGTTACAAATACCAGAAATTTCATGTTTCCATCTTGATTCAATGCTTCACCCCTAAACTAAACCTCTTTCCTCTTGGGGGAGAAAAGAGCAGTGACAAGCGTACATCATACTTCCCTAAGTGGTCATCTCAGGACTTGATCAATATGGGTTAGCTCTGAAAACAGAATAAAATATAGACGCTTTAGTTGTTTTGTGGTGGGGGCATTCTACAGATCTGGAGGAAAACCCTTAATTTGTGTGTCTTTTTTCACAAACTTGAATCATTTCTGGGATATGACAGAGAACAAACCAATTACTTAACGAATTTCTAACATACGGCCACCTGCCGTCAATACTACATGTAGGTTCCACACTCAAAAGTTATTTCGGAAAAAGCATCAATTTTGAATAAATAACTTTCTTTTTTTTTTTTTAAATTATTATTTATTTATTTATTTATTTTCAGAAAAACAGTATTCATTATTTTTTCACCACACCCAGTGCTCCATGCAAGCCGCGCCCTCTATAATACCCACCACCTGGTACCCCAACCTCCCACCCCCCGGCCACTTCAAACCCCTCAGACTGTTTTTCAGAGTCCATAGTCTCTCATGGTTCACCTCCCCTTCCAATTTACCCAAATTCCCTACTCCTCTCTAACACCCCTTGTCCTCCATGCTATTTGTTATGCTCCTCAAATAAGTAACTTTCTAAACAAAAAAGAGATTTGTGTAATGCCAGTGCAGGTAAGTGATGGTCCAATGTGAAAATACAGACTTTTGAATGAAGAAGTATTTATGGAGCATAAGAAGTGATGTAATCAAGTCATAAGCATGATGGTATTTGGTACGATAATAAATTTGACCCAAAATTTAAGTGTATTTTAAATATATTTCTTAAATTGTAGGGATAGTACTTTTAGTAAGTTTTTAATGTCATTTTTTCATATATATGTGAAATTTTATATATATATGTATTTCTACTTAACCAACCTCCTAGTATATGTATTTTATCAATATGAATACATAATACACCAGGACTTTACTAAAAATGTTAATAATTCATTGCTTTGTGAGAAGCACTATACAGCCATACCCACAACTCCTAAGGGAGCTGTTGTGGCACAGAGATTTGTCACTGGGTGTTGCTTGGTCACTAACAGCATAGAGGGACTCTCCCCTAGAGTCTGTCAGATTTTTAAAGAAAACCAGGTAATGGATCAAAAAAACCCTCTGGGCCAGTTAAGATTGAAGAGGTAGCCTCAGAAGTGCGGTGAAAATAACTCTGCCTAAGTACGTCGTCTCCCATAATAACCCTCCTGCTGCGGGGCTTGCTCTCCCAGCATTGTCTATCTGCCCACCTGTTTTTCATAAGGAAAAAAATCTTAAAAAATAAAGAAATTCTGTTCTCCGCTTATGCTAAGCCCACTTCAATCCACAGTGAAATCCACCAGCACTAAAAGAAGTGACTATTTCATAACATTTTTAGATAAATGACCGTCTTCTATTTTTGTCAGGTGTACTTGCATGAGTACGGCTGGCCTTGGCGTCCTTTTGGGCTGTGAGTCTTTGAAGAATTTGCTGCCAGTTTCTTTTAGTCTGACCAAGTCTGCTTACCAGGGAACACTTGCCTTAACTTGCCATCGTCATTGACATGAAGATAGTCCTTGAGGGACAGGTGATGTCTGGACTCCAATTCAGAGCCCTGGTTTTCATGCCAGCAAGGCTAGGGCCCATTCCTGCCCTCCTATTCTGACCCCTGAGTATCCGCTTCCATGAAGAGACATGTGTGTTTTTAAAAGAACAAGAAAATTAGGGTCTCTGTAGAGAGACTTCAGAGTCAGGCTTATATCCTGCACTCTAGCAGCACCTCAGAGACAGGCTCTGACACGCCTCTGCATCCCCGTAGAATCTGTCATGAATGTGCGTGCTCAACAGGGGACCATAGAGTGAAGTCCCAAGTGTGTGGTGCTGAATTTGAGAAACACAGTAGCAACCAATGAGCAAAGGCAGAGCAATGATTACAGGTGTTCCTGTCTTTTTCTCAAACTTCAGGGTAACCAACAGTTGATGAGAGAAAGTTCTTCTCTGCAGAAGCATTCCATCTAACCACTGAAGAAGGGACAATAGAGTTAGAATATCACCACTTTGCAGGACCCAAAGAAAGAACTGATCTACACATCCATTGTTATGGCCACTGACCCTGGCAGGTAAAGTCTCACTTGGGGTTTTCTGACAGAAGCCTCAGGATGATTCTTAAACCCAGTGCTCAGTCCAACATCATAAAACTCCCAGTGTGGTACAAGAGGACACAGCAACACCTGCGATGTAGTCCTACCAAGAAACCAGAACCTGAATCTGCTCAAGGCTGTAGCTCTAACTACTGGTTAACAGAAAACACAGGGGCCAGAGGAATGGGCTAGTGACATGGTAGAGAAGCAATCAGCCGAAATTCTACTGGGCAGTGACCTGGTTTCATCCACAGGGACTGCAAGATTCAGAAGGCAAGAATTTAAAAGGAGAGACCATTAAAAAAGACTTAACTGTAGTAACCAAATGTAATGTGGGGGCTGTGTTTATACCCAGATGCAAGTAATCTAACCGCCAAAAAGTGTTCCAAGCTTTCTGGAGAATTAGTCTTACATCTTACCAGATCAAGGAAGAGTCATAGCGTCCCACAAACAGAAGCGCTATGGCCTTTCTGTTGAGGATGAGACAACTGGAAAAAGGAAGGGACTTGTCATACATAACACCAACCTCTGTATGTCACCATGGCAGCCACACCACAAGGAAGGGGTGGTCAGATGACAACCACAATGACAACATTGACTTGCTCCCCAGGCACCAGAGACCACCCACACATAGCCAGGACAACCATTCTTATCCACTTATGATGCAATGTTCTGAGGAGGAGCACTGAGCATGTGCAGGATTTTCATCAGAAAACCATAAACCCAAATGAAGGATGGGAAGTGATGTAATTGGACTTGGAAATCCACTTCCATATCAAAGATCCTGTCAAACCCTTTAAACTTTAAAGCAGTCAATTCAAGGACACCATACTCTCCAACTGGAATGCAGAGAGGCACCGTTATGGAAAGGCTGATCTTAACCAATTAAGGCACTTTAAAGTTAAGTCAGGTTGGGGAACAAAAACTCTAAAAATGGCATTCTGACCTTTTCCAATGCCTGTATAAACTTCAAAGACTGAAATGAGGAGAAAGCTCAAGGGAATGCAGTTCTCTTCCGCAAACAAAATTTAAGCCCAATTAGAAAGAACTTAAATGTTAAGAGACTATAACTGAATTCAGAAGGGATTTGGTCTAGTTAGAAGATGGCTGAAGTCCATCAACAGTCACATTCTATAGTCACATTCAGAAAATTCTCAACTGTCCTTCCCTACTTCATCAAAGTGCAGAGGCGACCCCGCTGATACAACCCAATGCCCTAAAGAAGGGGTCAGAGCTGACCCTGGTATAGAAATCAGACAACCTGAAAAAGACAACCAGGAAAGGCCATTCCCACAGGGAATGCATCAGCTAAGGCAGAAACCCTGAACTAGAAGGATCTGGTGGGTGGCATTTCCCTGCCTGTCCCAGCACCACTCAGCACTTTCTGCCATAATGGAAGTGTTTACAGCCATACGTGGCAATAAGCATGTAAACTATGGCAAGTGTAATGAAGTAACTAAAGTTTTAATTTTATTTAAATGTATGTAAACAGCTTTGTGGGGCCACTTATGGATATAACCCCTTGTGGAATGTGTCAAAAATACAATCCTCAGGCCCTATAACTGGGGATTTGGTTCAACAGAGAGACATGGGGCTAGGTATCTGCCTTTGGATAAGCTCTTCAGGTGATCCTGGTGCCAGTAGTCCTGAAATACTGCACCAGACTTGAAGGAGGACAGGAGTTTCTGTTTGTACTCCTGGCACACAGAGTGCTCACCACATGGAGACAGACTACAGGAAGGGCATGGAATAAGGCCTAGAGCAAGCCTGGAGGCCACAGTCTCATTCCACAGTGTTCCCACCCAGATACCACATGAAACACTGGCATTGCCTTGGGTTGTGACAGCAATCTAGATATTATCAGGGCCATGGCCAGGAGGACCTCAAGATGTCCGATCCCGCCACAGGCTTCTGCTCTTCGGCTCATAGCCCCCAGCTACTGCTATACTTAGGCCACAAACATCCACAGATCCCAAAGAAATGTCATGCCTCTTTCCACACAATAACCTTCTACAGGTCACTTCCTGAGTCAATTCTATTAGGTCCAAAAGTTGACCCTCTGGCAAGGCTCTGAGGACTATGCCCACTATGATCTGCCTCTTGGTGTCACCAACCATTGCTCAAAGAGCAAATTCTAGGTCCTTTGTTAGGATTCTCTGTTTTAATCAAAGACCATCAATTTTCTAGCATTTCATGGATAAGAATTGTCCTTTCCATTATCCCACACATTCAACCACTCATCAACTTCTACCCATTCTTCCCCCTGAACATCTCTCATCTGTTCCTTTCTGTGGATTCACAGAGCCATTACTAGTGCTTCCCTATGCACCAGTGATAAAGAGCCTCTTATCCCACCCACTTTTTGCTGCCCCAATCTTGTCTTCATATGTAGCCAGAATGCTATTTTAAAAACTGAATTTTATCCTGTCATTGCCCTGCTTACAGGTCCTGCTCCCGTGGGATACCATTGTCCCAGTGAGAAAATACTTAGGTCCTCATGGAGCACGAGGTCCTGCATGGGCTGGCTTCCACTTCTCTTACTATCCCCCTCCTTCACACTAGCACACCAACTTTCTTAGTGTTTGAAACACCTCAAAGCTCCTTCCACCTCTCCCAGGACTTTTACGCATGCTCCTCCTTCTCGGGGAACCATCTACCTTCTGCCGTCCTTTACCTGGCTCGCTTTGATTCGTGTATCACTCAAATGCTTCGTCACACAACTTCCTTCCTTAGGCCAGACTGGGTCTCACACTAGTCCTCCTCAGCTCTTACATTATAGCTTTGTGATGGCCTGTTTGGCATTGAGGTCCTTGACTGACCTCCAAGAAGACAAGGACTTGACTTTGTTTTCTCTGTCTCCAGCGCCAACCACAAGTATCTGGTATTAAATAAATATCCGTGAACAAATGACTAAGTGAATAAAGGTTAAAGAATTACTACTGATTAACTTATTACTAATCATTTGAAGTAATAAAGATTTGTGGATGATATAAGGGAAGTGGAGAGACAAAACCATGAAATAGAGTAGAATTTCTGAGATGTGGTTTTGTCCTTACTAGTTCAGTCAATAATTAGAACCACTTGAGAGATTAAAGCTTGAGGTTCTAACAGGCAGGCTGGACTTCCTCTGCAAGAGTAGAAATGGGGAAAAAAAAATAGCACTCTATACACAAAAACTTAAAAATTTTTAATCCCTAAAGATGTCAACATTGTGAAACTAAGACTATTGCAGCAACAGGAACCCAGAGGATTAACTAATCCTTTCCAGCTCTTCTCAGAATTCTACTCTTTGGCCATCTTCAAGACTCATGGGCAAAGATTAGACATAATCTGATCTCCACTAATTTAGGAAGTTTGAAATAGGACATAGTTTTGGCGAACCCAAGGGTATACTTTGGTGAAACAACACATATCATTGGGTCCACAGGAATAGGGCACTGAGTCATTCAAACCTGATTATCAAAAACAACACAAGCTCGAATCTTTCGGCACTCACTATACACAGACTTCTATTCTTTCTCGCAGATGAGAAAACAGAGAATGTAAACAGCTTATTGTCGGAAGCAAAGCTGGGTTTTGAAGCCCCGTTTCTTGACTCCAAACCTGTATTTGGAGTTAAGCTTTCTCCTTGAACAATTAGTGTCTCACACCACCCAAGACACACCTTCAACTTCCTGGTGACTCACTTCTGGTTGGTCCAGGCTGTCCTCATTCCATCCTTCACTCATATGGTGAGTGCTTGTTGAGGGCCTACTACCAGCCAGACCCTGGGAAGTGGGTGGAGGGCAAGTTGAGACCCTGGCCCTGGCCTTAGGGGCATCTCTTGTTGGTGGGAGAGGGACAGGAAGTCCAATGGTGGGAATGAGAACTATGGCAAGCAGCTCTCCGGGACTGTGTGTGCAGCAGCACAGGGAGAGTATTCTGGATATGGCCTGACAGGGTCACTGCACAGCCTGACGCTGGCCACTTCAGTTTAGGGCCATGGGCACTCATGCACACATACTGGTGACAGTCACCTTAGCAGCTGCACCACCTCGGGGGCTCATGTTGAGTTTGTGGGTCCCATTCATGAGAAATACGAGGAAATTTCCTTCTGAGCTTACAATGTTTATTTTCTGTTAACCCAAGCACAGGACTTTACATTTATCCCCATTAAATCTCATCTTGTTAGTCTTGGCCCATTGATCCAGACTGCTGAAATCTCTCTAATCCAGATCCTGCGACGCAGACAAGTTACCCCCTCCAGCGCTGCATTGCCAAGAAGTGTGATCGGTGCACCTTTTATGTCTTTATAGAGAAGGCTCTGGAAATTGTGGACCATAATGAGGCCTTTTACATAGCCCTAGGGCCAATGATTGCATCTCAGTCCAGATGTCCAGCACAGTCCGGGTCAACACAAACAAGAGACTCATATCCTTGGGTGGTTACTCGGCCGAGCCCTAACCTAGCCAGCACGATCTCTACACCAGCTATACCATCCCTCCTGCATCACCATACTCCAAGAGATGTCATCAAATAAACACCTTCCCAGATATTGACGCCCACGTCTGACCAATTTAAAATGTCCTTTCTGCTACCGATTGAGTGAATATTGATTAGATTTGTCCCTTCAGAGATGTCTGGAATTATCCCAGACAGAATAAAAGCCAATGCCTGAGTTCTTCCAATGCAGAGACCCAGCAAATATAAATTCAGCGGGCCATAGACCTCCCCCAACCCCCGCCTTCTGTCAGTGATGGGCCAAGGCTGGAAAACAGAAAGCTCGGTGGGTTTGAGAGATGTGGGGGGTGTGATCTACTGCCATCACTTCTAATTATCCTAAACTGGAAAAACGGATGTCTAAGCTGGCCAGCCTGTCTAATAAAGCATTTTGATCAAAGATACAATTGCACAGAGCACCTGTTTGAGGGATGGCCTGAGAGCCCACGGGGACCCAGGAGAGTTATGGAAGTCATAAAGCGGTCCCTGCAGTTCCGTAGGCAGACAGCAACACTGTGAAAAATGTTTCTCCAGGGAAGCTTTGAGTCTCTTTAAACATTCAATTATGGCTATACAAACACAGATTTTAAGTGAACAGCATCCGATCTTTGCACAAATTAGGGATGCTCAGAGGCAAATAGAAGAAAGCCCCTGAAACAACTGTTTAATACAAATTCTGTCCAGCTCCAAGAAGAATTGGTGTATGTGATGAGTTTTTGAGCAGGGTTAATTAGGTGACCCTCTTTCAGCATTAGCTTTGGATTATGGCTCCTATGATTTAAGGCAATGAGGCCACCTTTATTTTGGTTATGATCTCCAAGCAGGTTTTTAATTAAAACAGATTTCTGGATATTTAAAGACCCAGTATTCAATGTGCAGAGCTTTTTAGCCCTCTGGAAGTTGGTGGAGGTCCTTCTAAAACACATTTGCTTTTTATGAATAATTAATACTCCAATATCCTTCTTCTCAATGATTTTTAAGTTTTTACAGATTTTTTTGCTTCAGTGTTGAAAGTTTTCCTAATCTCAACAGCAATATTTTCTTGCTCTAAAACATGAATAAATGTCTTCCATTATCTTACTAGTCAGAGATACACATATATGTATATAATTTTGAAATAAAAACTCAATGTTGTGTAAAATATTATCTAACACGCTGCTTACATTGATTATATCATGAGTGCTTTTCACAGTGATGAAGATCCCCATCATCTCCTTTAATTGTGAAATAGAGCTCTATTGGCTCCATATGGCTAAGTCATAATTTAATCAATCTCCTATCGATTTAGATAAAATATTCTGCGGTGAACATCCCTGAACACAGGACCTGCAGGCATGATGTAGGGCACCGACAGGTTACCTTTTGGTTAGCCAAGATCTCTACTGTGCTGGTTAAATATTCACATTCATCTTGCTTGAACATTTGAGTTCTAATACCTTTATTTGAATAAATTTATTTGAATAAATTCTCTAATTGGATCTACTGGGCCAAAAGCTATAGGAATTAAAAATTCTACTTTTTCCTGGACAAAGGATTATATTTTGTGTTTGACAGCTTCAAGAGCTGGTAGCACATGAGCATTTCACTCTACCCATAAAACTCCGGAGTTCTGGTATTCATGGTCTCCAAAGTGAAGCCATATGGAACAGGCAGGTAATTTTTTTCAAAAACAATTTTATGTTCAAGTATTTTGGGGAAGTGCAACATTAAAATAGTAATACTGCCATGCTCTAATTATGAAAATGTTATCCTTAGCAGGGTAGAATCTCTACAGTAGTATAAGTAGTATAATTCAAATAAAGCCATGGAACATCGTAGGATCGTATCAAACATTCTCCATACAATCTCTAACATGAAGGTTGACAGTGAGGTTGGGAAGAGAGAAACGAATTGAGAAGAGATAGCTTTATGTTTTTGACTTTTCTAATTTTGAGATTATTTTGTGAAAGGCCCAGAATTGGAAGTGAGCAAATTAAGGCACCTTTTAACCTTGTAAAAGGATCTTTTATACAGATGAGCCACGGTCGAATGACTATTCGTCATTGTGTATTATACTCTCTGCCTTAGTAGACAGGAAACCATTTTCTAAAGAATGAGGAATGAGGCTACTGAGCCACTTCAGAGACTCAGAGAACCAGAAGGGCACTAAGAGCTACATTTCTATAAGGAAAAGCATGTCCAGTATAAAGCTAAGTGAAGAAGCAGGTTATCAAACGCACAGACCCAATATCCACTAGGAAGACCAAAAAAAGCAAAGCTTACTTGTAAGGAAAACATGACCTTGGACCACGACTAAAATATTCACCAGGATGTTGTTTGGTAACAGAAGTATTTTCTTTTGCCTCTTTGATTTTTTTCCCCTACAATTTTCAGTTTTCTGCACTGGACATGTATTCCTTTTAGAGTAGAAACAAGTAGATTAAGGTTTTTGTGAAGTTGATTTCCATCCATCTACCTGCTGTCTGACTCCCATCTGTGGGTCTGGAATTGGCATCATTCCTGCTGTCTACCACACCCCCCAGCACTCTGACAAAGGGAGCGGACGCCCGAATCCAGCAGCAACCCTAAAGCGCCGTCAAGGCCATGCCTCTCCACCAGAAACCCTAGTCCCTTTTGATCATTCAGGAAATATCCAGTTTCGTCTGTTGAGATATTTCAAAACCACATGCAAACAGCAGTCTACAAAAATTAAAATGCCCCATGGTATTCTTACATGAACAACAAAAAAAGAGAGCATGAATGTATTTACTTGGCTGAGAGAGACACAACAAAGGCAACATAGAGGTTTCTGTTCAGCTCCCTGTTAAAACAGGCACCCAAAACCTCTACTTTAAGACTATCAAGGCATGAGGAAAGCTAAAAACACATCATTTATTGCTTAAAAAAGCTTTTAATCTGTTTCATGGTCGGGGGTAAACATACAAGATATACGAAGAGGCAAGCTGCTATCCTATTTTACATATATTCATGTTAGGTGTACTTATTTTTTAAATGTATATATTGATATGGATCTCTCTGTTTTTAAAAAATTGTTGTTGGCTGCGGTGTTAGAAAGTGAAGGTGAGAACTGGTCATGACGATCTCATCGATCTGACTCGCTCGGGGCCCTCAAATCAAAGCGCAGAAACCATGTGTGATCTGACTTGTCCACATGGACACAGTCAGGTTTTGTGACATCTCTCTTGGGCAGAACTCATTCCAGTGAAGCTCTCTTCTCTACAAGATCACATCAGGAAAAAGTCAGCATGTCACTGATGGGTGAGGAATAGGAACCAATAGTTCCGAAGTCAGAAATTTCTAGAGGTTTTATCTATCTACCTAGAAGATAGAAACTCCTGTTTCAAATCAAGCAGGACATGGTAACTTCATTTACATCTTTAAATACAGATTACTTATTACGAGCACACAGATCTTTTTTGGTACTAATAAGAAAGAAGAGTATTGCATCCTCTCGGTCTAAGGAACACAGGGGGCTAGCCAGGGTATAAAGGATGACAAGAACAGGGTTTGTGTTCCTTATGCCTTGAAGCAGACAGTTTTCTACTGGGAAGTCATACAAAATATGTAATAATATCCATCTGCTCCAGGGAAAAAAATACCATTTTTGGAAATTCATATCATTTTGCAAAAAAAAAAAAAGGTCAAATTTTTAAATAAAAAGATAAAATAAATACTTTGTACCACTGGAGACAAGCTCTGAAAGATAAATAAACCCTTGGTATTTCTCAGGGAAAAAAGAGGTTCTATTCATTTGAAGCTATTTCTCCTTATATAAGCCAGGAATTGCCAGAAGTCAACTAATTATGGAACGCTGTTATTTGAACAGAAGATGCTTGAATTCTATCCTTGACAAATCAGGCTCTGGAAATGAGAAACATCAGAACTATGAGGAAAAACCTGCTGATTTACAAAGCTTTTTCTTAGAGTGATAAAATTCTTCATTTCCCACTTCATTTTTTTCAAGTTAATTCCAGCCTCAGGCCCAAATTGGGATTATGACTCTGTGCATTTCAGTTTCTCTAAATGCCAATGTAGATTACACAGCACTTGGAACCCACAGCTCCTTTCTTTCTCCCATGGCACAGTATACAAGAATTAATGTGACTTACTCGTTTCTTTCCAGATGTATGATCAGTTCTTTGCTTCCCAGTTGTATTTGAAAATTCAATACTTCTGGATGATTCTGAAAGATAAATAAGAGAAATCAGCTGAAACACATTTCACATTGACTTGCCAACATCTGAATGTTCTGAAGACATATTCGATGGAGGGAGAGAAAAATAAGTTTTCTTCTTGGGACCATTCTGAGATCCCAAGTAGAGGAGACCAGGTCAACCAGGACCAGAGTCTGGAGGAAGCACCACCCTCCTAGATGGCACAAATGGGGCCTGTACCCCTTTCCTTTGGCCACATAGCCCTGAGATCCTTTTCGACTACCCCCACCTCCAACAATGCCCTCCTCCCTCAGTTTCCCTGTCTCTATAAATAGCCCCTTCGCTTCCCCAACTGCTCACGTCAGAAATGTGAAGTCCTGCTTGAAACCTGCTCCCTCTCTAGCTCCTCTCCATCCATAGGAGGTCCTGCAGTGTTGCTGTCAAAACCACAGCTCCTATTACGTCGTACACCCCACCACCTCACTCCAGTTCCAAGCACAGTCACCTCGCATGGGGAATACCGCAACACCCTCCTAACCTGGGTTCCTCCATATCTACCTTTGCTTTCCTCCCACTTGTTCTCCAATGGCAGCGGAAGTTCAACATCAAAACTACCCCTTCATCAACCCAACTGCGCTTATAAGGAACCTGCACTGGTATCCAGCGATAAGATGCCAACCCTTTAACGTGGCCGGAGGTACCCACACGGCTCTGGTCCTCTGGACCTTGCCAGCAACTCAAACACACTGAGCTCCTCTGTAGTGCTCATTTTTTGCACATTTGTTCCTTCTGCCTGGAATGCTTCCCCTCAGACTCCCCTAAGTCAGTACCAGCTTTGATGTCAGTAAGTCAGGGAACCCTTACCTTGCTCCTCAATCTCATTGCATACCCCTCTTCCCAGGCAAGCTTTCTGCCAGTCTCCTGTCCTTTCCCTCCTTGTGGAAGGAAGAACTTCTTTCCTACTTGTGGTAACTAAGTATGTTGATTTGTGGGTCCACTTGCTTATTATGTCCACAAAGGTGTCAGACAAGTAATAGAACCCCAATTAATATTTGGTGAATGAAGGAATTAACGACTAGGGTAAATGTCTCTACCAATCTCTTCTCCTTCTCACAAGGCGACATACTCCTTCTTCTCTGAGCTCCAGGGCATCCAGCTCATGTGTGCCCATCTGTCAGTGGAAAGCGGGCAAGTACACTTTCTGCTGTGCCGTGGAAATCCCAATGAGTTTCTTGCCCTGCCCTGAGAATGTACCTATGTGACAATGTCCCTCAACTCACAACCTTACCCAAGTTCCCTTCCCACTAACCCAGGGTGGTCATGTGCGCCACACTCCTATCTTTGAGCCCAATCATTTAGAGTCCTTACCCAAGTCATACTCTACTTGCCAACTCCAAGGTACTCTGTGAACCTCCCATCCCCTTTCCTGCTGTGTACCCCTAGTGATTTGGGAACAGTCACTTCCAGCCCCTCCTTATCCAGACCAGCATGTGCCAAATGAGGGCTCTATGTATCCACAGGGCAGTTCTCACTAGGGGAACTGAAAATTTCAGTTTTTTAAAAAACCAATTGATTTTTTAAAAACCAACGCTGCATTTTCATTCTGACCTGTCAGGACAGTCCCCCAGCACTCAGGAAGGAGACTGGCAGTGCCACCTGATGGACTGGGGGATGCGTGAAGGGCAAGGAAGGGGTTAATTCACAAATGATTCAAACTAAAGGAGGGCCAAAGGCCTTCAAAGCCCAGGGCAGGAATTAAGGCTCCTTGAGGGCTTAAAAGGAGCAAAGTAGAAGAGAGCTGGGTCATCACATGGAGCTGGCACCGCAAATTCCAGGGCACCCAGCTCCCCACGGTCGGCGCTGCATCCAAGAGCTGCGAGGTGGCTCAGCCTTGTCACAAGTCATCACCGCAGGAAATCAGTGCTGCCCCCCTCAGCGGGTGTGGGTTTTCCTGCCTTTGCTCTGGAAGTTCTTTCGGATTTATCTTTGTGAAAATAAGTGAAAATATAGTGTTCTAATATTCCAGCATTAAGAGTTCAAGAGACTTTTCCTACAACATAGCGTTCCATCTGTACTATGGATCAACTAATCACATGTTACTATGAGAGAAGATGGAGTGTAAGCTCCAGCATCCAACCTTAGTCCAAATGAAATGAAACTTAAGCAAAAATCCTAACAACAGAAGTCACACGGGTTTTGGGAAAAGGTTAAAACAGGCGTGTCCTTGTGCCATGGGACTGGGACAGCATCACACAGGGCGAAACGCTGCTTCTTTTATGTTCATGGCTGCCCTTTGCACATATGGAAAGTTTCCGATGTCGAATATGGTAGCTGTTAGCCACTTAGGAATTTACATTTAAATTAATTGAAATAAAATTTAAAAATCAGTTTATCAGTCTCCCTGAACACATTTCAGACTCAAGAGTAAGATGTGGCTAGAAGCAGCCCGTTCAGACAAAGTAGAGCGACAACATTCCTACCTACTTCCCAGAAAGTTCAGACAATTCCATCTTCATTGAGCTGGTCGGAATCAATAATAAAGACCTAAAATTTGCATCATTCGGTTGCTGCCTGAGCAACAGACTATTTTAAATATCGGTGCCTTCAGGGGATATAATGAGGTGCAAACCCAAGTGGGTTTTTTTAAGTGCGCATTAAGAAAGCTCTTCCTAATTTTAATTGATGAGTGATATTATTTTTTAAGGAGTTACTTAAGCTTGAGAGTTAAACTGGTAAATTTCCATATAAATGAAATGCTTATCTGTATTTTCTGGGTTTAAACAGAACTTGTTTTGTACGGACTCATCCTAGCAAATGATGACACAAACATCTAGCGATCTTGTAAAAACCACACACCGTAATTGACTTATTTTGGCACTATCTGATGTTTCTAAGAGTTTTATAGGTTTCTGAGTGTTTGCTGAACTTTTCAAATATTACTATTTCCATCCTAGGCAACATTAGACATACATTATGTCTTTAAATTTAAATATAGTGCATAGAAGTGCTTATAAGTCCTAGATTTGCTATCAAGTCTGTCAGGGGGACTTTTGCCCAAATTTGCTTATATTTTCTGACACCGAGAGCTAATTACAAATACACATAGAATATTCTCTCCAGCGTTTGCAACTTGTACTTATCCATGATTTCTTAGAAAAAAATGGGATTATTGATTAAGTTTACAATAAAATATTAGAACAAATAAATGTCTCGATATTTTGTCAAGATGTGCCTGATGTATGTACATGTACGCATATTTGAATGTGTTTTATATATATGTGTGTGTAAATAACTTCCTTTAATTACAAATTGTCTTTGCCTGAAATTCCGAAACATGTATCCATTTTAAAGATGAATCCTGGCAATTATATTTGTGAATAAAGATAAAATATTTGCAGTACCTCTCACCCCCAGTTCAGCTAGTCAAAACATGACCTTTTGTGCTAATTCCACAGGAAGTCCCTCCAGGACCTGTTATAATATTCCAAAGTCAACATCTTTCAAACGAATACATTTTTCCCTAGGGAGGCAAAAAAAGATCTTATCTGTGTATTTTAGTTGGGATTTAATGATACAGGAGAAATCAATGGGGAAAAAGAACAGAGAGCTATTTTCATTCAAAACCACTAATTACATTAGATTGCTCAGTTTAAATGCATGTATTCATTCCATTTTTCTTCTGATTTTTATACATCAAAGATAATAAACTAGTGCTGGTTAAATATAGCATTCCTTTTCTTAAACATGATATATTGATTACCTAAATGGAACTGTGTCTTTTGTTGAATGCTTAAAGAACTGCATTTGCTTAGTCAGTTCAATGCTAATCAATAGGCCAGAAATGTTTTGGCACTATTCTAATTCCACCTTTTTCGCTGGGGAAAGTAAACCCAAGAAAGAATGTACAAAATGTATCACTACAATTTTAATTTGAAATTTTTTTCATATTTATTTATTATGGGAGGGAAGGGCAAAGGGAGAAAGAGAGAGAATCTCAAGCCAACTCCTTGCTGAACGCAGAGCCTGATGACACAGGGCTCAATCTCATGACCTTGAGGTTATGACCTGAGCTGAAATCAAAAGCTGGATGGTTAACTGACTGAGCCACCTAGGCTCCCCACTACAATTTTAAAAAATAATAGTTATTAGAGTACCTATCACTCAGCTGAAAAATCAAAACATTATCAGAATCTGAGAAGCCCCTTGCATTAGTTTGCTAGGCTGTCATAACCAAATCCCACAGGCTGGGTAGCTTAATGAACAGAGATTTATTCTGCATGGTTCTGGAAGCCAGAAGCCCAAGGTCAATGTACAGCAGGGTTGGTTTCTTCTAAGGCCCCTCCTCTTGTGAACTCTTCAAGGAAACTATGTGGGCATCCTCCCACACGGGCTATGCTCAGGTAGTTCTGCCAAGAAAGGCTGCAGCCAGGACCCCACCACCTGTTTCTGGGACCCTCAGTTGCCCTGTGCTCCCTCTGAGGTCAACCACAGCCCATCTGCCCAGCACTCCCTACTTAACTGGAATTCTGAGCAGATGTGTAAAAGTGATTTATTAATTAGCTGCGAGTTCTTTCATGTTGTCTTGCTTTCCTTTAATCTGTGTAATTGGGGGTCCCCCAAACTTGACTTTAAATTATTTCACCCATGTTGGCTACAAAATCTCTCTAGTCAATACACGTAGCTTCTCACAGATGTAGGGATGTCTCTGACTGCTCCTTCTCTGATGGGTGGAATGATACACAGCACCATATCCTTGGTGTTTCCTTGTCTTTAAAAAACAGCCATCTTCCGCAACTTAGGAAAAATCTGAACCAGATCATGAAGTTGAAATAAGGTGGCAGTGAGCCACCAGAAGGAAGGGAATCACAGGAGAGAAAATACGATGTTGGGTCCACCGCCGAGTCCACGCCCACCCTGGATTCTAGGTTACTCTTTCAAAGATCACGGTCGGTTCTGACCCAGACTCACTCATCTCGGCCGTTGATACCGGAAGTTCAGAGAGATCTCATTTTTCAAGCAGAAAAACAGTATTAAGATAACTGCATTGGGGGGTGCCTGGGTGGCTCGGTGGGTTAGGGCCTCTGCCTTCGGCTCAGGTCGTGATCCCGGGGTCCTGGGATCGAGCCCCACATCGGGCTCCCTGCTCTGTAGGGAGTCTGCTTCTTCCTCTCTCTCTGCCTGCCTCTCTGCCTACTTGTGATCTCTATCTGTCAAATAAATACATAAAAATCTTTAAAAAAAAAAAGATAACTGCATTGGAGGGACTCTGAAATAACTAGATCTCTCTCCAGCACTAGATACATGCTTCAGACTACAGCCGTGGCATTCGTGGGGCACAAGGGAGTCATTTATTGCTATGAATATTTAGAGGCAATCTTGATTACCACTTTAATAGGAGTGGCCAGCTCCACAGCCGGGAAGATGTGCACAGTGTGGAACTGCGAGAGGGCAAAACTGAATTAACTGCAGGATAGCACAGGAAGGGGCAAAGGCATTGCAGTGCCATAATGGGGTGTCCCTGGCTTGGGGCCTTTTACTTATTACATAAATGATGATAATGTTTATTCATGAGTCATTGACAATTTTTTGTCTGACATAAACTGACCTTCGCAAACACCTTGTTAAAATATGCAGAATGGCCCATATTAATCTCAGGTAAAAACTGCTTTTGAAATATAGGTAATGTCATTTCTAAGGTTTCTGAGGGTCAGCATATTGGATTATCTTTAGTACGGACTCTCCTTAAGTTATTGTGACATGAGGGGTTTGCAGATTTTCAGCCTGCTTCCGCCTTCCCATGACAAAACTCACCCCCTCATCATGGCCAGCATGTGTGACGCTCAGAGTTCTTATCCTGTGGCTGCTGGAGTGACCACTAATGCTTACATTTGCAGCAAAATTTTTTATTTTCATTTTAGATTACTAGATGTTTTAGCCAAAACATCTTAAAAGCCTTATTTATTCATTGAAACATTGTTGTGTTTCATCCATGCATCCTCCATGTGCATCTGTACATGATGGGCTCGTGTTCCCCCGTGCACCGTCCTCTCTGGCTGACGACAATGGCTAATTCTGAAGCAGACATGGTCATCTGTTCCCTCCTGGAGCTCACTACTAGGTTGTAAGAGGACAGCCTTAATAGAAAGCAAGCTGGAAAACCGTACAATGCAGGTTTCTCAAAATTAACACATCTAAAACTCATTTTTTACTTTATGTCCCCTCCATCCATTCCAAAGAGGAATTTGGAGAAAATCAAATCAGTACTGGCTCTGGCGGAGAGCTAGACCAGCGACAATGCTCTCTCTTAAAAACCCTTCATCGGGGCGCCTGGGTGGCTCAGTGGGTTAAGCCTCTGCACTGGGCTCAGGTCATGGTCTCAGGGTCCTGGGATCGAGCCCTGCATCGGGCTCTCTGCTTGGTGGGGAGCCTGCTTCCTCCTCTTTCTCTACCTGCCTCTCTGTCTACTTATGATCTCTCTCTTTCTGTCAAATAAATAAATAAAATCTTAAAAAAAAACAAAAAACCTTCATCAGTGGCCCATCATACTTAGAATAAAACCATGGCCTTCAGACCATGAAAAATCTGGCCTCTGCTTACCAGACTTTCAGCATATCATTGAGCTGGCTCTGGCTAAGCTCCGGCCAGCTTCCAGGCCTCTCCACTTGATGACCCTGCGCATGGAGGTCATCCCTGGGCTCCACTGCCAGGTCTCAGGCTGGACATCACTGCCTCAGAGAAGTGGGGGCCATCTTAGTGGGGCTCTGCTCTTGCACACCCAGCTCCCACTCACCCTAGATTGCCTCATTTGTGATCATTTATTGGTGTGTTTATTTTACTTGTTGACTGTGTATCGCCTAGGAAAACAGAAACTTTGCAGGCGGAGGGAATTTTTTGGCCTCGTTCCACATTCTGGCCCCAAGACCCAGAACAGGAGCACCTAGAAACATCTGCGGGATGATGGAAACATCATCCAGAGGCTATCGGAAGTAGCAGAAGGATCACAGTCTGAGGGGTCGCAAAGAAACTCCAAAGCCACACACGTCAATTCAGAAGGTATGAAAGAGACATCAGGACTCTGCTACCCCATGGGAGCTGTCCCCAAGCAGAAGCCTATAGTCTGTTCCTCTGACCCCCATGGGCTGCCTGCTTCACCCCTGGAGGCTGATGTCCCTCATGGGTCCAAGTGGCCATACAGAGGATCCCTGTACACTGAACAAGGAACTGGGCTTTGACTATGACTTACATTCTGTTCCTCTGGGGAAAGGGCTCCTGGAAGCCGAATTCTTTACATTTATACTTGGGACTGACAAGAATGTCTCGTTCCTGGCATCCTCCTGCTCCTCCTGCTCAGTGTCTTTGGACCTTAGTGATAAAGAATCCAAGTCAGGGCAGAGGGGCATAGAGCAGGTGGCAGGAGGAGGAGGGCACGTGATCAAGTGTCAGTCACTGTGCGGTGTGAGGCAGACCATCAGAGCCGGGGCAGGGAGAGGCAGAAATCAGAGCCATGTCAGGACGGGGGCGGGTGCTGAGCAAAGTCCAGGCAGGAGGGATTCGAGGAAGACTTGTTTTGATGGTAATAACTTATCTGTTATTAACTGTCCCGGGTGTGGGGACTATATTCCAGATGCGCAGTGACATGGCGGCCTGGGAGCAGGACTGGGTGCCGACATGGTACCTCTGGGGACAAAACCATGGGGTGACAGTGTGGCGAGATCAGACCGCGGCAATTCGCCTCTGAGCAGGGCTGAGCAGACGCCGGACCCCGCCTGGTTGCAGCACCACGTCCTCAGATCTCTGCTGCCCCCTCTCCTCTTCTGCCTTCAGACATGTCTCTTTGAAGGAGAGAATACACCATCCTTGACCTCTCTGCCTGCTGATGGCGCCGGCACAGCAGGACACCTGAGGCAGGAGGCCAGTAGCTACAACGGGACTTTCCCATCAGCCATGCACCCGAACAACTCACAGAGCCATCCACAGCCCCGGCACCACGTGTCCATCGTCCCCCCGAACGGGGACTGGCCCCTGGTGAGTGTTCAGTGTCTGCAGCTCCAGCAATGGGACCTGTGATGGGGACCGCTGTCAGGTGAAGAAGGCCCGGGCTGGGTGCCAGGGCCCAGCTCCACGTCTGCATCCTCCAACTACCTCCAACACCACAGAAGGTCACTGTGTCCTTCTCCTAAGGGCATCCTACTCTGCAAGTTTGCACATAGGTAACAATTTCTCCTTCTTTGATTGCAAAGGAATAATAAATTTAAATTAAAAATGAGCTTTTAAATTTCATCTTAGAAACGGTGTTTTTCCACCTAGGAAGCTGCACACATGAGGGGGCCGTGGGGCGGTGGGAGCAGGGGCTGGAGATCTGCCCTCGGACTGGCTGCAAGCTGCCACTCAGACCAAAGGACCGCCGGCCAGTCACTGAATTCTGCTGGGCCTCAGTTTCCACACTGGGAAAGCAGGGACAACTGTCCTGCTCCTGTCGATCAGTGCGATGAGCAGAATAATGAGGCCTCGTCCTCATCCCTGGAACCTGCAAACATGTTACCTGACTTGGAAAAAGGGACTTTACTCATGTGACTAAGGGCAGGACTCTGAAAGAGGAAGAGTATCCTGGATTACTCGGATGGACCCAGTGCAATGATGAGGCTCCTTGAAAGCCCAGAACCTCTCATTGCTGGGGTCAGAGAGATGTAACGTGCCGCGGCCTCGAGAAGCTGGGAATGGCCACCAGCTCAGAGCCAGCAAGAACGCTGGGTCCCAGCCCTACAGCCTCCAAGAGCAGGATTCTGTCCACACCTCAAATGAGCCAGAAACAGATCCTGCCCCAGTGCCTCCACCAAAACCAGCTGTCCTGTGAAGAGCTTGCTGTCACCCCGGCGAGATCTGAAGCATGAACACAACCGGACTTCTGATCCTCAGACCCGAGAACTGGTCCGAGCGCTGCTCTGCGCCAATTAAGGTGCGGTTGTTTGTCACAGCAGCACCAGGAATCAGATGGACTCGGGAGAGATCGCTATGAGAGTCCAAGGGGAAAACGTCTGTCGGGAAACCATCATGGGCAATAAATGGAAAGCGCTGGTCTGCGCTAGACATCCATCACCAGTGGGACCGCTCCCTCACAGAGCGACTGCGACAAATGCCCTGTCATGTGTGGTTTATTGCCATTTATCCAAATCGCAACTCTTTTGGGTCTTTTGAATTTAGATCTAAATAAGGCTTTTTGATGTTTCTTTTTTTAGATTTCATTTATTATTTATTTTTCCTTATTATTTATTATTTTTATTTATTTATTTGACAGAGAGAGAGAGCACTAGCAGAGGGAGCAGGAGAGGGAGAAACAGGCTCTCCACTGAGCAGGGAGCCCGAGGTGGGACTCGATCCCAGGACCCTGAGATCCTGACCTGAGCTGAAGGTAGATGCTTAAGGACTGAGCTACCCAGGCGCCCTAAGTAAGGTTTTTTAAGTTAATAGGTTTTCAAAAATAAATATTATACATTCGTCAATTGGGGGCCTAAAATTATGAGCCAGTATGACCTAGCTCCATTTGGGAAGATCTTACACCTGTCTGATCATAGGTATAGAAGGGACGGAAGATTCTGCAGGACCCCCGGAGATACCGCACAAGACACTGAATGCCCTTCGTTTTGAGGTGAAATATTCTAAAGGAAGCACTTTCTGAGATTGGCTTACTGATATCAGGACATACTATTAGAAAGCAGCACAGAGCACTGCTGTTTGGAATGACTTGTCTCATCTTGAAAGACACAGCCGTAGAATAACATGCACTCTGTTTATTAACTGGAAAGCTGGGTTTTCAATTCCAAGTTCATTTATCTAACTAATTTGATGTCTGGAAACATTCATGTACCATATTTTTCTACAACACCATTTCAAAACTGTCAGTCAGAGGAAGTTAATAGCTTAAGTTGCTGGTTTGTTTGCACGCAAGCTGTCTTCCGGGGAGAATATCCCATTCATATGTTGACTGAGGGCCATTTATAAAGCATCACTGTAATCTCTTCCAAATAAACATTAGCAGAATATAATAAGCCCTTTAAAAAATAACCCTGCTATCGATCAGAGGCACTGCAGAGTCACTGCGTCCTAACGAAAGCCCAGAGCAAACAAGTTTTTCTATTACAAACAGAATTACAGCTAATTGCTTTTTTTTTTTTTTTTAAATATAAAACACGCTCTAAGTGCTCCATGAAAACCTTCGCTGGAAGCCATGCAGAGATCTAGGAGACTTTGCATTTCACAACTTCAGACAAAAAACTGGAGTGGGACTCTCACCAGATCGCCCTATCACGTGCCTGTCACACGGATTCTTGGGGTGTTTGAACCTCAGAATCAGGAGGACGTGGGAGCAGCAGGAGCAAAGAAGCGTCAGATAGAGCAGAAGCCGCTCCCAGTCAGGAGGAGGACCGTGGGGCCGGGGCTGTGGGCTGGGGTGGTACGAGGCAGGAAGAGCAAGCCAGAGACTCGTGGCCTCTGGGCACTGCCATGTGAGCCTCCCTTCCCTGGGCGCACGGGACTTTATCCTCTGGAGGGTATCGTTTTCTTTCCTCAACTTAGCTCTGTTCTGGGACAAAGAGATCCTCAATTGGTACACTTTTTTTCCTGAAGGAAAATTCGAGTCCAACTCTCATCCTGTTAAAAATATTAGTGAAACCAACCAGGCGTCAATCTAGTGACACTTATGGCCGACTTTGTCCTCTATGTTGAAGGTTCCCAATTCCAAATCCCCGGCTCCAACCTCTCTCTCAAGCCCAGATGGGTGGCGAATGCCCCACGAGTCATGTCCAACAGAGAAAACCACTCTGGTCTCACCTCTCCCCTGCTGAGCACATTCCGCATCCTGTGACGCCCCCATCCCTGCCGCTGCAACCATCCTCAGAAGACCACGTGCATCCCCTCCTCTGACTCCTTCCTTCCTCTTGGTCCCACGTCCAACTAGTGGCCCAACTCTGGGCTTCTCCCCCATCCCCCAACATGTCTCTGTGACTCTGTGCTTGCTGGTGGCCCCCACCCAGCTCTGCTCTGGCCACCCCTCCACAGCCCATGGTCCACACTCTTCTCTGGCTGCTCTAGGACTGCATGGCTCATTTACACTTCTCTCCTCCATCCTGAGTATGACATCCTGGGGAACTTCCTCAGCAGCCCTGACTCTCCCTCTGATGAGGGAACAGAAGGCAAGCTGAGGACAAAGCAGAAGAGGACACCCCACAACCCCGCCCCCCCCCATTCCTCCTGCACTCCCGGCTGCCCTAATCTAAGGAAAGGAAAAACAACTAGTTAACCTATAGAGACCACAATCCTGCAAGACCCGAGTCTCCCTCAGTTTAAAAATTCAGCAATCTCCAAGAACAAAGCATTTCCGTCAATAACCTAGCTTCCAGAAGGGAGCATAAATACAATTCAATGTCCTTATAACCTGCAGCCCATCTACAGACTCTTGAAGGGACAGAGTGTAACGTTCCTCCAGGAAGTTCCCAACTACCTTCTTGTTAATGCCTTCCTGGAGGGGTAAACAATCTTAACTTGACAATGGCCAGGACTCAGGTATCCAGTGAGTCTTCTTTAGCGTATGAAAGTTCTTTCTTGAAACCTCCCTTTTTCCTGACCTCCCCCAACCCCATAATATATAATCAGCCACTCCTCTCAACCCTGGGGCAGCATCTCTTTCTGCCCACGGGTCCTGTCCTGTCCCCCTGCTTTAATAAACCACGATTCTGCACCAGTGTCTCAAGAGTTCTCTCTTGTCCTTGGTCTGGAATCTACCCCACCAACCTGACCTGGATTCCAAAACCCCACCACCTCCACACCTCTTCCCTGTGCGGGAGCAGGCTGACAAACATTTTCTGGCAAGGGCCAGATAATAAGGAATCCATATTTTAAATAAAGACTTTGAGTTCCGTGGGCCCAGGGTCCCTGCCTCGAAGCTTCGACTCTGCTGTTGCAGCGCAGACACAGCCAGAAACCAAAGGTAAGTGAACAAGCGAGGCTATGTGCCAGTAAAACTTTATTTATGGAAACTAAAATCTGAACTTCATATAATTTTATGTATCATAAAATATTATTATTCTCTGGATTTTTTTTTCCAGCCAATAAAAAATGTAAAAAAACATTCTCAAACCTGAGTGAGCACCAAAACCACCTGGAGGGCTTATTGACACCGACAGCAGGGTCTATCACAGAGTTTCTTTTTCCACAGCTCAGGGACCAAGCCCTGGCATTTGCAATTCTAGGAAGTTCCCAGGTGATGCTGACTCTGCCCATGTGGGCGTCATGTTTTCAACAGCGCTGGGCTAGGAAAGGGTGGTAATTCACGTGGTCCCATCGGCTGGCAACTCTTCATGTTTTGGCCCCAACTGTGCGCACTCATTGTCGTCAGTTTGAGTTAGTTGCTAATATCTAACAGTCAGGAGAATTCGCAGACAAATTTGGACATGAAGCTTCTTGGAGGGGAAGAATCGGGGGAAAATGGCAGCCCTGAGCTTGCGCATCAGGTGGCGACAACTGGCTGAAACTAAAGAGAAGCCGCCAGTTCTCCCAGCCCCGCCATGCCCTAGTGTGTCTGTCCATAGGGGACCCGGGGGCCACGGGGCAGAAGTAATCTACCGTCTTATGCCCAGCTGGCCTCATTCGTTCACAGCACCTGCCTGGCTCTTGGTGGCCCTCGAGTTCACTTGAGTCTCTGGTCTGAAGTTAGACAGGATGAAGAGAGAAAGAGGATGCTGTGGGAACGCACGGAGAGGCTGGACGAGCCTTGTCTTTTCTTGCCTCCCTTCCACTTGCTGAACTCTGCCCCATCCCTTAGGGTTCCTGAGATGCTCCTGATCTACCTGACCTGGCAGCTCAGGTAGAACCCTCTTCTCTTCACTTGAGACTACACATCCACATTCTGCCTGGGGTACAGCAGTTTCTGTCCACTGGCTTTATGCTCCCAGGGCTATAAGCTCCTTGAAGCCTGACCCAACTCAACCCATCGAGATGCCTCGAGCACTGCCTTCTTGAACACACAAAATACGAAACAAATGCTTATTTGATTACCTTGATCAACACGTCAAACAGCATTGCCAACTCACTCCTTCATCGAATATTTACATGTCTTAAGTATAGGCTATCTGCCCTGCTAGCCGATCATGACCCTTGCTACAAAGCTTAAGTTTATTAAATACCTTATTTTGCTGAACAAATGAATATATTGGCTATTGTGTTGTTGATAGTGTGTTGACAAAGTGAGGTATTTAAATTCATCCTTGATACACACTATTTTCAAACCAAAATAGAAAACCTAGTCCTTGCCAGGAATGAGTCTGGAAACATCACACAGGGGTGACCACCAGATCCTTAATCTACTTTGGGCCTCCCTTAGCCCATCTTAGAGTCAATTATAACAGTGTAAGTGAGGCAGCATTGAAAGGGCCACTGTGGAAACTGTAGGATTTCTACCAGGACAATACTGGCTGCCTTCAAGTGGATATGGAAAATGAAGTTCACGGTCAGTGCTGTCATTTCCATCACTGGGGCTGACCATGGCTCTGCCTCCAGGAGGACAGCCAGGAGTGAGTGCACAGGGCCTCCTCGCAGTCCTGTGGGAGGAGGAAAGAGTGGCTACCACTACTGTCAACTACCTTACAACAACTATCCAAAGCTGGATGAACAGTCAACTTACCTGGGCATTAAAACTAAGTTACGTTGACCTGACAAAAAGTGAAAGAGAAAAAAAGAGATAACTCAGCTAAACCGATATAACACATAGGTATGAATAATTTATGACTGACCCACAGACTTTTAACCAAGGAAAGCCAAAATCCCCTTGTTTTCTAGAGACAGAATGTCATATTGGGATACCCAAAGTCCTGCTGAAAAATCCTACTTGCAATAATTTCAAAGAAAGTAGTTCAGAAAAGATTTCAGAGGAGTTAGAAGAAATTTTGTATAAACAAAGTGGTATGTGTCTATATTTTTCTTAAGTATAAAATAAGATCTTACTAAGGCACACTGAAATAAGGAAATGTAAAAATTGCTGCACAGTTATCAGGTTTAAGGTAAAAGCTTTCCTGCTCATTTTTATAAATAGAAAATCTGTGTTTAGTGGAAGACAAGGGGAAGTGGCCAATTAAGCCCACCAGAAGCTTCTCCTTTGAGCAGAACTCACTTTCTCATTATTGCCTCCTCACCTCCCCAAGTAAACTCGGATCGCAAGACCTGAGGTCAAATCCGAGACCCATGACTAACTATCTCTATGACTTAGTCACAGTTAAGCCTCTCTGAGCCCGTTTCCTTGCTTGTAAGTCATAATAATGCCAGCTGGGAGGATTAAGTGGCATGGTTTATGTCAACAGCTGGACAGGGCTGGCACCCGGAGAGCACTCAGTGTGACGGACGACAAGGATTACACCACACCGCCATTCATATTGATCATACTTCTTCTTCCTTTGTCTAAAAACACATTTTTGCCTGCTAATGTAGCAAAACATTCCTGTTCTTACAATCTAGTTTCCATTTTGATATAAACCATAACATCTTATCACAAAAACACACAAAGAGACGTATTTATTTTCATTCTTCTACTGGAATTGTTGAAAAAAAAATTATTCACAAGAAACTCACCCACATGGTCAGTCACAGCTATCTACTAAGAAAAGGAAGGTTAGCGAATCCCTTCTCAATAACTCTAGGGGACTCTTCCTCCCCACAAAACTACACACATGTTCCCACCGCCATTCCACTTGCGCTTTATTTATTTATTTTCCTACCTACCTACCTATCCAGAAGGGTGCTGTTTGTAAAGAAAACAGAACAAAGCCATGGAATGTGGAGGAGACAGAAGGCAAGCCAATCTCTTTTCATCTGACAATAAAAGCTAAAAAGAAACCACAATGATAAAGCACGGAATAACAGGTGAAAACACAAACACTCCATGGTTAAACCATGCATCTACACACCATGTCTGCTATAAATGATTCAAAGTCCTGGCAGGTAGGTTCCATGATGGCAGTGGGTGGAGAGAACAGCAGGCTCATATCCATTCCTGTTTGTTAGAATCCTCAGGAAACATATGCCAAATCGATTTTGAAAATAAAATACTTGGCAGGTAACTTCCTACTCCTTAATTTTAAATATCCTGTTGAAAAAAACTACATTTTCAAAGTTGGGCAAAATTATTGGTCCTTCCCCCAAATACACATTTTGCTCCTTCCACTGTTCTCTACCTGATATGGTTATAGACCAATCGCCATTGTGCGACTCTATTCTGGAATGTCAAGTGGGTCAGGTTCTTAAAATGCAACCGTGTTTGTAATATTTCAGATGTAAGTCACCTAATTTAGAGTTTGGTGAGATTCCTTGACCTCCTTGATTTTTACCGTCAAGGTCTATAAATTTGATTCAGGACTACATTACACTTCATCCACTGCGCTCCCCATCCTCTTTACCCTATCAACTGCTCTTACATTATGTTCCTCATCCTACAACCGCTTACTTATATATATTTTTTAACTTCAGGCCTTGTTATTTTACTTATTGATTTATTTTATGAGTTTTGACCCATAGTTTCAAATTATTGAGAACTTTAAAAGTCATCCCTCTTTTGCCTAAGCTGGTAGCTACCTGGGGCTGTGCCAGGCTTATTAAAGTATGATATTCCAGTGTTGGTGAAGTGCCAAGAAATGGGCACTTTCATGCGCAGCTGGTACAAGTGTAAATTGGTACAGCCTTTCATGGAGCAATCTGGAAATAGTTATAATACTCCTTTAAAATGTACATATATTTGATTCAATAATTCTACTCTTAAGAACTAATCTAAATGAAATAACCAGAAAAAGCATGCACAGATAAAAGCAGAAAGACACTTAGCATAATAGTTCATATTGAAAAGTCAGAAAATATCTATGTGTTTACCCCAGGGGAATAGTTACAAAACTGACACAGGAACCACAGGAAATGATAATACAAAGTCATTAAGTTGCTGGAATGGTAATGGGGAATTTCTGTTTCTGGTGATGATGCTCTGAATCATCTTTACTCATCCTCCCACTGAAAACAACTAGAGAAGGTGTGTAAAACGTATAAAAATTCTATTTGAAGACAATGCAGAGTTTCCAAAATAAGGAAGAATTATAGGACCATGACTCAGGTAGAAAAGGAAGCCCATGGTGTGATACCAGAAGTGGAGGTTAATTTTTCTGCTTATGACATCTGCAGCTATTAAATAGGCAGTTCAGTCTGAAACTTGAACAAACGTCCACCAGATTCACAGGGTGATGGGATCCTGGATACCAGACTTTGCTAAAAGGTGATAGGGATAAATACTCC
Organism: Neogale vison; assembly: GCF_020171115.1. NCBI lineage: Eukaryota > Metazoa > Chordata > Mammalia > Carnivora > Mustelidae > Neogale > Neogale vison. The sequence goes on from NC_058092.1 coordinate 234,595,071, forward strand.
AGACTCTGGACTTTGGGTTGGGATTTTGTGTGCTATCCTCTAGGAGAAAGGGAGAATCAGAAGTAGACTCATCCTCACAGAAACTGAAACCAGCTCAGTCCCTGATCTTGAGCGTCCCAGCTTAAATGTGAGCCATAAACAGTGTCTCAAACTATTTTTACAAATCTCATACACAACGTCTGACACTCAGAAAATAACCAGGTGTAAGTGGACACCAAGAAGAGGACACTGAAAATCAGGAGAAACAACAGGCAATAGAAACTGATCTACAGAAGATTTGGTTGTGGAGCCAACAGAAACTGACATTAAAATGGGTGAGCTTGGTGGTGGGTATTGTGGAGGGCATGTATTGCATGGATCATTGGATGTGGTGCATAAACAAAGAATTTTGGAACACCGAAAAAATTTTAAAAAATGATTATGCTTAATATGTTCAGGAAGTTAAAAACAAAACTTTCAGGAGAGAATTAGAATTTCCTGGATATTCTACAACTGCAAAGTACAACTCAATGAAAAAGTTCCATAGTAGTTTAAACATAGCTGAAGACAGAAAAATGATAGAGTGCAAAATAGGTCAGAAGAAAATATGCAGGACTAAAGCATACAGACAAAGGGTGAAGAATTTAGAAAAGAGCTAAGGAGACCTATAGGATCTGGTGAATGATCTATGCACGTGCAATCAGAGGCACAGAAAAGGAGAAAGGAGAAAACACAGTGGAAGTAATATTTGAATAAAATATGATGCGGAATTTTCCAAAATTGGCAAGACATCAAGACCCACGATTTATAATAACACCATGCATTCTAAGCACTATATAAAAGGAAAAACCACACCTTGACTTAACATAATAAGATTTCTGAAAAACAGAAATGAAGAAAAAATATAGCATCTTAAAAGGAACAAAAATAATTGGCAGATGGCATCACAGAAAACAATGGAATATATGATAGCATTTAAAGGAAATAGTTCCTACCTAGAGTTCTACATCGCATGAAATATCCTTCAAATTGAAAGTGAAATAAAGACATTTTCAGAAGATAAAAATTGAGAGAAGTCAAAAGCAACAGACTGCACTAAAGGAATACTAAGGTCTTTTCTTCAGGCAAAAGGAAAATTGCCCTTGACAGTTGCTTGGAGATGCAGAAAGAAATGAAGAGATAAAATTTAATGTGTGGGAACCTTTAAATGAAAATTAAAGGCTGGTTGTTATATGCAAATAATGAATCACTGAACACTACATCAAAAACTAATGATGTACTACATGGTGGCTAACTGAACGTAATAAAAGAAAAAAGAAAGTTAAAGGCAGGTTACAACAATAACAAGAGAGACAGGAAGCAAATATGACCCAATGAATGAATTTACACAGTTGCAACTACTTCATTTCCAGAGACGTATTGTTCAACCGGAAGAAGCAGCTTTCATGACCCCAGTCCTCGTGTTTATACATGGAAGTTTGGTCAGTAGAGATACAGTCCAGACTTCTTCTGGCTACACCTATTTTTTGTTGTCATGCGTTTGCTCAACGAATCTACTAAGCGTGTTAATTCATGCCTCACACTGTGTAGGGTACTGGACCACAGAGATAAAGATACCCACATTATCGATGGAGAAGAAAACCTCAGGGAGATGAAGCAACTTGCTTAAGGTCACCAGGCTTCTAAGGGACAGAGCTGGACTCTGGTTCTATTTCTCTGCCATAAATTTTTTACTGAGCAGCCCTGACTCTTACTTAAAAATACCACATATATGAATGCAAACCGGCATTGATGCACGTTACTCTTTCTCTCCCGAGTTTTGCTGCCGTCGACAGTCCGCTTTCTTCTCTCATATCCCTGCATCACTATCACTCTCTCTACCGTCTTCTAATTATTCCCTTTCATGCTCTTTACTATTTCCTATGCCTTTGTCGAATAAAATATTTTTAATTTATTTGTGCAATGTGCAATCTTCTGTTTAAGATGTCAGCATGCAATGTTCTCTAACTGGAAGAATTTCACCGGGATTTCTAACCATTTAATGCCTATCAGTTATACACAGCTGCTGTCCTCTCTCCCTGGCAGAGAGCAGAGGTCAGGGTCCACGGTGGCCTAGAGAGGAAGGCAAAATACTGCTTCTTCTCTCCTTCTCTTGCCTGACCCCATCCCATCTGATTAACCTTGGCACAGGTGCCCTGGTAAAATACAAAGGTGAGAAGGCCAGTGCTGGTGTTATCAGTGGGGCTCCTTCCTGCTTCTCAATCACCCAGTTCAGTACCTTGGAGCTGCGAGTTATTCCCCCTGGCTCAGACAATAACTTCAGCATGTCTCTGTATCACAATTTAATAACGTGGAGGGAAACATTATTTTTACAGAGCAATGATCAGCCACATGTTTGTATAGAATGTATGGTCAAGATATAGGTTTATAAGACTGAAATACTGCTTCGATGATTTCATCTGAGCCCTTATCTTACAGAAAGATAGTCTGCAGGCTGGAGGCCGAACTTTCCAAGTTTGGCTCAGGAACAAACATGGCGAAGCAGCACAAAGACCTTAGAATGATGAAAGCGTGTGGGGTTAGAGTCTGAGGAACAATAAAAGAATTACGCCAAATGATTACTTGATTTAAGCATCAGAATTGGACGACCCTGAGAAACTCTCTGGAGAACATACTATAGACTGTTGTTTCTCCAAAGAATGTAGAAATTTTAGATAAGACCAGGATGTTTTTGTACACTACCTGTACTGTAGACCCTGATTTTAGTTACTACAGAACTTATTAATAAAGGACTTCATATTTTATTAATAGGAAGGAGGAAAAAAACCTGACCTGACTAGAGAATAAAATTCTCAACAGAAAAATAACATTCAAGTAAAAATAACCTGATGTAACAGTCTCTACAGGTTGAGTGTATAATTCTTTCCACACGTCCACAGATTAAATGTTGCTCACATACGAACATTGCTAGTATATTTCATGAGAGTCCACAACCATATCTTATAGAAAGACCAACTTCTGAGGAAGCCCAGAGGTTTTTGTTAACAGGTCTTTCCTTTTCATCTACTGAACAAAAAACAAGTATTCAAAACAAGCGACTTTTTCAATAAGTAGGTTGAAATCACTGGCTATCAACCTGGGGTGATTTTGCCCTCAGGGGACATGTGGCAACGTGTCAAGACATTTTTGGTTCTCATGACTAGGTAAGGGGTGCTCCTGGCATCTAGTGCATAGAGACCAGGGATATTGGGAAGCATACTACAAAGCCAAGGATAACACAGCCCCCGCCCCCCACCCCAGCAAAGGATTATCCTGTCCAAAATGCTAACAGTGACACAGTTGAGAAACTCTGGTATTAAAGTCTTCTTCAAGAAGATGGGATTTGGCCAGATGGTCTATAACTTAATAAGTACTAATAACCTACTGCACAACATAGCACTCTTTCTCATTATTTTATTTCTATATGCAAACAGATGTGTTATGTATTTTTAAGATCACCTTTGAATGGCAGAAAACTTGCCAAAATACAACTACGTTCAATCTATATCAGTGTGAACGTAGTTTCACTCAGCCCTAGAAATGACAGTACACTGGAAGAGAGATTAATGTGTATTTAATTGGGGGAGGCTTTCTGTAAGATATAGCCTTCAGTTCTCATTTAAGGAAAGATCAGGGCATGCTGGGAGGGCAGAAGGAAAACTTTCATGTTTCTGAGTCAAATGTGCAGAAACTTGGAGACAGGCAAAAGGAACACGGGGGTGAGGAGTGGGGTGGATGATATACTTGGAAGAGTGGATTTTTGGAGAGAGAAGTGTATTTATTTCAGATCAAGACTTGTAGGGTGTGACCATTTGGCAGGAAGATTGGCGGACAATCACCAAAAGTCTGTATTTAATCCTGAGCAACAGAAAGCCAGGGACCATTGTGGGTTCCACCGAGAAATAAATACTCAGAAGATGAAAATACACTGGGGTCCACTCTTATCAGCCAAGTGGACAATATCGCCCTTTGAATACACTCTTGTCTTTCCTAATTTCAAGGCACAGTTAATACTCTTCCCTTTAATCCTAGTTTATACTCTGTGGCCAGGGATTAATCACTTAATCTATTTAAAATCTAAGGAACATACGTGGATCCCATGTATCATGACCATGGGACAGCTTGAGCCACTTAAGAAAAATTTCAAGTACAAGTAGTGTACAAAAACATCCTGGTCTTATCTAAAATTTCAACATTCTCTAGAGAAGCAACAGTCTGTAATATGTTCTCCAGAGAGTTTCTCAGGGTCGTCCAATTCTGATGCTTAAATCAAGTAATCATTTGGCGTAATTCTTTTATTGTTCCTCAGACTCTAACCCCACACGCTTTCATCATTCTAAGGTCTTTGTGCTGCTTCGCCATGTTTGTTCCTGAGCCAAACTTGGAAAGTTCGGCCTCCAGCCTGCAGACTATCTTTCTGTAAGATGGGGCTCAGATTAATCCCCACTAACTTGTTCTTGTGATCGCAGATGTGCTTCTGGACCCGTCTTCCTTTTACATGCAATCTCATGGAGTCTGGGCTGAAGACTGCAAGTTAGCATTTTTTAGAAAATAATTGGTCTTTTATGATATTTGGAGAATGACAAATGAGTTTCAGCAAAAACAGAAATTATTTTTGATAAAACAGAATGTCAATAGATGGGAAGAATTCATCCCTTGCATGAGGACGCTTAGGATAATGAGTAGAGGCTCAAGGCACAGGAGGGCAGAAGAGGTCTTGAGAGTTTGAAATGACCTCTATAAATTCAAGTAAAAGCACAGTTGTCTCCTATCTGAAGGCAGCTTGTATCTAGTTGTTTTTAAAAAAGAAACCACCAATGAAGAAGATCCTGTTATGCTCAATTATAAATCACCACTGAAAAGTAACTCTTAGAAAAAAAAAAGGATAAAGGTGTTTTTTGTTCTTTTTTTAATATTCTATTTATTTATTTGACAGAGAGAGAGAGATCACACTTAGGCAGAGAGGCAGGCAGAGAGAGAGGGGGAAGCAGACTCCCCACTGAGCAGGGAGCCTGACGTAGGGCTCAATCCCAGGACCCTGAGACCATGACATGAGCTGAAGGCAGAGGTTTAACTCACTGAACCACCCAGGTGCTCCAGGACAAAAGTCTTTTAATAGGCCATACACACCACACCATTACCAAATAATACATGTTCTCAGAATTATAAATGTCTGAAATTATTTTTGAGTCTTAATGCAATGAAATCCTCATGACTTCCAATTTCTGCTAGCTGCTCGGGTAGAGGTGATCTGTGAGAGAGAGGGAAAATGGGGGGCGGAACTCATGTGGGATGGGCTGGACATTGAGGGTAAGAGGAGAATAGAAGCCCAGGGAGGGACAAAGTGGAAAGCTGAGTGCCTGGACCCTGGTGTGTGGGCAGGAATAGGAGAGTGGGAAAGGGGGTTGGTCTGATCATTTCTTGTATTTAATGTGCTAAGTGTTTCTACAATCGTGAAATTAATGTTTCTTTAAGTACATGGGGACCCACTGCTGCTTCAGGCAACACAGATATTCCTTTTTATGTGTCACTTGATAAAACCCCCATTCATCACAATGTGCTTTTCATCCTTTTGGTATTTCCAGCTGCTCATAGTAACCTATATATGTCCCTAATATAATAGCAGCTGTTGTCACTGTTTTTGGAAAAATACAAGCATCTTTGAACAGCTTTCCCAAGCAAAACTCTCATTTTCCTTTTTATTAAATTGGTCTTGATTAGTGGCAATAGTTAAATAACTGCAGAAACCCGATTAGAAAGAATAATGTACAGATTACACAAGGGTCCCAGATTATTTCCCAAGACAGGTTGTTAGGTTACTCCGTAAGAAGAGAAAATTCACACACAGCATTTTCTCCTCAAGATAACTCAGGGTAATTAAGAAGGTCTTACCCTATTCCTAGCTCTTGGGAAACTTCTGAGGCAAGGTGTGATGGTGTGAGCAAAACTAGGGACACTGGTAAAAGGAGATTATTTCTATACAGCAGAGCAGGGAAACAAGCCATATGGTTGAATATTGCTCCCCCACTACACACACACACACACACACACACACACACAGAGCTTGAGACAACTAACTGCATAACAGGCATCTTTCCCTGGGGTGGCTGAGGTTCCTTCATTAACCCCAAGGTAATGCCTCACCTTGCTTCTCCGAACTGTGAGACCATTATATTATACCTCAAAGTGGCTTGTTCATAAAGGGTAAAGATCCTAGGCCAAAGGATGGGTTTAAATTCTCTATGATATTATTTGACAGAGGACTATGAATAAGTTAAAGAAGTACATTGGTATTTCCACAGATTTCTCAATCAGATTGCCTCTGGAGATTAAGTTGCAATGCCTTAAGATGTCCATTATGCATGATGGATTCGTCTGTCCTATACTGTGAGAACAGAGCTGGTTATATGCCATTCCTGGGAGAACTGAGAAAACAGACACTGAAGTCATTTTTTTTTTTTTTTTGTCTTCTGTGGTTCAGAACTCTGGTTGAGAAAGACTGTGCTGCTCACAAACGCACAGAAATAAATAAACAAGGCACTGATGAAGGCAAAGAACTCAGAAACCAACAGCGAAGGAAAAAAACGGAATATGGAAACAAAACAAAACAAAACACAACCCCAAAACAAAACTACATTAAAAAAGCAAGGAAAATAAGCATAAAAACAAATGGAAAAGTAGAAAATAAAGAGCAACCACTGCAATAAGAGGCAGAGGTGGCCTTACTGAAAAAGCAAGACTTAAGCATATGCTGTCAGCAAGAAGTAGACTTAAAGACGCAGATATGTTAAAAGTCAAAGGATGGAGAATGACAGGGCATAGAAAGTGAGATGCTATTATTTCATAAACTGGATTTTAAATTTTAAAAATTCTGCTCCTTAAAAGACATCATTAAGAAAACACAGAGTTAAGCCATGGCATGAGAGAAAATACTTTCAATACAAAGATTTTGTATCCAGAATACAAAAAGAACTGTTACCACCCAAGAAGATGAGCATAAAAAACCCAAATAAAAATGGGCAAAACATTTTGAATATTTACCCTCCAAACTCCCACAAAAAATATTTGAATGGCCAATAAGTACATGTAAAAGTGGCCAATCTTATTGGCTGTTAAGGAACTAAAATCACAACAAGCAGAAATATTCCTCCATTAGGATGACCACAATTAAAAGTGAGAGTCAGATCAATAGAATACACATAACTTGGTGGGAAAGCAAAATGGTGTGACCACTTTGGAAAACAATGTGACAACTTGGGCATCCAAACATGTATTTACTATTTGAAATGAGAATTTCACTCCTAAATATTTTCCAAAAAAAAAAAAATAGAAATATATGTCCACACAACAATGTATAAAGAGATAATCAAAAACAGCATACTTCTTTTTTTTTTCAAGATTTTATTTATTTATTTGTCAGAGAGAGACATAGAGAGAAAGAGAGAGAGCACACAAGCAGGCAGAGACGGAGAGAGAAGCAGGCTCTATGCCAAGCAAGGAGCCGGATGCAGGACTCAATCCCAGGACTCTGGGATCATGACCTGAGCCAAAGGCAGCGGCTTAACGGACTAAGCCACCCAGGCATCCCAGTAACAGCCTATTTCTTAACAGCTCAAAACTTGAGTCAATCCAAATGTCCATCAACAAACTGTGGCATATCCAACAATGAGTGCCTACTCAGCAATAAAAAGGAATGGTCTGATGACACCAATGACAACACAAATAAGTCTCAAAGACATTATGTTAATCAAAAAAAGACCTAAAAAGGTATATATTGTTTCGTTCTACAGATATGAATTTCTAGAAAAGAAATATATAAACGTTAGGGATCAAAGAATAGATTGGAGCCAGGGTTAATGGAGAAACTGACTACAAAGTAAATTTGGGGGATGAAGGGTGCACACATTTGTCAAAATTCATTAAACTGTATACTTAAAATAGGTACATTCTATAATTGTTTTATTTCAAAGTTTATTTTAAAAAAATCTCCACATTGATATGGTTTTGTCTATCTCCCCTTTAAGTTCCACTAATTTTTGTGTTATGTATTTTGAATAAATTCTAAAAAAATTTATTTTATTTTAGTTTTCCAGTGTTCCAAGATTCATTGTTTATGTACCACACCCAGTGCTTCATGCAATACATGCTCTCCTCTAATAAAAATTTTCAGATCGGAGAGAAATGATTCCAAATAAAATTATGGAAGATTAATTGACACTTTTTTCATTATGAGTATCTCTATTTTTTAAAAGACTTTATTTATCTGAAAAAGAAAGGGAGCATGAGCCATGAGAAGAGAGGCAGAGGAAGAGGGAGAAGCAGACTCCCAGCTGAGCGGGGGAGCCTGATGTGGGACTTGATCCCAGGACCCTGACATGAGCCAAAGCAGACACTTAACTGACTAAGCCACCCAGGTGCCCCTTGAATATCTCTCTTTATTTTTAATGCTTCTTGTCTTAAATCTAGTATATTTGATATTATTACAACTGGTGAGCTTTATTTCGAGTACCGTTTGCATAGCATATATATTTTTTCATCCTTTTCCTTTATTTCTATAGAATTTTCTATATTTCTATATGTATTGATACTTACAGAGTGATCTTGTGAATCACATAGAGTTTGGTTTCTTAACTCCATCTGACAATCTTTTTAAATTTGCCCATTTAATTTTAATGTAATTGCTGACACAGGCAAGTTTAAGTTTACCATCCTATTTTTTTCCCATTAATATTTTGTTCCTCTATTTCTCCTTTCCTTTAAAAAAAATCATGTATTTTTCCTATTCTGTTTTTCTCCTCTAATAGCTTCTTATATTTTTTATATTTATTGTAGTGATTAGAGATTAAAATCTGCAATCCAGATTTACTACACTATATCTTAAATTAGAATCTGTACTGCTTTCAGAACAATGCAAAAATATTACGACAATTTCATTTGTTCTTCCCTTTGTACTATTGGGGTCATATATTCTACTTCTACATATGTTGTAAGTCCTTAAACATCTTGTTACTGTTGTTTAACAATCAATATTTTTTAGATTTACCAACATATTTACTTTTTCATGCTCTTTGCTCTATTTTGCAGTTCTGTGCTTCCATATGGATTCATTTCCTTTCAACCTGAAGCACATCCCTTCATTGCTCTTAGAGTCTGAGTCTGAATTTGTTGCAGATGAGTTTCATTACCCCTGTTTGGTCTTTAAACATTTTTATTTCTCATTCATTTCTGAAGAATGAATGTGCTGGATTGTAGGTTGGCAGTTTTTCTTACTTTCTGCCCTTTCAAGTTATCGTCTCATTTTCTTCCTGGTAGTGTATTTCCATTGCTAAGTCAGCTGTAAGTCTTAATTTTGCTCCTTTGAATGTCTTTCTTCCTCTGGATCTTTGAAAGATTTTCTTGCACTTTAATTTTCAATAGTGTGATGGGATTTTCTATTTATCCTAAATGGGATTCATTGAGCTTCTTGAAAGTATGAGCCGACTGCCTCTCATCACTTCTGAAAAATTCTCAGGCATTATTTCTTTAGAGGATCCTTCTGTTCCAATCTCCCCCTTTCCTTATGGGATTCCAAGTATGTATAAGTTAGACTTCTGACTCTTCCATATGCTTAAGTATGTTCTTTCAATTTGTTTTTATCTGTGTTTTATTTTCTTCTATTGCTGTCTTCAAGTTCACTATTCCTAAATTATTCTGTTTACATTCTGCTGTTAAACTTTCCAGTGAATCCTTAACATTAGATATTGTTTTATTCAGTTAAAGGATGTTCACTTAATTTATGTTGTAGATTCCAAGCTACTGTTGAAATTCTACATATATTTCTCCATTTTCAGCTTTTTAAAAAACCATACCAATCCAAATTATTTTTTTAGTAACCTTTGACAGTTTATTTGTCCTAAATTTCTTTTTTTTAATATTTAATTTATTTTTTTATAAACTTATAATGTATTTTTATCCCCAGGGGTACAGGTCTGTGAATCGCCAGATTTACACATTTCACAGCACTCACCATAGCACATACCCTTCCCAATGTCCATAACCCCACTCTCCTCTCCCAACCCCCCTCCCCCCAGCAACCCTCACTTTGTTCTGTGAGATTAAGAGTCACCCAAATTATTTTTAAATCCTTCTCAACTCATTCCAATATCTGGATCATTTGTTACACTGCTTCTATTACTATTTTTTGTTGTTGTTGTTGTTTTCTAGTTGTTAGTCACAATTTCTGGCTTCTTTTTGCACATCTAGTCAATTTTTATTTCATGACAGTCATTGTATATGAAAGTACCATAGAGGTTCCTGATGATATTTGCACCAGGAAGAGGGCAGCCTTTCCTCTATGGCAAGATTTGATCAAAGCAATCAGTCCCTCACCTGCCAGGAATTGAGCTGGGTCAAGGTTGGGCTGCATTCTTAATAAGACTCAGCCTACCTCCAGCTGAGAGTGACCCTCCTAGGCTTCTGATGCAGAGTCTGGAGGATCCCTGTCCTCTCAACCCAAAAGACTGCAGAAAAAGTTTGATTCTACCTTTTGGAGGTCTGAAGCTTACTCTTTAGTTTCCTTACCCATGAAATCTTAAATCTGGCATGAGAATGAAAACAGTCACGGGACTGTTGCAAGCCTCATTCTTCTTACTGCATCTTGTTTTCCAAGAAACATGAGTACGTGGAAGATTTCACTCTGCCTTTCCAACCCATCACCCAAGCCTCCTGAACTATACCAGAACTTATATGTAAATGTATACTACTGAAGTCAAAGAAAATTTCAACAACACAAACCTTTTCTGCACTACTTGAAACATCCCCAGAGAAATCTTACTTTCGCTACTGATTTACTTAACACTTTAATTTTTTAAAATTAACTTTTTATGTTCAGTTAGCCAGCATATAGTACATCATTACTTTTTGATATAATGTTCAATGATTCATTAGTTGTGTATAACACCCAGTGCTCATCACATGTCCTTCTTAGTATCCATAACCCCCTTACCCCATCCCCCACCCTCTTCCTTCCTGTAACCCTCCATTTGTTTCCTGAAGTCCAGTGTCTCTTGTGGTTTGTCTCCCTGTCTGATTTCTTCCCGTTCAGTTTACCCTCCCTTCCCCTGTGGTCCTCTGTGCTATTCTTCATGTTCCATATATGAGTGAAACCATATAATAATTGTCTTTCTCTGCTTGACTTATTTCACTTAGCATAATCCCCTCCAGTTCCATCCATGTCGATGCAAATGGTGGGTATTCATCCTTTCTGATGGCTGAGTAATATTCCATTGTATACTGTATCTTCTTTATCCATTTGTCTGCTGACGGGCATCTTGGCTCCTTCCACAGTTTGGCTATCGACATTGCTGCTATGAACCCTGGGGTGCATGTGCCCCTGCCTTTCACTACATCTGTATCTTTGGGATACCTAGTAATGCAATTGCTGGGTCATAGGGTTTTATTTTTAAATTCTTTTGAGGGAAAGAGAAAGCATGCAGGTGAGGAGGGAGAGGCGGAGGGAGAGAGAGGTTTTAGCAGGCTCCATGCCCAGCATGGAGCCCAACATGGGGCTCAATCTTGTGACCCTGAGATCATGACCCGAGCTGACATCAAGAGTCAGATGCTTAACTGAGCTGTCCAGGGACCCCCTATTTAATATTTTTAATAGATAGTACAAAAGTGAACTTCTATAAAATCAGTATTTAAAATTAATTCAAGTTTTGAGTAAGCAATATTTTGACTTTTTTCAAATATTGGTTTTCTATATGAGGAAATGCCTTCAGACTATATCCTAGAAGTTTAAAAATATTCTCTGCAAATTGACTGACGCCTGGTGTGCTTTGTAGTGAAGGATACTGGAACATCTCTTTTCAGATAAGAAGCATTATCATCTCGTAGTTAGCAACTGCAAATAACAGCTGTGACATGTTGAAGTCTTTTGATATTATATCCAGCTGAAGGTCAGACCTTATCACTTAGCAGTCCAGGAATGATGCATGTGTCAGCTGTCACGAAGCCTCATCTGGGATAACTGCCGAGATGCCTTTGTACAGTTGAGTAGAGATTTTTCCTGCTTGCCTTCCATTCTCCTTATATACAGCCCCAGAATCCAGAGTTCTTTTGGGGAATCACCACTCTCCCACTTGGTCCTTGTAATTATGGTTGACTCTCTCCTCATGCCCATGTCAAAGGTGGGCATATGGCCCAGGCTTTGTCAGACACTTATTCCATGCTTCTGTTATGCTGACACGTAATGCAAAATTAGTTCTTAGAGACTCAACTTGAGGATGCTTGTTTACATTGCAGAGGACTACAATGTCTACAGCTGGGCTTGCAGAGGAGGTGTAAGACTGGAGCCATTGCACCCGTCTTGCCACTATGAAGTTAAGGCCTCTCTCAAAACAGAGCTAACAGGGAGGAATTAAGAGATGTAGAGAACAAATGCCAGCCTTGAGGACATTGGTTGAGTCCCTGGATGGATCCTAACATGTCTAAACCAGGAAATGCCCCGGGAATTTTCAGTTTTGTGAACAGAAAGCAAAAATCCCTATTTAACATAAGTAGGCTTTAGTTGGTTTTTGTCACTGATAACCAGGAGTCTCTTCACACTGGGTAATTTGCAATAATGGATCAGCATTCTAGCTAAACTCCATTCTAAGACAGGCTACCTGGTGAGCTTGGTATATGGGGGGAGGAGTTAAAGTGCTCCTACTGTATTACGTGAGGTGGGAGTCCACGCTCAGGAACTAGTCATGTCACAAACCGAATATGAACTTGAATAAGCCATTCAGCTTTCAAAGAAAAGCACAGAAAAACACTTTTAAGGACTAGCAGCTGGAGAGAATGGTATAACGTCCACACCAAAATGATCTAAGACAGTTGGAAATACGGACCTGAATCTTGCAAAAGATCAGGGTTGGTGGTGAGGATTTTGTTATATTTATTGAGGTGAGGGTAGCAACCCTTTAGGTGGTGAAGGGGTCTAGAGAGAGAATGCCATAAGAGGAAGTAGGTAGAAGACAAAACCTTACGAGTTCCATAGATTTAGAAGGTTGGTGGGGGAGAATAGGAATGGGGGATAGTGAGTAAGCAGTCAGGGAAGTAGGAGGAGAATCAGGGAAAATCTGGACCAAGAAATCAGGGGCAGCAGGTAAATGAGAAAGACATCACCAACTACAAATACCCAGAACTTGAAAATCCCACTGAGGGAAGGGCAAGGAATTCACCAAGGTCATTGCTGACCTTGTCAAAAGCTGTTCCAGGCAAGTGGTAGGGTAGAACACAGGCTGCGACAGTTGCCCATCAAATCCATGGTAAAAAAAAGTAGACCCTAGGAGCCATCAGCTGCCTTTGAGGTGACTGGTGGATAAAGCAGGGGTAGAAAGGCAGAAGCTAGGGGCTTAACTCCAAAAATATATAAATGCCATGAAATTGTCTTCGATTATAAATCACCACTTGGGATGGTTGTTTTCAAAAGGAAGCTATTAAAAACAGACTCTCTAAATAAATGTGTAAGGCTATGATGCAAAGTAGCACATGCCCAGGAAATTTATCAAGAACTGAATTACCTGTTTGGTGAGAAGAGACAAAAATATAAAACTGTGGGCTACAAAAGGAAAACTACTATGATTTAGCCCAGCATCTACTGTGTATGGTGTATAGTGGATCCTAAAAAGATGAGGTTCCTGCCTTTAAGGGGTGGCAGCCCACACTGAGGGTCAGTGCAAGATAAAACCTCCAGGAAACCTCCTCTAAACTAGGCCCTTGAAATATTGAGATCCTAACCTGCACTGGGTGTGGGGCCCTTCCTGCTGTGCCCGTGCTGGGTGTGGTTCCAACACGCCTCTAGGAAGTACTTTCTCTACACAGGTGTTTGTCTCTTAGACTGGGCTGACAACTCCGGGGGGGCAGGGGTTATATTTACTCATCTTTATGTCACACAGTCTGGAATAGAGTAGACAATTAGGGTTACCAGATTTAGGAAGAAAGAAAAAAAAATCTAGTTAAACTTGGGTTGCAAATTCAAATACTGCATGGGATATACTTTTTACTCAAAAGCTATTTGTTGCTTATCTGAAATTCAAATTTCAGTGGGCGTCCTGTGTTTTATGGGGCAACTCTACACACTCCATCCGTGTTTCCTGAATGAATGCAAAAGTGTATCTGGAGGAGGAGATGTGGAGAGGACAATTAACTCCTCCTAAAGCCATTCTCCAAAAATGCTAATTTAAAAACAGCATGATGCCAGAGGTAAGACACTAGCAGTGCACTTATGACCATAAGAAGAAGAAACGAGAGAAGATTTGAGAAACCTGCAGCGGGAACACCAACTGGGGGACCCCATGTAGTTGGATAGATCTGTTCCCCCACATCTCCCACCCCCAGGATCACAACTCCTGATGTTAGAGCGTGGCTGTGCCTCTGGATGAATGTGGTTGAATTTAGGTCACTGTCTTTCCTCAACACACAAAAACTAAAAGGAGAAGTACTATGTGCAGCTGGGTGGTCTTGACCACATAGTGGAGGGATCCAGAGACTCTTGGGTCAGTGGAGTCTGGGTGGTCAGGGAAGGCTTCAGGGAGGAGGCGTGCCTGTGGTAAGGCCCTCAAGAAGGAAGAAAACACAAACAGGCAGAAACCTCTTCTTAGGTTCTAATTCTGAATTCTTTGTAATTAAAACTAAAACATAAGCCAAACATGAGATCAAGATTGTGGCTGTCTTCCTTAAACACTTGGTTTATTTGTTACTTTAGCCTTTTCCCTGCTTCAGTAACAAGTGACTTCCCTCTCTTCTCCAAGCAGACAAGAGTTTCATCAACCGTGAGATGAGTACAGCTTAGTTTCTGACAAACTGTGAACTATGCCCTGTCATTGCAGGCCACGTTCACACATATAGGTGCCCCTGTGTGGAGAGGCACTGTCGGGTAACAGGCACTTGGAGTCAAGTCTTTGGACTTCGTGTTGCCTTCTTTCCTTTACTTTTAGCTGACATTTTGTTAGTTACTTGCCTCTGTTTTATGTGGGAGGCAACCACTTTCGTTCAACTGAAGACAGCATTTTAGCTTACCATTTTGCTTATAGTTTCTGTGGTTGGAACTTGGCTCAGGTTAGCTGAGGGGTTCTATCTTGGAGTGTCTCACGAGGGTGCAGTCAGATGTCAGCGAAGGCTGCTATCACCTGAAGGCTGGTCTGAGACCTGAGGACCCACTGCAAGATGGTGAACCCACAGGCAAGATGGCGCACTCGCATACCCAGCAGTTGGTGTGGCCTGTCAACCAGACAACTCAACTCTCCACATGGCCCTCTCCACAGAATGGCTTAAATACTTTCAGGGCTTGGGAGCTGGCTCCCTCCAAAGTGAAAGAACCATGAGACCAAGGTGAAAGGTGTAAAGTCATATGCTGTCTCTACTGCCTTATTCTGTTGGTGGCACAGACTAACCTTGACTCATCTGGGAGGAGGCTTCAGGATAATACAAGAAATGGGCCATCAGAAAACCAGTTTAGGAAACTCAACTTAGAAAATTCAAAAATATGCTAACTGGGCAATGTCTCCCATCCCAGAAGTAGGAGGACATTAAGATCTTATAAGGAATAGCCAAATGTCCCAAAAAACTACACAAAAGGGAAGCAGAGAACACAGAGCCCTCATCAGTAGCATCTGCTTCAAGGGGGTGGGCCTTGTCCCATCCATTCACCCTCCAGCCATCCACCTCATATCCCTCATCTACCCACCCAGATATCACTGATATTCACCACACAAACTGCTGTGGTAGACTCTGGGGAAGAGTGGTGAGCAAGAGAGATATGTCTCCATCCTCTTGTAACAGATAGTCCAGTTGGGGAGACAAACAAACAAGCAGATAAATAAAATGGTGAGGCACAGTGTAAAAGAAACAGAGTCAATTATCATATGGTTTCACTCATTTGTGGAGCATAACCAATAGCATGGAGGACAAGGGGCGTTAGAGAGTAGTAGGGAATTTGGGTAAATTGGAAGGGGAGGTGAACCATGAGAGACTATGGACTCTGAAAAACAGTCTGAGGGGTTTGAAGTGGCGGGGGGGTGGGAGGTTGGGGTACCAGGTGGTGGGTATTATAGAGGGCACAGCTTGCATGGAGCACTGGGTGTGGTGAAAAAATAATGAATACTGTTTTTCTGAAAATAAATAAATTGGGGAAAAAAAAAAAAAAGAAACAGAGAAGAATTGTGGTAACCAACAGAGTCGGTACCTCCCTAAATGAGATGGCCAGGGAAGGCTTCCCTAAGGAGGTGGTTTTGAGGCAGAATTGAGGAAAGTCTCTTCCAGCATTGATCAGAAGGGCAATGAAGGGACTCAGAGATGGAAGTCAGGAACGGGCAGGAGGTTTCCTAGAGCTCTTCTGGTCAGAATTCCAGAGGAGAAGGCAAGTGTGGCAGATGAGACCACCAACTCTGTCCTAAGCAGCTCCCAACAGAGGGGCTGCATTTGTGACATTGCCTTGGGGCTTTTCGAGGAGGTACAAGTGGGGAAAGAGCCAAGCCTGGAAGGAGGGTGGGAACAGAAGTCCCCGCAGTATGGAGGGAAAGCCAGTCCGATGTCTGGAGAGGAGACCAGAAGCCCCATGTGAGGCAAAGCAGGAACCAGGTGAGGGTGGTGTGAGGGCAGGATGTGGCGGCAGGTGCGTGTTCTCAAGGAAGTACTGATGCAGAGAGAGTCGAGCGCGGACAAGCTCTAGTGCTGCAGGCCAAAGTCTGGCTTCTGCTTAGAGCTGCACCTCAGTGGGGCTGCACAGTGAAAGTTTCCACTCTTCATTCTGGACAAACTGGGACACACCCAAGATATGACATATATATCTCTGGGAAAGAAGATCTGCCTAAAAGCCCACTGTTTATAGTAACATTTTCAATAATTTGAAATGCAAGTACCTGAGGGAAATGTTTGATTGTGAAACTATTTATGAAAGCGATTTTTTTAGTTTTTTGTAGCATTCATCAAAATTGAATGAAAAAGCACTAGACCAAAACAAAAGCCAAGATAAAAGTAAATGAAATGAAATAACTGGAAAAATGAGGGATTATTAAAAATATCAACTCAAACATCTTTGGGAACCTCCTATGCATCAAGTACCAACTGACTCTGAAGATACTGACGTGAGCATTTCATGGTATTTGCCCTTCAAGACTGCAGCTTCCTTAAGAAACCAAGAAGAAAATCAACTGTTCTGTGTGGATCACACACGCCACGACAGAGGTACTGACTGGGTGCTTGGGGAACATGCGCCATGCTGGAAGAACTGAACTAGGTGCTCAGGAAGCATGGCCCACACTGGAGATACTGACTGGGTGGTCCACGGCACCACTGTGGAGGTAATGACTGGCTACCCGGCAGCCACCCGGATGTTGACGAGGGGTGGTGTATGTGAGGAGTTTGGGAAAACCACGGCCTGGCCTGCTTAGAGCCAGGAGTGCTTAAACGACACACAGGGTACCCCACAGTTCCAGAGGCTGGAAGTCCAGGATGAAGGTGCCAGTGTGGCCGGGTCTTGGCGAGGGCTCTCCTCCTGGCAGACCGTCACACTGTCACCGCCTTCTCGTGCGCTAGAAAGACACCGCTGGTCTCTTCCTCTTCTTATAAAGACGCTGCTCCCATCCTGGGGGCCCACCCCCATGAGCTCATCTAACCTCACCCACCTCCCTAAGGCTCCACCTCCAAATGCCGTCACCTTGGAGGTCAGGGCTCCAGCACGCAAATTTGGGGGGAATACAAACATCCAGTTTCTAATGCCAACCAAGGAAGGTGACTTCCGGGGTGAATCCAGGAAAACGGAGACAGGATGTGGAAGGTGAGGGAGAGGGAAGCCAGGGAAGGTGGAGCACGGAGAAAGCGCATGCAGAGCAGCGGTGGGACTGAGCCTCTGGGGGCCGAGAGGAGGCATGGGTGAGGCACAGCAGGAGGGAGGCGGAGGGCGCTCAGCTCACTGAAGGGTGCACAGGTCCCATGTTCAAGGTCTGGGTCTTACTCAGAGAGAAACGGGGAATCATTGATGGTTTTTAAACAGTTCTAAGACCTGGCCAGATTTGCTGAAGAAAGACTCATTCTGTGCAGTAAGGGTGTCTCTGAGGGGCCAGAGAGGGAAGGATCCACTAAGACACCGTTAAAAACAGGGTTTCTGAGAACACTTTGTGGCCCAGGGAGTGTGAGTAACAACAGTAATAAACAGTGATTCTCAGCATGTTCTGTACACTTAAACACCATCTTAGCAACAGCCCTCTGAAACAGGGTACTTATTTGGGGTTCCCTTATATAATGGGGAAGCAGAGGTTCAGAGAGGTTGTGTAACTTGCCAAAGGTCACAGAGCAAGGGAGTGGTATGCAGGCCTGAGCCTCTGTGAGCAGTCAGCTTTGTTGACCTCAGTGCTGGAGAGGGGTCTACGGAAAACAAGAGGCCCTCACCAGCTCCTGCTGGGGTCTCGTCACAGGCCTGACACCCACGTTCCACCCCTAACATAACCCATCTACCGCCCTGCCACCATTTTCCTTCCTAAAATGGATGCTCTATCTCCAATTGCTTCTAAAACCTCTGCCACAAATGTCACTTCTCAGAACCTTCCGTGGCTTTCCACTGCCTTCGGAATGGAATTCTAACCCTTTAGCGTGATATTCAAGGCCTTGCTCTACCAGAAAGCTCCAAACCTAATCGTGCCTTAGCCGTCATAGGTGTTTGTCTCCTGTGAACACGAGCCGACAACACTACAACTTGCCGCCCCAGGGCGCGGACAGGGCAGAATGTGGCTCCAGATCTCAGCTAGGACCCTTCGCGCATGAGGAGACCAAGGCGGGGAGGGTTCCAGCGGGCCGCCTCGGCTGCACAGGAGCTAGAACTCATCCCTTCCCGTTTCTTCCCGTCGGACTCAAAACGCCAGCCAGGAAGCCCAAAGGCGGGCTCTCCAGCCTCAGCTGCTTCAAATAAAAGAGCTACATTAATTTGCTGTCACGGCCGTAGGAGTTTCTTGAGAGGAGGTGCCCCCAAGGCTAACGGGTGTAAGAGGCCAGTTCTGCGTGCGCTCCGATTCCTGGAATCTGCAAACACGGGCACTTGTAACTGGTAACGTTTCACTGAAAAATGTCCATGTGTTGTCTTCAGGCGTATTTACTTAACTAAAGACATACATTTCCACGGCTTCTGGACATTTATTTTATAGGAAAAGCTCTTTAAAGCCTCTCCAACTCATTTCCCCACCTGCCAACTGCTCTGGCCGGCTCTCCCCCAGCGAACCTGGCCGGGGCCAGAACAGCTCGGTGCTGCTGTCCGCTAGGCCCAGACAAAAACGCACTCGACATTTCTGCCTCTGGCTTCAGGACACTGTTGCTGCCCTTCCCGCCTGATGGCCTCTTCTCGGCCTAGCTGGGCGGCTGCAGTCCGTGGGACAGAGATCGGAAGCCTCGGGCATCAGAGGCCGTCGGCTGGGGTGGGGGCGGGGGTGGGCACCTGCTTTGCGTTCTACCCATGCAGGCGTTTCCTGCAGCAGCTGCCTTCCCAGAGACGCTTCCAGACTGAGGCAGACCAGGCCTGGGACCCGCCAGTGAAACACAGGCTGGAAATACTCGGCTCTGGGACTGCACTGACTCTGCTCTCACTGCAGATGGCCCTGCGAAGGGTCCCTTGTCCCCTGACTGAGGCTGGGAGGCCAGGCGGTCCACAGGACGGGAATTCCTCCCTCGCCAACTACCCAGGATCTGACGCCTTCCCACGGATCCCACTGAAGACACTGAGACCAGCAAGAATCTGGCAAACACATTCCTGTTAGCTGAATAGGCACCACCAGAGATTACATGCCCAGTGGTCTTGTTTCCAGCTGTAAAAGGGGGGACCGGATTTCAAAGGAGCCCACGTTCGAATTCTCTGCCCCTCGTGGGCTCTCGGCTCTTCCTGCTGTTGGGATGGCAGGAGCTGCCACTTCCTAGAGCTCTGTCTGAGCAAGCTTCAAAGTCGTTCTGGAAGGAAATTGCTGGTTTTTATGCATTTTTCTAAAAAGGGCAAAGTATGTCTAGCATCCAGCACAGGGCCTGGAACATGAAGGGCTCACGGTAACTGCTAGCTGCTTAAATGAGCATGCAGAAAGAAGTCGGAAGAAAAGGAGGGTCTTGTTGAGTCCGTGAAACTTTTCCACTGGAAAGTGATACGTCGCCAGTCGTAGATGGAGCTCTACCGGACAGCGCTTGGTCCTGGCTGGGGCGCCCCAGCTCCCCCCAGCGGCTGAGCACCGTGTCACAGCTCATCTGGGGATCCAACTGACCCTGCCCTCCAAGGGATGCACGGATTAATTTGCACAGCTGTCCAGAGCATCCCTGGTAAGCAACTCAATGATCATCTATTGGATGGAAAAAAGAAAGAAACCCTGAAAGGTCTTGGGCTGATTCCAAATGATATAACGTCTTCCTCAATGACAGATGCATTTAGAGAGGGATACAGCATATTTTGTTTCCATCATTTATATTCCTTTTATGTGTTGGAGCAAAAAATCAGTATGTCAAGCACATATAAACTATTAAGTGTAGCTGCTTCTATAATTAGGCTGAAATCTTCCCTGGGGACCCTGGGTGACTGATGTTTGGGAAACACGGATGTGAACTATGTCACCGGCATATAGAAACTGCTAAGCCAGCAGTGATGGGGAAGAGTGCATGCGACATGTTTCCGAATTTGGGCTGTCTTCCCCCATACGTCCCCCCGTGGGATGCTATGGGGCTCAGACATGTCAAGGAAGGGAACTGAGCCAAATTAATGGCTCCTGTGGGAATGGGGAATCCTAACAGAGACATAATGTGCAACCCTGGTCTCATTAGTTCTCTGCTCTCACCAACTCTGTTTTGGGTTTATGACCATGTCTTTAAATTACATGCTCAGAAAATGAGTAGGTTCAAGCAGAAGACCCTTAGTACCTTCAGTGAGTAAAAACTGTGTAGGAAAATGGTTATACCAGCTGAATAAAATCTTTTTGTGTGCCACTTTTAGGAAAAAGGTCAGATTAATTTCCAGTAATTAGCAGAAAGGCAGCCTGGAGGCATGGATCAACTCAGGGAATCTGAAAAGCCAGCGTTAGGTCAAGCGCTGGAAAGTTGGGTATTAATTTTTTAAAATAACATTTTAGGGAAAGGAACTTAATGATTAGGTTTGATTCTCAAGAACTGATTTAGGTTACAGAAAATTGCCATTCTTCATATTTGCCTGAGGTATAACCATAAAAAAGCCAAATTCCTGGTATATTTTCTCTTTTTAGAATTTTTAGAATTAAAAATACTGTTTGAAAATGTACAGTGTATCTCAGCCATGAACCAGCATTTGAAGTTTGTTTCTCTCAAATCTGGTAAGAACACATACATATATTTCCTTACTCTGTCACCTGAGGAGACCCAGAAGTATCGTTGTAGTGCTGGTGAGCCCAGCTAGCACCCAGATCTTGATGTCTAACACCAACCTCCAGGAAAACAGGTTCCCCAGAGAAATGGCTGATTTTAGGGCTGGGGCAGGAAATATACCAAATGGACCTGGTTCTTCTTGTAGTGACAGAAAGGAAGCAAATGATTACATACACGTCATGGGGGTATGTCAAAGGGACACAAAGCCAACTGAGAGAGTTCCCAATGGCCAATTTAAAGAACATAAATAAAATAGTACTGAGGGGCGGGTGCCTGCCTGGCTCAGTTAAGCATCTGTTTTTGGCTCAGGTCATTTTCTCATGGTCCTGGGATCGAGCCCCGCATCGGACTCCCTAATCAGTGGGGAGTCTGCTTCTCCCTCTGCCCCTTTCCCTCCTTCTCATGCTCTCTCTCATGTTCTTACCCTCTAAAATATAAATAAAATCTTTCAAAACTAAATAATAGTCAATTTATAGTAATAGTAAAATTTATAGTGAATAGTAAATAATAGTAAAACTAAAAAATAGTATTGGATAACAACCCAAAACATAAATATCCATGAGTCCATCCTGATATGGATAATTAATTGAATAAATAAGTACAGAGGGAGAGTAGATAAATCTTACTTGCAAAAGAATTATATTTTACATAGCTGCTTCATCCTCTAGGAGGTAGAGCATGACTCTTTTGAGCACGAGATGTACACCATGACTTCCTTCCCAAGAATACAGATGGAAAGGAGATAAACCTGGCAAACATGACCTCAGCCAGACGATCAAGGTCAACATCAACAGTGATGAGTTCTGTTGATAGTACTTGCTGTGGTGTAACAAGTATGGTACTTTACCTCTGCGGTCTTCTCCACAACACAGGTAAGTCCAGCTCAATCATGAGAAAAATATCAGACAAATCTCAAATGAGGAACGTTTCACAAAATCCTTCATGAGTACTTCTCAATGTCATCAATATTGTCAAAAATGTAGAGTCGAAGAAATTGTCAGAACCAAGTAGCAAGATATGATGACTACATGTAATGTGGGATTCTGGGTGGGATCTTCAAAAAAGGATATTAGGTAAAAACTAAGAAAATGGAAATAAGGTATGGACTTTGGTTAGTTATAATGTACCAACATTGGTTCCCTAATGGCAACAAAGGCAGCATAATATAAGTCAGCAACAGGGGAGACATTGTGTGAGGTGTAAGGGAACTCCATACTAGCTTTACAACTTTTCTGTAAATCTCAAACTGTTCTCACATAAAATACATCCTTTAAAAAATCTAGTAAGAACAGACTTTGAGAGAGGGAGAGATCAACTTTTCTTCATACTTGCCCCAAATCTCCCAAAGGCAGATTTCTGCGCATACATGTAGTCCTGGGAGACAGACATTTCCTTCTGCCCGTTTACATCTGGTGCCCATCATGCATTCTCAGGAAGTGGATAATGACCTTAACGGGGCAAAAAGTGGTACTTGGGAGGGGTTGAAAATTCTTAGATATTACAATGATTTGTATTCCTCTGGAGCTTAACTCTAGCTAACAAATCTTATTTCTTAGTATTTAATTTCTCCCTAAAGAGAAATATAATTTAAAGTAATTTAAATTTAACTAAAATTAATTAAAGTTAAATTTCTCTTAAGGCAGGCAATAATGAAAACATGGCTATAAGATACTTGTGTACACCGCTCAAAAACACATACCTTATGCTTACAAGAAGTGTGCAAGGAATTGGGGGGGGGCGTCTAGAACATGTTAAATCAATACAGGAGGAAAATCTCACACAAGCGCTCTACACAGGCTTTACCCTACAGTTTTTAACTGTTTTTAACATGATTTTACATACTTGGCTGCAGGCACTCTTGTCATAGATTTTAAAAGATTTCTCACTTTTTGAGGAAAAACAGAATTTTTTAAAAATCTGAACTTTGAGCTCTGGTTGAATGAAACATCATCACCAACATGACTGTTTATGAAACAACAAGGAAGGAACCCATCTCACTGGTTATGTTGTTGACTTGTGAGAAATTCCAGAGTAAATGCATAGGTGAGGGCTTCCCTGGCCTTCACAGGATGTGAAATTATTAAATGCAACATTGATACATACTACGTTTCTCTTGGGAAGGTATGCTCTTTTCCTCTGAACCAAGATTTAAAAATCATTCGGCTTTCCAGAAATTTTATATTCTTTGAAATATTCCCAACTCCCCAAACTTTTTTCTTTTAGTGAAAAAGTTCAGGTTAAAATATAAAAAACCATGTATCATTAATTGTTACAAATGTGCCATATATATATTTTTTTATCGTAAATGCAAGTAACGGGGAAAGCTGAGTGTCAGGTGTATGAGGCTCTCTACTATCTTTGCAATGTATCAGTAAATCAAAAACTACTCCAAAGTCACTTATTTTAAAAAACACAGGTCTCTTATGAAGTGCTTATTTAAATTTATTACAATCATTAGTTCACTAAACTGTGAGCTTCTCCAGGGTAGATGGAGGCTCACCCATCCTGTGCTATAGGAACTTGACCTAGGACCTGAAATGCAGCAAGTGCTCACTTGTGCTTAGATGAATGCTTGGGAAATTGAAAACAGAATTCATTAGATTCCTTTTCTCCTACTATCGAGCAACTATATGCTCTCCTTCTCAGTCAAACGTGGAGAGACTCTCCTAAGAATTAAAAAGAAGAAAAAATTATAACTCTGTTTAAACAATGCAAACCACTCCAGCTCCTGGCATTACCTACATTTGTTATTTTACAATATATATATTTTTTTCTTTTTGGAAAAGTTTATTTATTTAGCTACTAGATGATTAACTATTTCAGATTTATTTATTTTTATTCTGTTCTAAATGGCTTCATTTCCAGAAAAGCTGGCATATATTCTCCCATGTCTTTTGTTTTGAAATAAGGTCAGAGAAAAACCCTCTCATGTCACTTTTTTCTTTTTTTAAATAATTTTTAATAAACATATAATGTATTATTAGCCCCAGAGGTACAGGTCTGTTAATTACCAGGTTTACACGCTTCACAGCACTCACCATAGCACATACCCTCCCCAGCGTCCATAACCCCACCCCCCCAGCAACCCTCAGTTTGTTCTGTGAGATTGAGAGTCTCTTATGGTTTGTCTCCCTGCTGATCCCATCTTGTTTCCTTTGTTCTTTTCCTACCCTCCCAAGCCCCCCCCACGTAGCAACTCCACTTCCTCATATCAGAGAGATCATATGATAACTTTCTCCAATTGACTTATTTCGCTAAGCATAATACCCTCTAGTTCCATCCATGTCGTCGCAAATGGCAAGATTTCATTTCTTTTGATGGCTGCATAGTATTCCATTGTGTGTGTGTATCTATACACACACACACACACACACATATATATCTATATATATATATATAGATATATAGATCTCACATCTTCTTTGTCCATTCATCTGTTGATGGATATCTAGGTTCTTTCCATAGTTTGGCTATTGTGGACATTACAATATATTTTTAAAAGTCTCAGTTCCAAGATGATGCTAGAGGCCTGGTGGGGCAGGGGCATGGGGACAGAGCTGTAGAAACCGGCCTCGCTAAGAAGTCCCAAGCAATCAAAGAGTTAGCGGTGAGCCATGTGGAGATGTGGTCCCAGAGCCCCTCCTAGATGGGGAGGCACGGTCCCAAAGTGGGGGTCACAGCTGAACCCAGCACAATACCCTGGCTTGTGTTGTCTTTCTCATCTGTTGGCCAAAGAGGTGGACAGAACAGAAAGGCCGTGGAGGGATGGGAGAGGCACTCACATCTTGCTTAAGAAAGAACTGCTTTGGCGGCAAGACGGGGACAGCACGCCTGCCCTCCAGCCCATGCCTCTGCAGTCCAGATTTCTGAGCCTGTCCTGATACACGCACAAGGGCGGAAAAGCTATTTTCCTGGGAAACAGCACGGCACTCCAGAAAGAGCTGAAGACTTCAGAATGTGATGGCCCTGGGCTCAGTGGCCGAAGTGGCCACCTCCGGTTCCCACTTGGGCACTGCCCCACGCTGGCCTCCACCTGCACATGGTGGGGGGCATCCCAGGTGCGGGGTGTCTCTACAGTACCGACATCTAGTTCAGGGGCAGCAAACACAGCCTGCTCTCGGGCCATGTCCAGCACCCCGCCTGTGAGCTGAGAATGGTTTGACATCTTGAAATGATTAAAAAAAAAATAAAAGCTTATTTCATGACACATGAAAATTCTATTAAATTCAAATTTTGACACCAAAGATACATTTTATTAGAACACGGCCATGCCCCTTTGTTTGGGTATTGTCTGTGGCTGCCCTTAGGCCACAAGGGCCAGAGCTGTGTGGCGGAGGCAGGGGGCGCTGGGCCCGAAGTGGTGAAGCCCAGCTGAGATCTGGGCAGAGAAGGTTTACCAGCCTCCGGGCTGGCTCCACCCAAAGTCAAAGCAAGGTTCTCAGGGACTCTACTGAGCCTTTCTGGTCTTTCCCGTGGGGCAATGGCTCTTCAGGGGCAAGTTCCCCCCTCCCCCTCTCTGGGGACATATGGAGTTGACATGACTATTGGGGAGGGCCTACTGGCATCTGGTGGGCAGAGGGCAGGGACGCCAAGCAGCCCCCATCACGCAGGATGGCCCCCTGACTGTACACACAGCACAGAGAGAGCCAGCCTTGGGCAACGGTGCCGAGCTTGAGAAACCCTGCCAGAAGGTCCAGAGTAAGTTAAGAGAAAGGACAGAGGCTGACACACCACGGAGCGTGCTGAGGTGTGATGTCAGGCAGCGAGGCGACCACTACCACCTCCTTCACAGACGAGGAGCCAGGCTCCACCATGGCCCGTCCCCAGACCTGCAGTACACAGCAAGGCAGAGGTGGTGCAGGAGTCTGAGTCCATTTTGGCGAGTTCCAACACCTTTCTCCTTCTGCTGTACTCAGCACTGATTCTGAAGGCAGCTGGGTTCCCAAAGATATGGGGGTGGTGGGCAGCTCTTCCCTCTCTGGTCCTGCTCTCCCAGAAGGGTGGGCATGGTCTTGACTGGCTGGCTTGTGTGAGGCCAAAGCAGGAGCAGCCTATGTGCCCACTTAGCTGCAGAGGGACCATCAAGCAAGGCATGGGGCTGGGGGTAGCCAGTGGGAGCTAAGTGGTTGGGGGCTGGGGATACAGGACTTCCTAGGAGACTGTACAGTCTAGAAAGAATCCATTTCTTAGGAAAAACCTCACAGTCGGTATTTTAATAATTATATTCTTAAGAGGAAGCACTATGGGTCAGCTTGTAAGCTAATGTAAGCTCCATGTTCCATAAGTCGGAAAGGCCAACCATTGAGCTCACTCAACCAAGAAGCAGACAACACGGGCTGGCCTGCAGCAACCCCTACAATTACTAGAATAATCTTTTAGAGAAGGGGAAAGTCATTTTGTAGAGGGCTGGTCATCCCTCCTGGAACGGGGAGGCAATATGGGGAGTTATTCCAGGTAAGACATTAGTAACCACAAAAGTGAAAAATGTAACATTGTACTAAACTACAAAAGACTTCTAGGAGATTTAAAAGCCGCTGTAGTTGCTAAAGGGAGGTCAGCAACATCTAAAAAGTTACGGTAGTCGGAGAGCATTGCTCTCAGGCCGTAAGCAGCCTGTCCCGCAAGAGGTGGAAGGACCTGAGTGGCCGATGCAGCTGCCCCCCACGCCCACCGCTGCTGCTCCGGGGGGAGATCGGGGATGTCGGGCGGATGCAGCCCTGTGTCTGCAGCATCTGTCGGCGCCGTGTGACCAGGCTCCAGCTGCACGAGTCAACTGTGTGCCCGGCATGATTGCACATCAGGGAGATGCGTGTGACCACGAGGACAAAGACACAGGAAGGACCGAGCTGTCTGGGGGAGCTCAAGATGCGCTTTGCAACAGATGGTACCATCTAAGCTGGGGCTTCAGGTGTCAGGCACGCAGCACAGAGCAGTAAAGAACACGGTGTCACTGGGCAGTAAGCGGACCAGGATGAGCTCAGTGGCTGGGACCCAGAAGTGGGGCCTTCCAGATCAGGACATCCCAGCCTATACAGTATCTTGAGTATCACGCAAGGAGCCCAGCTTTGAAGTCAGACGTGACGGCTAGGAAGCAGGAAAGCAACGGACTAGATCTGTGTCTTAGACAAACGGCCCTGCTTACATTTGTAGAATGTCTGGAGGCTAGAAGGCCTAATGAGGCACAGTGGGACGGGGTCATGTGTTAGACATACCCGGCTGGTGGACTTGACCTCACAACATCTCCAGCCTCATGATCTGAGGGGAAAAGGGGGATGACCATTTTATCTCCTAGGAGCTATTAAGTAAAGTAGAGGAGATGGACAGGGGGCTGGGCCCACTTTGGAGTGGAGCGCATTTAAAATAATTGGGACCTTTCAGCTGGAGGTGCCAGAGATCCCCCGGAAAGCAGGAGCGCATCTCAGAAATCAAAGCGCAGTGAGTGATGAGGATTTGAAGTCCACGTATGTTGGAGGACAGATGGTGAGGTCACCGCATGAAAGGTGCCTGGCGGGGTCCTTTCCCCATGGCAGGAGCTCAGGTATGGTGGCTGGTGTTGCTGTAGTCATTCCTGGGAGCAGCCCCCCCACCCCCCACTGCTCTGGAGGACCGTGAGGCCACAGAAGTGAATGACACGGCCAGAGGGAGCCCTCCATCCGAAGAAACTCAGCGGAAACCAACAGTTCAGAGACAAAGCCAAAAAAGAGGAATGAAAAGCAAGAATCAAAAACATATGAGGAGAAACAAGAGAGAACAGGGTCTGAGGAGCCAGAGGAAGTGAGAATTTCAAAGGAGAGTGAATCCGTGTGAAGATAAGTGAGATAAGGGGTGCAGGGCACAGGCTGGCCTCGCAAGCTGGGAGGCTGCCTATGACCTTGGCAAGGGCCTTTGTTGTGACAAAGTGCTGGGAGAAGAGGTTGCTACTGGGGGTGGGAATGCAGAGGGAGGGAGACCTGGGTGGGGAGCCCCGGGTGGGGAGCCCCATGACAAGTCCCCCTGGAAAAGCTGAAGCTGAAGGTCCTTCGAAGGAAATGTGGGGCTTCTTCCGATGCCTGCAGGGCATCTACTTCTGCCATTTTAACTACTTGCTATCTGATATTTGATATTTGAGGCCCACAGTACGCTAAGGGAAGCTTTGGTTTCATGTTCTCATCCAGCTGCCTTTTTACTTTCCATTTTGCACACTGTTTCCATACATTCATTCTCATGGGAGGAAGCTGGAAGTTGGAAATTTCCAGGAGCATTCAAAGGCTGGGCTCAGCAGAGATCATCTCCTGATCGAGTCCTGTCCTGACATGTCTTCCCTGGGTCTGGGTCCAGGGCTGAGTTTTTTCAAGACAGGAAACTGGAGAGGGGTCCCTGAAACACTTTAAACTGGCAGTATCACCTTCTATTTGTGGAGGTGAGTTTTAGTTCCTAATGGATTTTTATAGTCATTGTTTCTTCTCCTTCTTACAGTGACCCTAAGGGGGAAGAAAAGCAGGTAAGCTTATCCTCAGGTTCTAGACCAAAACAACAGCAAACAAACAAGCAAAATCCTGGAAGCTGTAAGGACATGCTTTCCCATCCCCTATTCTTTCAGGTAAATCATCAGCGACAATGAAGGCTTGAAACTTGACTTGTAAAGGCCCTAATAATATGTCATCCAGATATATTTCAGTCACAGAGCGGGAGAGAGAGAGAGGACGAGAGAGAGAGAGAGACTATGTGACAGTGTGATAGTACTTTTTTTTTTTTTTAAGATTTAATTTATTTGGGAGAGAGAGTGAGAGAGCATGAGAAGGGAGAAGGGAGAAGGTCAGAGGGAGAGGCAGATGCTCCATGGAGCTGGAAGCGCGAAGTGGAACTTGATCCAAGGACTCTGGGACTATGACCTGAGCTGAAGGCAGTTGTTTAACCAACTGAGCCACCGAGGCGTCCAAGACCATGAGACAGTACTTTTGCCTGAATCAGCTCAGTCAGGTTGACCAGCACTCCAGCAATTTCCAGTCATGCCATCGCTATGGTTCCACTCCTGCATGCTCACTAGAATGTTTTGGGGGCACTTTCTAAAAAGGGAAGATGCCTGGGCCTTCCCCAAAAGTAAATCAAACTCTTAAAAGACTGGTTGACCAGAAACATATAGGAGAGCAAATAATAAAATAGTAGAGCAGAAAATCAAGAAAGTATATTTAAAACTGTATTCTAAGGTATAGCAAGCACAGTTGGGTGGGGAAAATAGTCATTAATGTAAGGCATACTTGAGGATATACCCACTAAAGTAGTTTAAAATTAAAATGTTCACTCTTCAATTTGAAAACAAGACGCACACACATACACACCATTAGGCAGAATCCCTATTCTCACGAGAGGTGCATGCATCTGCCTCCGGGAGGGTTATGGCACACGTGTGTGAGCACATTAACAGACACTGACATGCTGATGTCATGAGCCCCATGGCATTAAGACAAAATGCTGTTCCCCAAATCACCTAAGTCCCCATTCCCTTAAGCAATATCAGTAATCTGGAGTTATTTTGGCGTACTAGGTATGTGCCTACTACCTACATGGTTCCAGCTGGGAGGCAAAATCCCAGAGGAGCTAAGACAGTCATCAAATAATAATGGTTTTCCAAGTTTTCTATAAAGACGGTGCTGGTGGCCCATAGTCATCAGGTTTTAAGCTTGGCAGAAACATATCTGTGAGATGCTTCTTGTTGTCTACAAGATGGCTGGCAAGCAGGAAGGATGAAGCTGGAGGTCAGAAACCAGAGCCCACCTGGACTGGTCCATTCCAGGGGCATGCCAAGAACCCTCATCTGATTGTTTCTCTGATACACTTCCCGGGTAGGGTTGCCCAGTAAAACACAGGACACCAGTTAAATGTGCACTTGGATAATTAACAATCTCCCAGATACTGCTTCACCTTTATCTGAAGTCTGAGTTTCAAGGGACATGCTGTACTTTCATTTACTAAATTTGTCAACCCTCCTATCAGGGAAAGCTCCCATAACCGTTTCTACTACCCAAGAAACTTCAGATTTTTCCATATTTTTGTATCACTGATCAGCATCTATAAATATTTAGAAGATATACTTTCTGAAATAGGATTCTTCTCTCTTTTTTGCATCTACCACATCATTTCTATGGACATGATGGACTATCCTTCAAGGTCTTAAGTCTTTCTTCCCGGTACCGCCACCAGTACCACCATTAGTGACTTACACTTTGTATACTAAATTTGCAACAGTCTCCATGCAACATAAATATTCAAAAAGTGCAGATTTAGCATTTGGATGCTTTCCCCAAACCTCCAACCTTTCTGAATGCTCACTTTCAAATGAAAGCGTCTCTAGAAAATAATGATGTAAATCATATTATCGTTACTCACATAAAGGTGGCCCATTGCTGCCCTTCCAGAAAGCTACAGAGGATTTTTGCAATCTCAACTGCTCTTTAAAAAAAAAATCTGTTTTCTATTATGAAAAATAATCTAAAAATAGTTCCATATAACACAAGGATAAAACCATCTGTATGATCTCTCCAAAGAGCTCATATTTCTATAGATTTTTATCACTTTCCAACTGCTCCAACAAGTTCTGAAATTTAAGAAAGTCATGTAGATTTGGCAGCTAAAACTCATTAAAGTATTAAATTTAATCACTAATATTGCAATTATTTTATGTTATTCTTATACATCATAGAAGGTTCAAATCAAATATGTATCAAAGTAAACAAAGCACAAAACTGCGTTAAAACTCATGGCTGGCTTTCTTAAATATCACATTAATATTTCCACCAATTATCAATCAATAAAACCAAAATATTGATGCAACAGAAAAATACCCAGCACTCCAGTACAACACACAGAGAAAATGTGTATCTGGAAATGTTAGCCCCAGTGTGTGTCTCACGAATAACTTCCAACAGGTGTAAATAACGCGAGGCCCCTCATTAGGACTGTCACATCAAAACTGGTATGTATTTTCTTAGGAATCAAGATTTCACTTTCGAAGAATACAGTCAGCATTAAAATAAAAACAAAACTTGCACAGAAAATCACGAATGCAGCTAATATGATTTTTTAAACTTGAGCCATCGAGAAGTCCAGAAAACAAAACAACTGACCTTTGCGTGGACACTCTCCATCGGGTCCCAGAGATCTCCATTCAAGAGAGAAACACGGACAACTTCATAAGCTCCCCCGCGGCCCCTTCTTCCAGACGGCTGCATGGTGGGGGCTAACTTGCTTCCCGGGCTCAGCGCTGCATCGGAAAGAAAACAGCCCGGGTCTTCATTCTTGTCAGGAAGACTCTGGCATCAGACACTTATGACCTAAATGACTCAGTGAAAATATCTGGAAGGCCAAGGAAGCCAGGGAAACAGTATTATCTATGAAGCCACAGTCAAGGTTAGAAGTGATGAATACTCTTGTCAATCCAACCCAAGAATTCTGTGACTTAAACAAAAGCTAGTTTTTTGCTACTTCAAGTCCTATGGCTTGTGCTGGGTGATGATCGAAGCCCAAGTATATAATTCTGCCCTCAACAAGCAACAAAAATCACACAAGTGGTGACTTTTTAAATGATGAATTAATGCTTTGCTTTAAATCAGCTCTCTCTTAAACA
Source organism: Neogale vison (assembly GCF_020171115.1). Lineage (NCBI taxonomy): Eukaryota > Metazoa > Chordata > Mammalia > Carnivora > Mustelidae > Neogale > Neogale vison. Next base: position 234,627,070 of record NC_058092.1, read on the forward strand.
TCTCAAGGCTTTAGCTGTATTAAGACTAAATCCATTTACTTAAGTCCCAGTGAATCAGCTCAACACAATGCCAATTCTACTCTCTGTACTTACAGAGGCTAATTTTATATGCCTCACTGAGTGATTCTATAGACAAAATTAATTGGCCAGTTCAGACTGACTAGACTGGTTTATATAAAAAAATTAAGTCACTCAATAAACTATTACATGATCTTGTTTCTTGAGGTCCTGTCGAACCAGTTAATGTCCCGACACAGGTTCAACTTAGCCCCATTTCCATAAACAGTCCTAATGGAAAGTATAACTTTTTTTCTCTCCTGGACAGTGTATCGCTTTCCTAACAAGTCAGGTAATTTCTCTGGGATTGCTCTCCTATGAGGTCACGTTCCTGCTGTTTGGTGCAACCACAGCCTGTTCCTCAAGGTAAAGGATGGGAACAGAGTCCCGCACATGTTATTCCCATTTCTTCAACCAGGACTCATAATTTTCAGACCTGAGTCATAATAGCACAGTTTTAAGTTACTAAGGAGTTCACATTTATTGGGCACAAATGGTATTGAAATTTTAATCCTAGACATTTTACAGTTCCCCAAATACTTTTAAATCCACACCATTTTATCATTCTTGATGTGGAAGTCTGCCGTTATGTTCAGGTTACAAAAGGATTACTCCTTGAGTATTAGCTGTCTGACATAGCTGCTCCAGAAAATTCTCAAGCTGGTCACAAAGCATTCAAAACTCCCAGTTATTGAGGGACCACGGGAACAGGGATGAGCAGAGAGTTAGGGATATGGCCAATGGCAGAGGAGATGAGTGGGTCCACTGGCTACGAGGGGGCCGGGCAAAGCGTTGTGGGGGAAAGGACCATAAGCCACGTGAACAAGCAGAGGAGTGGGGGGCGGGGCTCAGGCCTGGGACGAGCTGAGTGTTTTGGGATGAACCCACATTCGAGTGATGAGGGTTCTAGCCATGTCACCAGAAGGGATGCGTGTGGGTCGTGACATCTGCAGACACCGGGGGAGGGCCTGATAGAAGTGGAAAGAATAGGTATCTGAATGGAAGATGCCAAAGCCCTTCTCCTGGCTGCAGAGGGGGTGGCCCCTGGCGCACAGAGATCATGGTGAGATGAGCCCTGACCACCGGCGTGATTTCACAGCCTTCACTGTGCTCCCCCGTAGTGTGACGTCACTACAGTGGGGGCTTCAGGGGAGACACAGGCCAGCACCTGTACCTGCTCTTGCACGGGTCAGCTGCGGGTCTCTCAGCCAGTTGTTCTCCCCCCGCTTGTTTGTTCACTCCTTCACGTACTCATTCAACAACCACGTATTCCCTGATGGGCACTCTGATGTCTTCCATTCAAAAAGCCCATCCTTTCTGCTTTGGGTCAGTGTGCGCTAATGTCACCTGGGTAAAGACAGCCCCTCTGCCTCCACAGCCAGGACCCTCATCTTGGAAATGCAGCTTAACCCCAGAAGACTCCGTTCTCTCCAGCCTGTGTATCTGAGAGAGGATCCCAGGGAAAGCTGCCCTCACGACTTGCGTTCCTGAATTGGCAGAAAGAGGACTAGCACGGCCATTTCGGAGGGCGGTCAGGACTATGAAAGAACAGGGCTATGGGGGCTCAGTGTTAGCCTTGTTCTGCTTCTGTCAATCTGCAGTACCTTCCAAATGCAAGATAATAAGAAAAACGAGGTGACAGTAGAGTCATGGGGAGGGCTACTCTTGGAAAGGCCAGGAAAGACCACTACTTGTTGGGGGAGGGGTGCCCATTAGCCCAGAAGCGAAGATGAGAACCTGCCAGTCCCACACAGAACCATGGGAAGAATGAGCCGGCAGAGGGAGAGCAAGTGCTTTCCTCTTCCATAAAATGAGGCAGAGCGTGGGGATGCCAAGAGAAAATCGGCGTGAAGCACAGAGAGCAACGTCCACTGGTTTACCAGCATCATTCTCGCCAAGACCCAGGTCTCTTGCTCAGGACTCTCAGTGGGATTCCTATGGTGGAATTTACCAGAAGTTCATGCTGAGCCAGCCATATAGCTCGTGCAGAGCCAGACTACGGAAAGCAATTAGCTGAGTGTATCTTAACAGAGAGCAGGTGTGTTCCTCGAATTGGACCAAGAAGGCTTTGAAATACCAGTAATTATGGAATAAGAATTGGAGATCTTCTGAACATTCCCCTAAACCAATGAAAACCACGCCACAGGCCAAGAGTCACCCTGGCCGGTATTTCACTTTTCAAAAGTTGGGCGGAACTGTTAAGAAAGTGATTGCAAACATTTAAAAATGTTCTCTACAAAAACAAACCAATTTGATTCTAAGCTGTTCCTGGCAGTTCTGGAAGTTAAATTTCCAACACAAGTGGATTATTCACTTGAGCAGTTAGCCACAAATCCAGTTGTCCAAGGGCTTATTAGATCCAAAACAGGAGCTCTGCCTCACCCACCACTCAGCTGCCACGGGGAAGACAGGAGGCTTTCCAGGGGCACTGCAGCCATGCTTCTCAAAGACCTAGGAGATCTTCACCCAGCCTCAGACATTGGAAAACAACCTTTGCATACAATTAAACTCGCTTGAGAAGCCACATGTCTTAGAAGGAAGCAGATGGCACTAAGAGGTCCAGGTCTCCTGGGTGAATCCCTAGCAGGACTCTGCCATCAGGGGAGAGGGGTAACAAGTTCACATCCTTGATTTGGGGGAAGCTGGAGAACCTTTGTGGGGCCTCCTAGATGACAATCAGGCTGCAGCTGCACAAGCCAAAGACAAGGAACGTTCTTAGTCCTCTCAACCTTTTTCCTCCAAGACTCTTGGTAGTAGAAAATTAGAGTTATTTATTCTCCTGAAGGCAAAATGTTCCAAGAACTGAACACTTCCCTTTTCACCTATATATTCCATCATCTTAATCCAAAAGAAGTCCTTTTTGGCTGAATTCTTTTTGTCTAAGAGGCTTTATTTCTGAATATTCCAAGGAGAATTTCAAGGCAGACTGTGCCAGCACTAGGAGAATGTTGTGCAACCTTTTTAAGAAACTGAGTAACTGCCCTGTTTGCCGAGTACAGTATTTATTATCTACGTACACGGATAATGAAGCTGTCCCTCAGCTTTTTAACTGTTGCACAATACCCCTAGCAGTATCTGTAGTCAGGAGACCGTTTCTTATGAGCTCTACTTATGTATTTATACACTGGTATTTCTTTTAGATGATGCAAATAAAAATTTCATTTGTGCTGCATGGATAGACAGAATAAATTATACACAGCTGTGAGATATCAGAGTGTATTTTATGGAGTGATCTTGTTGACAATCCATAAAAACAGGTCCTGAATGATGTGTACATCTAAGTCCTTAGAAGCCCAGGGGAAAAAATACGACCTTATAAAATATACAGTTTGCATACATTTTGTTTTTCCTAGTATTTGGGAATCAACAAAATTCAGTTGCCTAAATAAAAAATGTGAATAACTTATATTAGGAAGGAGCTTCTGGCTTTTTTTTTTTTTCCTGCTGGGTAACCAGATACATTGCTTGCCATTTTGATAAAATGGTCAGTTTGCTTCAGTCTCATAGTGGGGAAAAAACCATATTAGATAGTTTGATTTCTAATAAGATGAGCTTTACTTTCCCATGGGAAATGTGTATGTCTATTTTGCTTTTGTCTTCGCCAGAGCTTTTTACCTTTGGACTTGTGACCAGCCAACAGGGAAGGTATAAGACCCAATTCCGCAAGCAAGCAAGAATCTTTGCAGCAATGGCTTTACAGTCTTGGAAAAGCCACTAATAAAGACACCTGCCTGAAGAGATGTAGGATTCCCCCATTAGAGCCCCCCAGATCCTGGCTGCTCATGGAAGTCCTGCCTATCCCTGCTCTGGCCAACACTCCTTTGCCTGTCTTACTAAGAACAACACCATGATGTCCATTGATGGGCATCAGTTATGCACAGGGACAGACCGACGTGGAGTTCTGGAACAGTGAACAATGGACACCTTGGAGCCACAAGGCCCAGCCCTGGCCTTGAGTCCCCTGATCTACTTGCTCCAGGCCTACCTCTGGGGTTCTGCCTTCTGCAGAACAGGAAGCACATTCTCCCACTTCCTAGTTCTTACAGGGTAGAGGAAGCTCAATGCATTCAAAGAGCTTTCAAAAAGCTTTAATGCATGGAACTAGTTTAGGATATTTGAATCCACTTCTATAGAGGGTTCATCTGACCAAACCACACTAACGGTGTGAATGTGACCATGGTCCATCGACCAGTAGAAAATGCCAGGCTTAAGTACTGGTGTGTATCCACTCAGGCTACCCAGTGGGCCACTATGGAGCAAACTCTGATGAGGTAAATACTCAAGATAAAACTTACACATTGCATCTGGAATTCTGGCTTTAAAGGGAAACCAATAGGAACACCTGTACAGACCTAAGAGAGGAGAACCGATCTGAGGCACTAGGAGTAGGATTAAGATAAATATTCTTCTGAAAATCTAGCTGGGGGGAAAAAATCGAGGTAGCCATTATGAACCACAAACCAATCTGGGGACAAGGCTCTGGAAACTCATAAAGCATTTTCCTTAGCCCCACATATGTGAAAGCAAAAGACAATCTTATAGAACTGACCGAACTGCTCCTTATTTCAGGAAAATATGGTTGCAGTGCTCCCATAAAGGACGGATGTGTTTCCTTGGTTCAGATTCCTGTTTGCAGTCTTACCAAATGACGCTGTCACTCTTTGATTTCATCTGCAGACTCCCCGGGTGGAAATTAGGAATGTGATTTTAAAATGACATAGCTCTGGGATGCTCAAAAGAACCATGGTTAATCTGAAAAAGAGTAACTTCAGAGTGGAAAAACCTGAAAAATACTACTTCGGCCAGATGATCAAGGCAACATGAAGAGCGATGTCACACTGCCTGTGGGTACCTTTCAAAGGATATGGTAGGAATGACGCTTTACTTCAGCAGCCTTACTCCCCAAAACCCATGGCTCCAGTCTAACCTGAGACAAATGCCAACAGAGCTATGACCTACAGTACACATGACCAACAGACTTTGAAATAGGCAAGGTCAAAAACAAGGGCACTCTAAGAAACCCTCACGGTCAAGAGGAGTCCAGGGAGGCAAGACAAATGTCCTTCAGGGTCACATGCTGATGGAATGGAGAAACAGAAAGGGAGATGAGATAAAAAGTAAGGAAATCTGAGTGAAGTATGAAGTTTGGTTGAAAAAATGTTAATTTTGGATTATAAGTTATGATAGAAGTATAATATGAATGTAAGATCTTTAACAAGGGAAATTGGGTGTCAGAAATATGGAAACGATCTATATTTTCTTCTCAATTTTCTTATACATCTATAACTGTCCTTTAAAGTCTATTAATAATCACTTTTAAAACTTAATCTGAATCTTGGAGGAGCAATGTCATTGTGGAGCAATTCAGCATCCAAAGCTCGGAGATGGCCGGTGACCACGGAGGGCTCCAAACACCCGCGAACTGGAGGACTTCCCTCTCTCTGCTCTCATCGCTCTTCATTCAGGGGCAAGAAAAGACAGGGCGACGGCAGTCAAGTGCAAAGCATCAAGTAAGTGATACGGTTTTCGAGAGCAGGAAAAGGCAGAGGTGTGTGAGAGCAGTGGATCCCCCAGCAACTGAAAGGCGCCCTCCGTGCCCCCAGATACTCTAGAGAACAAAGAAAGAACAAATTGCTGTAAACACTTCAACATTTTTGGATGATTGGCTCCAAGGCTCTGGGGGAGTACAGAAGTAAGAAGTTGGTTTAGGAAGGTGACACCAAGTGACAGTCACATAAACAGTTCGATAAAAGGATGTCGAAACAGAACCGGATCCTCTCAGAGCCTACGGTGTTACTTCTCCACACTGGCAGGATGAATTACCAAGACGAAGGAAGGAAGGAGCCACAGTGTCGAGTTAGAAGACACGTCCTGCACCCATCACAGGCCATTTCTGGATGCTCTTGGGCAAGTTCCTCCTGCTTGACACTCTGATTCTTTCTGTGTCCTGGAGGTTATGGGACCATCATCTACTACACAAGGCTGGCAGGAGGCCCCAAGTGAGATCATGGATGTAAAGTGTCCTTGGGTGTCATTTAGCTTAGATTTTTTAGAATCAGTGTTTGGAAAGAAATACACGAAAATGCTCTTCCAGGTTTTTTCTGAGTGTCGGGGCTATGAATTCATTGTTTTTCTTCTTTATGTTTATATGTATCTCTGATTTTTCTATAATCAGTACATATTGCTTTTGTGATGGATGAACTTTTATGATGAATAAAAAATAAACTTAAAAAAATATCAATCAGGGACGCCTGGGTGGCTCAGTTGGTTAAGCAGCTGCCTTCGGCTCGGGTCATGATCCCAGCGTCCTGGGATCAAGTCCCGCATCGGGCTCCTTGCTTGGCGGGGAGCCTGCTTCTCCTTCTGCCTCTGCCCGCCATTCTGTCTGCCTGTGCTTGCTCTCTCGCCCTCTCTCTCTGACAAATAAATAAAAAATATATAAAAAAAAATATATCAATCATTTGGACTCGTGACAACAAACCAACTGCTTGAATGTTTTACTTTCTTACCAGCTTTCCTGGCATCATAGATACCAGACTTGGGCATGCCGGAGGACAGAGCCCATTTGGAAATAAAAGCAATCAAGCACTATGGAACAATTACAATTTTGAAAAGATGTTTTATATGTCATTTCCAAACTCAAAGAAAGCTGGTTATGGTTTCTCGTAAATGTTTCAAATGGATTCATATCCCAAGCATCCACTGTCTCTACTACACAGAAAAGTAATTCTCCATGCCCATAGTGTATCTGTTTGCAGGGAGCAAAATCATTTACAACATTAACTTATTTTTATACCCTTTGCTGGTCAGTGGAAAGTGGAAGCTAATGCAAGGACCATTTTACAAATGGTCAGACTGAATTATGGGATTATATGGGTTATTCTTAATGTTGCCTAACAACGAATGGCAGAATTAATGACAAAACCCAAGCGCTTTGCATTTCAAATACATTCAGTCAATTTGCCATTCACTATAGGGACCAAGTACTGCTAAAGGAATTCATTTAATTACTCTTGGGGGTTGCAGTCGGGTCAGAGTTTTCCAAAATTTACCTTGTAAAAAAAAATTATATAAGGGGGAAAAAATAGAACCAACGACTAAAGTCTATACTCCAGGAGCCATTTTTGAAAGTTAACAGCAAAAGGACAAGAATAAAAATGAATTTATTTCACTCACTATTATAAATTCAGCAAATGGAAGTACACAACAGTGAGGGAGCGATCACTTTCCCCTACTAGAAGCTCAGTTCCGTCTGAGGGCAATCTCTAACATCCTTGGTGCACCATTTGTCACCACTGACCAACCTCTGCTAGTTGGGACAGTGAACAATGAGCATCTTGGAGCCACAAGACTCAGCTCTGGCCTTGAGTCCCCTGATCTACTTGCTCCAAGCCTACCTCTGGGGCTCTGCTTTCTACAGAACAGGAAGCACATTCTCTCCCTTCCTAATTCTGAATACTGGTTCAGCAGCACCTGACCATTCTCTGACCAGGTCTTGCCTTGTTCCACTCATCCCCCTTTCTCTGACCTTCTCTCCCTGAGGGATTGGACAGCCCCCAAGTCCCAGCTCGGGGTCATTTTCCCTCTCTACTCTGACTGTCCCCCACAGAACTCCTTAACATTAAGCTGATGTTGCCCAAATCAATATTTTCCCATCTGGCCCACTCACCCAAGAGCAGTCTATATTACAATACCTACTGGGCATTTTAATTCCTATGTCTTGTCACCACGGTCACCACAGACTCAGCATGTGCAAAAATCAATGGGTTCATTCCATTCCCCAGTCGGACGACAGAGCATTCTGTGTCCTCGTCTCGCTAATGCCACCACCATTTCCTGCTCAAGTCACACGGTCGCTTGGCTGGGGGATCTGACACAGTCCTTGTCTTATGGCCCATGGTCAACAGCTCCAAGGAGCTTTTAACGGTGCTTTGTTTTTGTCTCCTGTTTTCTGAAAACTCTCCTGCTTCTTAAGTGGATCCTTCTCTAGAGCCTCGGAACCTGCAGGCTCTCCCTCTTCCAGTCTTCAAGGACGGGTCCATCTGAGAAGAGCAAAACCCTACAGCATTGTTGTCCATCAAGAGAACATAGTGTAAATGTCCTAAGGCTACCGTGAGTGTGGCGGTCAGTATGGCTACAGAGAAGTCGGTGACTGGGGCGGAGAGAGCCGTGGGCGGAAGCTCGGGGGGTAAACAAGGCCTGGCTCACGGCGCGCCTCCGAAGCAGAGTCTGGATGTGGAGTGCACTGGGAAGACATTCTAGAGTGGGGTCGTGGGCAGAGTAAATCATCCGTATTAGAAACATTCTCTGTATGAGAGAGGAGAGTATGAAGGCTGGAGAAGAATGGAAAAACAAGAACCATTCGTAGGCCCCAAATGCAGTGTTGCCTTAGAACGTTGTCTATTTCTTAATTTTAAAATTTGCTGACATGCCTTAAACCGAAGTTGTAGATCACTGTCATTTTGCTGTTTGAAAGTAACCGATGTGTTCCTGAAAGTGTTGTGTGATCTATTTTTGGTGTTAATGCAGAATAGTAGTATGTATAAGCTGCATGTTAGACACTTGTCTTTTTTAAAAACTAAAATAATTGTACTGAAAAAGATTATGATTATGATTATCATAGGTGACATAATCAATAAGCACGTATCGATCACAATGGTGATCACTAACTGAACGGCAGCTACACACCAAGCCCCACTCAAACTCTTTGAATCTTTAACTTGTTTAAACTTCACTATACCCCATGAAGTTTATCTTCATTTAATACATGACAAAAGAGGCCCGGAGAAATGCAGCCCACGACCAAGCAAATCAAGACGCCAGGAGCCCAGTCCCCATAGCTAAGTTCTCGGGTCTGTGCTCCAGCTGTATTGCACGATACAGGAACAGTCCCTCGGGCCTGGAGATGCTTGGAGTAAGACTGAATCCTTCCCTGTGTCCTAAACTCCTAGAACTCCATCCCCTGGCCACCTCATCTTACTCGTTCTATTGTCAGTCCCCACCTCTCTACCCCTCAATCTAAAATCACAAGAAGAGGGGCGCCTGGGTGGCTCAGCGGGTTAAAGCCTCTGCCTTCGGCTCAGGTCATGATCCCAGGGTCCTGGGATCGAGCCCTGCATCGGGTTCTCTGCTCCGCAAGGAGCCTGCTTCCTCCCCTCTCTCTCTGTCTGCCTGCCTCTCTGCCTACTTGTGATTTCTCTCTCTGTCAAATAAATAAAATCTTTAAAAAATAATAATAAAATAAAATCACAAGAAGTAGGGGCCTTGTTTATCAAATTCGCTGTTATAGCCTCATGTGCTGACATGTATTTATTTAGTGAATTATTACCAAACAAATGAAAAGTTGGCACAGCCTGTTGTGATCTTAATGACATAAGGGAGGGAGCTGGGGCTTGGTTCTCAGCGCGGAGGTTCTGAGAGGTGATTTTTAGCTCACCCAGCGATGTCTGGTCCCTGGCAGGTAGGTGCACAGAACCAAACCCACATGTGCCTTATTTATAAGCCAGGAGTCCCATTTACTTACTTTTAATGAGAAAGAACCGGCAAGTCAACCAGAGCCCTCATCTAAAGCACTTTGCTCCTTCTCTTCCCAGCAGGAACTCTTCCTTGAAAAGCCAAATTAAGATCAGAACAGAGAACTGAGGGACCGTAATAGAAACTGTGATCATGAAAGCCCGGTATTTCCTTTTCCACTCAAGAGTGTGTACCTGCCATGCTCGCAGAGGTAGAACGGGACCTCAGCAGGTGTGCTGCACACCCAAAGGAAGCAGGCGTAGGCTGATTACTTGAACTTGACTCCATGGACTCCAGGAGCCCCTGAAGGCTAGCTCCCAAACCTTGTAACTTGTAGTGTAGATGGCTCTCCTGCTGCCATTTGGACACATCATCTTCTCTATGAGAAAAACCCACTTTTGAGTTTTAACTCAGATAACAGTTTATGGATGTGATACCCTATGTGTGGTTATGCGGAAATATATTCAGAATTCCAGAATGCAACACCAGGGGAATAACCTATGCCTCTCGCCCCTACTACAGAGCATTTCCTCCCCCTTCTCTACCTGCCGGACACTCAACTATGGGGACTCCTGTGGCTCTGGCGGTTTGGGGGTGGGAACGGGGCAGGACTGGGGGCCTTGGCTTCAAGGTGGTACCTGGAGGAAGTCAGGATGGGGGATAATGGGAATTAGCTAGCACACATCTGCCCAGGGGAAAGTGTGGCTCTCTGGAGGCAGGGGCAGGGAGTATTTTATAACAATTAATATTCTATGTGTTGACTTTGCTGGTTGAATTGGAAGGACCCCAATGGGAATCCTAACATCAGCAGTCCAATAGGATAACAAAAACTATTATGACACAGTGCTAGAGTCCTGTGTTCAGAGATGTTTCACTTCTCTGAGATTTGATAAATATTTACTAGGTACACAGAATGACTGGGGAGCACTTTTAGTAACTTCAATTAGAAACACTTTCATTCTCAGTTTTTGTCCAGGTTAGGAACTTTCAAACAATTTCCTCTCAATAATACAAATCTTTATTCTGATCTAGTCCCATGAGACAACAGAACTGGCCAATACCGTACTAGCCAACAAGCACCTTACCAGAGCAAGCGTTTTTGTGGGCCGAGAGTCATTGCCCTGCTTTAAAATCCATGCTAGCGCTGCATTAATTGTTTCAAATGGATTCTTAATCCTCTATAAAATTAGCGCTGGTAAGCCGTCCAAGCGCCATCGCTGTGAGGGCACCACAGTCACTACCCAGGAGCTTGCCCTGTCTTTCCCTCTCCCGGCTGGTCACACAGGGGAGCACAGTGGCATCCACAAGAGGAGGCATGGGGTTCCATGGCCTCCCTGCTCTATGGAATGTTGGGGGCAGGGGAGAATGGGCAGGAAGTGGACTGGGCCCCCTCCCGCCCTTTGCAGAATATGAAGCATGACTGTTTTCTGTCCATTCAGCAGGACCAGGCTCTGGCAGGTCAACATCTCAGTAGCCAATCATAGCCAAAAGTTCTCAGTAGCCAAAAGTTCTTTAAAAGCCCTCTCAAAAATATCTGAGTATTTGTGGGATGCCTGGATGGCTCAGTGGACTGGACATCGGACTCTTGATTTCCGTTCAGGTCATGACCTCAGAATCCTGGTATAGAGCCCCATGTTGAGCTCCCTGCTCAGTGGGAAGTCTGCTTGTCCCTCTCCCGCTGCCCACCCCCCCCCACTCTCTCTCAAATAAATAAAAAAAATTTGAGCATTTGTAAAGAAAAAAAAAAACCACACATTTCCTTGTTGTTTTAGTGTGCATTTGTCCCTGAAGTTAAACTTTTTCGTGTTTGTATCAGTCATTTTCATTTCTTAATTCGGTGATTATGATTCCCTATCTCTTGCCCATTTCTGACTCTTTGAATTTATTTCTATGAAATGTTATGTGCTAAGAATATTAAACAGGCTTAGTTCTAAAATGAACAAGCCACCAGACAACACCTGAGTCAACCAGCATCTTCCCCAAGAGTGGAGGTGTCTGTCCCCTCCACTGGGGGATCCCCCCTCTGTGGCTCAGGAGCGGCCAGCAGGTGGTGTAGGGTTCCACATGGCTCAAGACCCGGGCAGCCTCTGTCTTCCGGGGACTCTTCTAATGCACAGAACAGAGTACACGAAAGTTAACCCACGGGAGAGCCAAGGAGACCATAGGAGATGACTTGTGGAGAGAAAGCCTTTGACTTAACACCTAGTCCGTGGCTGAGCTCCATCTGAAGTAAGCATTTGGGAGGGAAGAAAGGAAGGGAAGCGAGCTGCTCTGAGGGTCCGTGTCCCGTCAGCTTCCACGCTGCGGTTCCCCCTTCATTCAGACTCACTTCTGCCCTCAGAGAGCACAAGGTCCCGTGAAGAAGGCCGGGAAGCTGAGCACCTGCGAGAGCGATCTGAGTTGAAGCGGGAAACAGGCTGCAGTTGACATGGTCTAGGATGTGGCAGGCTTTGGACAGGTGCGCTCAGGGCACTCACCTGCGGAGGGAGGGAGGGAGGCAGGGACCACGTCCCAGGTGTGCCTGGGCTGCAGAGGGGGACCTGTGAGGACGTGGATGTCTCTCAGGAGAAAAAGGTGCTACCTCGGGTCCAGTCGCCAGTGCAGCCAATGTGCTCCATTGGTCCGCTCTTAGACTTTGTTCTAACAGACATTCTGATGTTTACACTGCGGACAGACAAACGCTTCTTCCATCTCTCTTCCCCTTGGAATTTCAAACTCACAAAACCTTCATCACTGAGGAATTTTCTTTGACAGTCTCTGTTTATGAGAACAGACAATAAATCAGGATCCGTGTAGGGCTGCCAGACGTAGGAAACAAAACCATGACGTCCCGCTCAATCTGAATCTCAGATCAACAACAACGGGTCTTCAGCAGAAGGGCGTCCCCTGCAATGTTACGCGACCCTGATGGGAAATTCAGACTGAGCTGGGCGTCCTCTGTTTTATCTGGCAGCCTCAGATCCAGGTTCCTCGGATAGTTCGCTGGCCCACAAAGCCAAAACATTTCAATCAATTTGTAGGAGCACATTCTAGCTTCGGAACTTGAGGTGACCGCGAGAATGCCTGGAACGTCATTATTCTCCATCAAGTCAGAGTGGGCGACCATATTTACTGTGGCACAGAACTGGGACCAAGTAACCCAGCTGACATATTTCAAAGGGGAAAGAGAGATGGGACGCTCACTCAAGAGCCCACCTCTTCAGTAACTGGATCCTCTTAATCTGGAAGCTCGTGTAACCCAGCTGCTGGGAGACAAAATCTATACACAATAAAGAGTTTCATTCAGGGGTCCGCATGACTCCATCCGTCACCGAAGCACATGTTTGGCACGGACTGAAAGCCAAAAGCAGTCTAACAAATATTTCAAAACTGAATTTATATCTTTCTAACACATGGTTTATATACGGATGTAATACCTAGAGAGCTTTTCAGTTCTCAGATCATATCCTGGCTAAACTACAAATAATGTCTGCAGCAGACCACAATACCAAAATTATTTGCTTTTTAAATATGTTAAAGAAAGCTAAGTGTATGAGGGGTCGGCTGCCAGAGATGCCTGCTTTAGTATGCAATTGTTAGAAGGGAGCAGAATCCACACACATCCACAGTAAGCTAAATATTTGCGTAATTCCTTGCACAGAGAGGGAGCTGCTCTCTGAAGCTCCAGCTTCGGGATGAAACTTAGCAAGGACACTTAGCTCACGTTTTAAAAGTTCTGAGTACGCGCTCCCTCTAGGAAAATGCTTGAAGGTCTCCTCTGTAACAGGGCACGTGGGGTGTTCGCTCCTGCTGTCCCAAGGCAGAAAGACTTAGCATAATGGCTTTCCAGGCAGGAGAGCGAGCTCAGGCATACTGGCCGGCCCTATGTGGCTTTTCCTGACGACCAATTTCTAGATCGAACTGAAAACTATGGAAAGACAAATATTTTGTCTTCAGCGTCAAACAGCCACATGTTTGTAGACTTTCCTGTCTTCATCATTTTCAGTTTTCCTCCACCTGTGTGGTAGCTGGAGACACAGCTTCCACATTGGGCAGCAGACCCTATTCGCCACTGGCTGGCCAGGGTGTTCTTGTAAATACTCCAATACCCTCCCTGCTCCCAAGAGTGAAATGGAAACACAGAAACTGTCAGCAAGCACAGTCCCCACACTGGCACCTGCTGAAATTCTCCTAACTTTTCCCACAGATTGCTTTCTGATGAGGGCTGGGTGGGGAGCAAGGAAGTCATCACATTGATTTTCTGAGGAATGATACAATTTGTGTTTTTTAACTTGACAGTATTAGCAGAAATCAGAGCCACGGGGAGAGAAACACTCCTCCCGCACACGCGGGCGCACATCCGCACACACGTTGGCATGCGCACACCCTAGGGCTCTAGAGAACAGACTCTGAGAGAGGGAGGGGGGACAGGGACAGCTGCTTGTGGGGTCATCCCCATCACGAGGCTCATCTGGCCCCACAAGGTGACCAGAATTTTAGGAAGCTGCTTCCCCAGGGCCTGACTGTGCGCATTTCTTGGAGGACATTGCACAGTGGCTTGGGTGTTGGCAGTTTGGTAGCCAACAACTCCCAGGAGCTCACAAAGTGCTTTACCCGACACAGACTGCCATGGTGGGTTGTCCGCACCCTGTTCTCCCCACGTGCAGGAATGGGAACAGGATGGGTGGGAAGTGAGCCCTGGCAGGTGGCAGAGGACTGGCTCAAATCTGGGGCTTCTCCTGACCTGGTCACCTAAGACTCAGGGTCTCTTGACACCACACTCCCCCTCCGTAGGGTATGCCCGAATTAGAGGCTTTAGTTAGCCGAAGCAGGGCTGGGAGGCAGGCAGTGGCCAGGCTTTCAGCAGAAGCTAGGCTGTAGCAAGGTGCATCCTGAGATCCAGGCCCCACTCTCAGTAGAAGCTGGTGCCGAGCACTGAGCCCCCTGACCCCTCAGTCTGTCCCCTGGTCTCCCTTCCAGTTTCAGGTTTCCTGCATGACTTAGACCACATCAAATGTGGCCCAGTTATAACCAGTGCTCCTGCCGGCTCTACCCTCTACCAGCCCCATCCAAGTTAACAGGCTCTCCAAACTGATGCCCAGGCCTGTTCTCTCCCCCTCTATAGAAATTACTCTGCTCCCTCGAGGTACAACAGATCCCTGTGCCACCCAGAGAGCTGCCCAGAGCCTCCCACGAGCCCCCCCTCCCAGGCACTGTGTATAGTCTTCCTGATGTGCAACCTCATGCCACAGCCTGTGGTCATCACCGGGCCATATGAGAGATGGTCTCTTAACAGAAGCCTTTACTCTGAGCCCCAACTCCCAACCCCAGGACCTATCACATGCTAAATAAGTGTGTTGAACAGATATGATAGAAGGGATGAGGTCCAGAAATTGTCAAGTGAGATGTGTGAAAATGGCCTGGCTAACAGTTTGGGTCCAAAGGGAAAATGCCAACCTCCTCATCAACAAGAAAACACCTCCATCTGTGGACTGCTTTCCCAGCATCCTCTCTTCTAATGGGGCACTGAGCACCCCGGGGCATTAGTTGGTTTCAGGTGTCATCCACGTGTCCCATGATTCAGGCCTTAACCCTCACCTGGTCTTTGAACTCATACCTAAGAGTGGATGGTTGAAAGCACACACAGGTCACTGGAAGGCTCTGGTCCTTCCCCCTTTCCTCTAGATAAAGGGTCACCAAATTATTCTGGGATCTTCACTGAAGGAACTCAGACCTCGAGGGTCTCAGGACCCTGGCACATTAGCACCACTTCTGGCGGGGGGCAAGATGCTCTCAGACAGGACAGTGATCATAGGGGACATGGTATTCCCTTCCCAGACCCCTTCCAAGTCTTTTAATTGGCGCAGCATCTCTTTGGTATAATAGACCTAACACTGCCCCATCCTTCTGCTGACCACCCTTCTGCATAAAGGGAGCAGGGCTCTCGTTCAGGGACATCGACAGGGGCCAGTGGCTGGGAACAATGTAATCACCCTGCTGTGTTCTCCTTCTATTTGTTTCTATACTCTTTGTGACAAGTGACACTGGCCTTCCATTTTATAATATGGAAGTACACTTTCCTCCTTAAATAAATTGAAGTAGAATGTGTATATATTGACTTAAAGGAAAATGCAAGATAAATTAAGAAAAGATGTTACTTAAGTAAATGATAGCACAGGTGACATCCACATTTGAAAAAATCATGGAGTCGTCAATGCCAAGGTGAGAAACTTGGTAGTGCATGGACTGCTTATATCACAGCTGATCCACACTGCTATGTGCTGAATTACTGAAGCAGCTCAATAAATAAGCAGGACCTGACCCCAGCAGAGATGAGATCCTAATTCAGGGTACAGTACCAAGTGGGGTATGAATCTGAGTTTGTAACAAGCTCCGTGGATGATTCCAATGCAGGCCCTCTGGTAGATCAGCAGTCTCAGAGACCCTGGCTTTGAATCAATAATCCTTGACCACCACTCTAAAATCAAAGCATAAAGTCTCCTCTTATGATAGGAATGTCCCTATTTGGTGATCTCTACTATGATCAAAGCTGGCTTTGTTCTACTACTCCAGAACATCGATCTTTTCATCCATGAGACATTCAAGCATATCCTACACACACAATACAGCCCATAGACTGAAAGGGAATTACCACCCACTCCCTATGTTCACATGGAAGCGATACCTAGTAAGTAGAGAAGTAGGAGACATAAACTTCAATACCAATGAGCTCACCACCTCATGAGGCCCTTACTGAGTCTGCCAGTCTTTACAGAGCACCAGCCAAGTTGCAAGCCCTCAGGGATGAGAGTCAAAGGCCACAAGTCCAACTCTGAAAGCCTTCACAGTATGAAGTGGAGCAGACAATGGTGTCAGAACAAGATGGCGGAACACCCAGGGACAACCTGAAGAAAAGAACTGGAGAGGTGGGATGACAGTCAAGCAGCTGTCCCAAGGGACAGAGGATCACAGGCACAAAGGGGGTGGCATGCAGAACAGCATCCAGGGCTGAGAAAGCAGCATATGTAGTAAGTAGTAAGATGGATGATGAAACGGGACAGGCCCTGGGGTTACATTAGCATGTCATGCTTTTCACTTCATCTGTAGAGGACCTCAACCTGCTTACTAAGGAGCCAAGTTCTAGAAGGGCTTCTGCTAGCTAAATGAACTGAACAGGATATGCTTGAGTCCTAGAGCTAACCAACGCTTGAATGGACAAAGGTAATGGAACCCAGCCCTAGCCCGACCCTGCTCATATACCTTTTGGGAGATTTCATAACGTACCCAGAGTTCCTAAAAATATTGGGAAACTGCCTTCTGTGACAGTTGATTGCTCTGGGCCAGCCAGCCCTAGGCTTCCAGCTGCCCTTACTTGGGAAACACACTCCCCAGGGATCATGTCCCTTTGCAAGTCTACAGAATATTGTTAAGCCCAGCCAGGGGACTCACAGCACATTCTACAGGCCTAAATGTAGTATCAAAGGAAGGTAGTCTATGTAAATCTGAGATGACATATTTTAAGTAATTTTTATACTGATTTAAAAAAAAAAAAAACACCTTCTTTGGGACGCCTGGGTGGCTCAGTTGGTTGGACGACTGCCTTCGGCTCAGGTCATGATCCCGGGGTCCCAGGATCGAGTCCCGCATCGGGCTCCCAGCTCCACGGGGAGTCTGCTTCTCTCTCTGACCTTCTCCTCGCTCAAGTTCTTTCTCACTGTCTCTCTCTCAAATAAAATCTTAAAAAAAAAGAACACCTTCTTTAAAAGAAGATGATGTCTGGGGTGCCCAGCTGGCTCACTCGGTGGAACATGTGGCTCTTGATCCTGGGGTCATGGGTTTGAGCCCCAGGTTGGGGACAGAGATTAAATAAATGTTGTTTTTTTTTTAAGATATGCATGGACGTACTTATTTTCCATTGATACTTCATCTGTGCCTCCATGAAATCCTGCTCCTTCCCTAGTCTGTAGCCCTCTTTGGACAAGTTATTTGACCTTTTCAGCCTTACCTTCTTCATCAGAAAAATGACAGATTTATGAATTGTCCCTACCACTTTTTGAAGTCCCAAGAATGTAGTATTGTGGTTTTAGGAGTCATTTTTATTAAAGGAAAATCCCCAGAGTGTGTCCCATCGTAAGGCTGGTTTATTGCACCTGCCTCCTGCTCTCCATCAACCTTTGGATTTTGAGTAACTAGTGGTCCTTTCTTCTGGGAGGAGGGCAGAGAAAGGATTCAGGAGGAACTGCACACACACATTGTCTCGGGCATACAGGAGGCACTCCCTGAGCATCTGGGGAGGGGATGGTGGAAAGGGTAGTGGCCATAAACTGGGTGAGTTTCTAGTTTTGCATGCATCTCTGAAATCCCGTATTCTGTGCACCTTACTAGCACTGATACATGCAAATAACATTTCAGTTTAAATTAATTTTTTTAAAGTAGGTCCTTAATGGAAAAAAAAATCACTTAATGCTGAAAACAAACTGGTTGGCTATTAAAAAAAGAAAGCTCTGTGGGAGGAGTCTCTGGGGGAGAAAATTACTCAGCACGTCCAAGTCTTCTAACATGTTTGTTTGTGAAGTGAGTGGCATAGAACCAATAGAGGCAAGATCTCCAGTCACGATTGATAAGACATTTTGCTTTTTAGTGGAATATTCAAAAAGGATAGTCAATCAGTGAAATTTTAAATCTACAATCTTCATTTTGGGGTGGTGGCACCATGAGGAGATGGAAGTTTTTCACATATTTATATTAAAACTTGCACTGGTCTGGGGTCCCTGGGTGGCTCAGTCAGTTAAGCGTCTGCCTGTGGCTCAGGTCATGATCTTGGGGTCCTGGGATTGAGCCCCAAGTCCGTGTCAGGCTCCCCGCTCAGTGGGAAATCTGCTTCTGCCTCTCCCTCTGCACCCCTCCCCTCCCCTGTTCATGTATGCTTCCTCTTTCTCTGTCAAATAAATAAAATGAAAAAAAAAAAAAACTTGCACTGGTCTTGGAATTCACATCCAGAGAAAATTTGCCCCATGGAGATCTGAGGTCAATCTTCAAACAGAAATTCTCTGCAGAAAAAGGAACTACTTTTTAGATAGAAAATGTTTTAAATTCTGTCTAATGAATACTACACATCAAAATAGAAGGGAGGGAGCCAAAAAATTTGCTAAAAAGCAAATTTATGGTTTTAAGTGTGTTTATTATCAAAAGACAGGAACATAAATGAGCTAGCCAAAAAAAAAAAAAAAAGCTAACTGTGAAAAATAAGAGGAAGGAGTAAAAAATTAAAAGTAGAAATTACTAAATCAGAAGCCATAAATCAAAGCAATAGATTCAATGACTAAATCCAAGGCTTAATTCTTCAGACAGACCACATCCATATCCAGAACTCTGATATGTCCAAACAAGGAGAAACATCAATTGTAAAGACAGAGAAATAGGTATATTTATAGGTACAGAATTTAAATTATAATCAAGTACTCCACATTCTTTATACTAATAAGTCTGAAAACATGGGTAGAAGATTTTCCAGGGAAAGAGGTTCCCAAAATTGGCTCCATAAAGAAATAGCAAAACCAATGGCCATGTAAGTAGCTGAAAAATCTGCAAGAGATTTATGTTCCATAGAGATGCTCGGCCCAGAGAGTGGTAAGAGAAAGTTTTGAAAGCCCAAAGACAGATTATTCTCTTATTATTTTTACTGTCCCCAAACACACACACACACACACACAGTCCAAGGCGGGACGCAGGAAACTTGAGGATTATGGTCGGTGGCTGGAATGGCCCTGATACTTTACTTCCCCCGTCTGAGCCCCGGTGAGCCGCTCGCTTCAGGGCAGAGATTTAGCTCGGCAGCTCCTCTTGCCAAGCCCACATGCCTCCTTCCTGGGTTTGGCTAGAGGGTCAGACCCAAGCAGAGGCTAGAACTGGGTCTGAGCGTTCGAGATTGTCAGCCCTTGTGCCTCTCCCGGCCCCACAAGAAGGTGCCTGGGCTAGCCTGCTGGAGGCAAGGCAGACACTCAGAGAAAACCCGATCACCACATCAGCAGTCAGTGTGTCCGCAAACATAGGAACGGGCCTCACAAGACCAGAACTGCCCCGTGTAAATCCCTGACACACAGATTACATACTTGCTTTCTGGTTTTAAGCCACTGAATTTGGGGCCAATTTATTAAGCAGTATTGTTGTATCAATAAACAACGGAAGACCACTTTGCCTTCTTAATTTAAATGTGAAAAATCTTAATTAGAACAGTAGGAAATTGAATTCAATAGCATATTAAAAATATGATACACCTTGAAAGAGTTAGATATGTCCATTAAATGCAAGGATGTTTTGATACTGGGAAATCCATCAATGAATAATGACATCAAAAAGTCAGTGAATATTTGGATCAGTAGATCAAAGGATTCAGAGAAAAAAAAGGAAAAGATGTGGTACCTCAGTGTCTAAAAGGCAGTTAATAAAATTCAATATCCAATGCTGATTTTTTTTTAAAATCCTATTTGAAAACGAGAAATAGATCCTTATTTAAAATAATGAAACTTCATCTTAAATCCACAGTCAATATCATAATCAGTGCCAAAAACACCAGTGGCCTTTCCACTAAAGCCCAAAACATAAGAGGGATTCCTACTATTTGCACAAGTTTTTGAAACTTCTTTATATTTGAGAGACAGTAAGAAAGCAATAAAAAAGAAATTCAGAGAAATAAATGTAACAGAAATTATTTATAGGTGATATGATCAGTTACCTAGGAAACCCAAGGAAATCAACTGAACTTCTACTAAAACCAGCAAGATATTTTAATAAACAGGCCAGTCCCAGGATGTATATATATAAATCAATACAAAAATACTATTACTGAAATAAAATTGAAAATTGGATCCCATTTATAATGACACGAAAAGAAAAATAACCAAGAAGGGGGAAAAAACCCTAAAAAATCCTTTGTGAGAAATGGATGATGATGCTGTTCATCCAAAATTATGCCTCACAACAGGGTAGTGTCACAACACGTAATCAGTAAGAGAGGACAAATGCCTCAAAAGCAAGGTGACCCCAGGATATGAATGGACAGAGTAAAAAAGGAATCATAATCTGTTGGTAAACACAAGGCGGGGGGGATTCAACTGCATAAGTAGGTATTTACAGAGTCTCCTTTCCCAGCTCTCCACCTGCCCCTTGCCCTTGCTTCTGAGCAGGAACTTATGCTTGGCCTCCCTCCCTGCCCAGCTTCCCCAGGGAAGGGACCGTAACATCTGTGATCCAGGAGACTGGGAGGCAGAACGGCCTGCTATGGCTCAGTTCCCTCTGGAACCCCCTCTCTTCTTGGATCTGCCCTCAGCACATTCATTCTGGCCTGCCCTCTGCCCTGCGGAAAGGGTAGTGACCCCTCCTCAAGCAAGCCCACTCAACCACAAAAGCCAAATTCTCCCACCAGCTTCCACATAATAGCTGGTACTTTGATCCCCAATGTTTGGCTCCTGAGCAATCAATGTACTCTGAATCTAAGAAGGGACAAGCGTGCTGTTTCTTAGACTCCCAAACCCCAATGACCATTGAAAACGTGAGTTGAGCACCTGGGTGTCTTAGTCAGTTAAGCGTCCAACTCTTGATTTTGGCTCAGGTCATGATCTCAGGGTCGTGGGACCAAGCCCATGTCAGGGGCTTGGTGGAGCCAAATGTGGAGCATGCTTGAGATTCTCTCTCTCCCTCTCCCTCTGCCCCCTCCCCCATGCACACATATACGGATGCAAGAGCTCTCATAAATTAATCAATTGATCCATCAATCAACATGCTCCATCCAAAAGAAAATAGAAAAAGGAAATCTATATTGGGCATGTATAAAAGAAATAGAAAGATAATGAATTTAAGTCCCATGTGAATAATTAGTTTAAATGTAATTAGATGAAATGTTTCATTTTAAAGGAAGAGACCCCAAGAATGGATTAAAATGTGAGACCAACTAGTTACTGCTTACAAGAAATGAACTTTGAATATAACTATGATAGGTAGGTTGAAAGTAAAAACAACAACAACAATAATAATAATATAATGGAAAAAGATGCTCCAAGCATACATATGTATCACTAAGCATAAGGGAGCTGAATTGGCTGAATGAACACCAAAGTTAACCTAAAAGAATTACTACATGAGATACGGAAGGATTTTGTAATGATGAAAGGACATAAGCAGACATTAATGAGGTGCAAAACCTAGTAAAGTTTCAAAACACATTGAGAAAAAAACGCATAGAACTGAAGGCGGAAAAAGTTTCTAGTTAAGGTTGTACTACTCTCTCAGCAACCAAGAGCACCGGTGAACGACAAACCAGTGAGCTTCTGGAAGATTCAGTCACACCATCCATCAACGCTGCCGCGTGTAGAGCACTCATCCAACAGCTGCAGGAACCGCTCTCTCCCCTGCGGCTGTGGAACACTTGTAATGCCGACCACACGCTGGGTAAAGAACTAGTCTCGGCAGATGTAAAGAACCGATCACAAAATGAAATGAGAAATTAAAAACAAAATGATACCTTCTTAAATTCTCAGGTATGTGGAAATTAAGCAATGCATTTCTATGTAAGCCATAGGTCAAGGAATTAGGTGATGGGGAAATTTAAAATATTTTTAGCTACACAATGATACAAACTCAGCCCTTAAAAATTTGCAATATGCAGCTAAAGATGTGCTTCTGGGGATATTTCTATTCCTACATGGTTCTGTGGGAAAAGAAAAAAGATTTTGGGCCAATAGCCTAAGGGTCACCACAAGAAGCTAGAGGAAGAGCAAAATCAAAGACAAAATAGAAAGGAATACAAAAAGGTAGAAGGCTGGAAAGATGGTAAAAGAGAAAGTCTTTGAAACTAAAGTTGTTTGCAATACTGGTAAAACTGTGAAACCCTTAGCAAGGTGAAGGAACACACAACTTAACAATTTCTGGAATGAAAGAAAAGGACATTATTATAGAGAATTTGGGTATCACAATAAGAAAATACTATGAAATACTATATACCAATAAATTGTACTCAGATGATATGGATATGTTCTTTAGAAGTCACAAATGACTAGACTGACACAAGAATGAAAAATATCTGTGTGGCCCTCTACCTGCTAAAAAAATTGCATTCATGACCAGTGCCCACCTCCCAACACACACACGCACCCACCCCTCTCAGCGGCCAGATGACTACACGGACGGCTGTTGTCAGACATTTAAGAGAGAAATAATAACAATCCTACACTAATTCTTTCCCAAAATACAGGAGGAAGAAAAATCTTCCTAATCCTCATTATGAGGCCAACCCAAACCTTATACCAAAATCAGACAAGAATATAATGAGAAAAATATTATAAACCAGTATCTCTTGAACACAGACTTAAAATCCTTAATATTAGGAAATCAAACCTAGTACTCTCTCTTTACACACACACACACACACACACACACATACACACACACGGGAGAAGAATGGGCAGTTCACTTGTGGATCTAAATTGTCCATATTCCCAGGACTAACCTAATTAGGCCACCCTGCTCTTATTTATTTAAAACTCTTCAGCCAAGTGGATTTCACTATTCCTTTGATAACCTACTTCAGTATTTCATGATCTGGGCTTAGTTTTTAGGCTATTTCTACAAAGGACTGATGGCAAACCACCAAGAGAAAAATGTATTAGAAAAATAAATAGGGCACAATCTTAAGAAATGTACTTTACAATTACCGTGAGTTTATCAACAATGAACTTTGATGTTCCCAAACAGTTGTATATAAAAATGGTTTTCACCCAAACTGCTGAAATCATCCAGTGTGGACATAAGTAAAAGGATAACCAAGGTCAACAGAAGGAAACAATAAGAAACAAAGTAAAATCTGTGAATTGCAAATTAGCCTGATGGGAGGTTTTATGTTTTTTGTAGTTGGCTGCACTTAAGTTCTGTTTGAGTCATTTTTCTCCCCCTGTTGAATTTTCACTTCAAAGGTTTAAAATGGAATCAAGAGAGAATGAAAAGAAAAACGTGAATATATATCTGAGTTTACCTTCACCTGGTCACTACGTGCTGGCTAGAAAAAACTCACCCCAAGGCAGCATACACTCATTCACACCCACCTGTCCACCGGCTGTTTCTCAGGGAAGTCAGAGGAACAAGCTGGTAGAGACCTCTTCTGATTTCTTATTAAAATATCAGCTCATATCTTCTACCCAATATAAACATGATATCCCAAGTAGAACTGCATAGATTTCCCGGGATGTTTCTTTTGGATCACTCAAAGATACTAAGTACCAGGCACCTGGGCGGCTCAGCCAGTGAAGCGAAAGACTCTTGATTTCAGCTCAGGTCATGGTCTGGGGGGTCATGGGATCGAGCTCCAGACCAGCCCTGTGCTCAGCACAGAGTCTGTTTGTCCCTCCCCCTGCTCTTTCTCTAATAAATAAATAATTTTTTTAAAAAAAAGACATTAACTACACTTTTTGTACCAAATATTAGGATACATGGTCTCTTTAAAGAAGATTTCCAAATATGCTGATGCATTTACATGAGAGGTTGTACACCGACAAAAAGTTTAAGTAGAGGGTAGAGTTTTAGAGAACCAGGTCAGTTGAAAAGGAAAAGCAGCTCACGGAAGGGCAGTTGGCTCACCGTGTCTGGATATACTGAGCCGCTGGGATGTGCTCAGTACAGGGGACAACGGCGAACAACACGGATATGTCATCCTGGCACTTAAATACTAGCCACAGAGACAAACAAGTGATCCAACATGATGAGCCCTTGGAGGGGCGATGGCACTTTGAGCACTTAGCAGGGGGGTGACAAGGACCGAGACCCACCTTCCCTGCAGAAGTGACATTTCAGCTGGAGCGCTTCTTCAGGTGAGAGCTCTGCCCTGAAAGGGACATGGACAGTTAAGGAACTCAGCAGCAGCCACACAGAACCACCTTCCCTAACAAGATGCCGCTCCCAATTCTGACACCTCTGCCAGCCGGCTGCCAGCTGTCAGAGCCACATCAGGTGCTAACAAAGCTCGGTATCTAATGAACGCACGTGGTAGACAGACGGCTAAGATGTGGCTCCTGATGACCTCTGCCGCCCGGACGCCATCCCTGTGCAATCTCCTCCCCGGAGAGGGGGCTGACCTGCTCACTTGCTTCTCACCGACAGAATACGGCAACACTTCCATGAGTTGATTACAAAACCTGGGCCTTGTGTCTTTCTAGCAGCCTCTCTCGGCTGCCATCTAAGCTTGCTTGCTGGCTTGGCTGAAGCTGGCCGCCATGCTGGGCAGGGAAGGCAGGGAGTCCTCCTGCCAAGGGCCCGCTGGGAACGGAGACCCTCAGGCCATCAGTTCTCAGGGAACAACATTCTGCCTGTAACCAGGTGAGCTTGGAAGCAGAGCCCTTCCCAGTGCAAACTTCAGATGGGCACGTGGCCCAGGGGTCACCTTGATGACAGCCTGTTATGGAAGCTGAAGCAGAGGGCCCAGCGGAGTCCACATTCCTGACCCACAGGAACTACGAGGTCATAGGCTGTGCTACCTTAGACCCGTGAGCTGTGGTCACTTGGTACACAGCAATCGATAACACACGTTCGTGTATGTGCATTCATAATTTAAGTATTTTCTACAGCCATCATGGACAAAAGTGATTGGGGAAATCCTACATTTTATGTGTGAAAGAGAACAGAGGATGATAATTATTAAACCAACCATTTCCCTGGCAGAGAAAACCTATTTTAGCTAAATCCACACATGTCTCTTTATGGGTCCCTAGACCTCTCTTTCCTGTCAGTCCCTGAGGGTCAAGGACCCACCTCAGAGAAAGTTCTAGGATCTACACAGTGAACATCTCAAGTATCATTCTACCCAGCATCTTTCTGGAAAGACGCTGCTCTTTCCTCGAACCCCAATACTCAGTCCTCGAGATCAACCCAAGACAGGACAGCTGGGAAGGGTTCCAAATCTGGAAGGGCACTTGGAAGTCATGGTTCCTTCCAAGGTGCCCACATAGTGAGCCACTGTGGGCTGTGAAACCCACCCTCTAGTTTGGTTGTTGCTCAGCCTCCTATAAGACGGAGCTGAAGCAAATTGTAAGTGCCTTATCCCTCAGTGGTCTTATCTGGAAAATGGAAATAATTAGAGCACGACCGTCCCAGGATGTAGTGAGGTTTTAAGGAGAAGGTTCACGTAGAGTCCAGAATGCACTGAATGGTAGGTTCCATGCCAGGGTTTTTCACAATGACTGATACTAGAATGCCCATTTCTACTGCCTATTTGCCTATTTGGACCATACCTCTTGGGCATAATCTTTCTGTGCCACCTGCTTCCTTGTGTAACCTTGTACACATTCAACTTCCTAACTGTGGCTTTCACATCAGGAAAAGAGAGCAGTCACAGTATCTCCTTCCCAGACTGTGCACTGAGGATGCACAGAAGCTCTTGGATCAACACTGACACACATTTACAAAAGCAAACACTCCTTTATGGAATTCCTTCATTCTATCCTCAAAGTAAGAGCAAGGACCCTCAGGAAATATGGCTGTTGTTCAGACACGCAGGTAAAACTGTAAAAACTAGGAGTCGAGCGTGGTCTCGTAATGTGTTGAACTAAGACTAAATGGTTATTTTTTGAAAATTCACTTGCTTCTTTGCAACTCAAGGGAAAAGGTAGCCAGAATCAGTAATTTAAGATTTGGGAGATAAACAATCTTGGTAGTGAGGGAAAAAATATCTTTCCATTTACTTGGTTTTTTTTCCTACAAATAGGGAAAAATAACATCCACGTTCAGCCTTAGAGTGGAAAATTTTTGTTGGAGTCTGGAATGTTCCAAATTTTATTGACTAGAAACACAAGGATTCAGAGCCTTTAAATAGCTATACTGCAGAAATCCCATACTCTAATTGGTAATTAGCACAAAAGAGCTAAATGGATGTTCTATCCACAAAACGTAAAAGATTCCTATTTCTACTGAAATCCTAAAAACACCTATCCAGCACCATGATAAGCATTTTGTATTTTACATTTTACTTTCCTTGTAATTCTACTCTCTGTCCTCCTCCCAAACCTCTTTCTCAACAAGCCGGTGGAAGGTGAAGCCTGGGAAAATCACAGCCCTGGCCTCAGTCTCTGCCGTCACTCGTGCTCTGTCCAGCCCTGTGCAGAGCCCACACCATGTCCCATAAGTGGAGAAGGACACTAATAATCATTTTGTTTGCTATAACCAAATATATCTGACATTATTAGGATAATCTCAAACGGTCCTGGTTAACAAAGAGATATTCCAGCCTGAGACCAATAAAAATGAAGAGTAAAACATGAGATTAAAGGCTGGAGGAAAGAAAGAGAGCCAGCCTACTTTCCCAAACCTCTGCTGCCCCTGTGCCTACCTCTGGGACCTGCACACCCATCTTCCAGCAGCAGGAGGGACGGCAGCTCATAGAAGCTGAGAACTTTGGGCTTCCCAAGGCATGAGCCCAAACCTACGGTCTTGAACTGACAATGGTACCTACCGTGTGCCCCCCAATCAGAAGGAAGAACTCAAATTACAGAACCCTCTGCCCAACATGCCCCTACTTCAGTGCGCACAGCATCCCAGTGAGGTAGGTTGTGTGCTTTTCTCTTTTTATAATTAAGAAAAAAAAAATTAAGTAGGCTCCATGCCCAGCATGGAGCCCAACATAGGACTTGAACTCACAATCCTGAGATCAAGACCAGAGTTGGACTCAAGAGCTGGACACTTAACTGAGTCATCCAGGCACCCCTGGACCCTTAATTCTTCTCTGACAAATAAGGAAACCAAGGTTCAGAAAGATTCAGCAGTTTCCTCAGGCCACAAAGCTGTAAAGAGTCCAAGCCAGGCCTTCTCAGTCCAAGTCCGAGTTCTAGCATGCCCCCGGCGCTCCTCAGTGTCATCACTGCAGCACGGGAACACACAGCTCCCTCAGCTAACTGCCCGTGGAGGTGACATCAGGGGAGAGAAGTTAAAGGGCCCTCCTTATGTGAAGTCATGTGTGCCCATAAGAGGAGCAGAAGCCTCTATTAGGGTTTTATTCATGCTTTAAAAGAATTATCTTGAGTTGGCCTTGCAAACTCTTTCCTATCTGGTCCCTTCTGCCACTCCTTTGAAATCACTCTCCTACTGAAACTCTGTCATCAACACCGTGACCCCTCAGCCATGCTGAGTAAGAGAGAAGGTTGAGAGCACTTTCTCAGGGCAAGCAGAGATACGAAGAAAGAGGAGAGATGCCGAACCACGCAGCACCGGGACAGGAAGCTTCCGGGGAACCACCTACTCCAGCCGAGTAAACTACGCTCTAAGGAACAGACGTTCCCTACTAAGAAACTGGAAGTAAGACTCCATGCATTGAGTATACTAAATCCACATTTCAGTGACAAATCAGGCATCTGATTTTTTGAGATAAATCAGTAGAGAAATCACTCTGTACGAGATCGTGTTATTCATTCCAAGAGTTACAAAGATACACAGATGAGTGTTTCAGTTACCGGCTTGCCCCAGTATACAATCTGCTCTCTATATTAGAACTTGAAAGTATGGAATAAATTCAATATACGTCTGGAAGGCTCACAAGAATGGAATTCTGTTGACACCTCTGCTAGCAGAAAAGCGGCTTCTGGGAGCATATTCTGGCCTTGTTTCCCAGCTGTTCACATTCTGCCTCAGCCAGAGGAAGATGGGAACAGCTGACGGCTTCACCCCCAAAGCTCAGCTTGGCCCCATCATTAGCACATCTCACCCCTGCAGCTGCCAAGGCAAAGTCTAACATGCCAGCAGGAAAACAGCTGACTTGCGTTTCTGACCAAGCTTTGGTGTATTGGAAGCTGAGAACCAGGGTGCCAGGTGGGTTCGACTCATTTTTTGTACATCTGTAGGGTCTACTCACTCTATATGCCAGGAGGTGAGCAGCTGTGTCTGTTTTTCTCACCATCATATCCCCAGTTCCTGGCACAAATATGAGATTGCTGTAGGCAAATAAACTTGTTGACTAAGATAACCCAGTGTTGGGGACTCCCCATTCTGAAAACATGGTGGACTGAGCGGATTCACATAGAAAACTTTCTCAAGACAAGCACATAAAAATGTTAAATAAAAGGGGGGGTTAGAGTATATGCATAACTAAACTAGAAAGAAAGGAAAGGAAATTACCAAGACCCATAAACTAAAAAAAGAATCCATAGCCAGTGCATTCACACTCTGCCAATGCCATCAATGCCATCGAGGCCCAGCAGATACAGGGCTGCAGTCTAGGAACTGTCAGGTTAACGATGGACAGTTTGATTGTTTCCAAGGGAGATGGGGAACTACAGCCAAGACCCCTGCAGGATCCAAGTTCAAAGGGCTAGAAAAACTCTACCAAATGCTCCAGGGAAACTGCAAAGTGGCATGTATACTCAGAGAGCTCATAAGTGTTAGGGGGTCTCCCAGGAGAAATCAAAACTTCACCTTCATCACGTAGGTGTAGACACCAAAATTACAATAATAATATGCTGAAAATAAATTTTAAAAAATGGGATAAAACAAAACAAAAAAACCAAAACAGAAAAAAATATGGCACATAATTCCCAAAATGAGAAATTAACATAAAAACTGAGTTCAACTGAGTGAAATCCTTGAAACTCCCATCACAAGTAAATGAATTCCTCCACTAGACCTTTCATAATTCCAGGTGCATAAGACTCCCCATAGAAGCAGTCATAGTAGATGGGAAAAACTGAAAATGATTTCACAATTCAAAATTGCAAGAAGGGATAACCCATAACTATACAGACTCAGCACCCTAAGAAATAGAAATAATAGAATAATCTAAGAGGTATACATATATTTGCATACATATGTGTGTATATATATATAAAATACATATAAGTATATATATATGTGTGTGTGTGAATATATATATGGATTATATATATATATATATATATAAATAAAAAATAAAGCTCCTATAAATGAAAAGTAAAAGACATTGGAAAGGCAGAGTAAGTCCACAGACAGTTTAAACAGCAATATGACATTTCTTGGAAGAGAATTAGGCAATGAGCTTTAGGCCTAGAGATACGACCCAGAGTATAAAGCAGAGTGATAGGAACAAAGAGAAATTAAAAGCAGTATGACTAAGTGATAAAGTCTTGTTACATATAATAAAAGTCCAAAGAAAGTAATGGAGAAAATAAAGACAAGACAGTAACTGAAGAGATGATGATGGAGAGTTTTTAATAATTGGAGTCAAGACACATGTCAAGAGCAGAAATACACAAATTAAAAATAAATCCATATCAAAAAACATGATAAAAAAACTTCAGAACCACGTAACAAACAAACAAATAACAATCTTAAGAGCAACCAGAGAAAAAGGCAGATTTAGTGCAAAGGAATCATTGTTAAACTAAAGGCTCCTCAAAAGTAAAAGCAGAGACCAGGATACAATACATAATATCTGCTAGGCAACAATAACCATCAGCCTGGAATTTTATACACAGGTAACATAACATTCACGAGAAAGGGAAAACAAACGTTTTTCAGGCAAATGCAGAGATCTGTTACTCATAGATTGTTACTTATAGATTTTCAATGAAAGACCACTTTGAAAGGAAGCAAACTAAATCCAGGAGGCAGAAGTAGTTTGTAAGAAACCATGATGGAAGAGAGGAACTGGTTACACTGGAACAATCTGAATAATCCAGGACCATAATAAACAAAAACAGGGGCTCCCACATGGCTCAGTCAGTTAAGCATCTGCCTTCCATTCAGGTCACAACCCCAGGGTTCTGGGATCAAGTCCCTCATCAAGCTACATGTTCAGCAGGGAGTCTATTCACTTGCTGCTTGCCTCCCTTTTCTTTCTTTCTTTGTCAAATGAGTAAATAAAATCTTTAAAAAAAAAAGCCTACCACCGACCCGTGACATTTTTTGATAATGTGTTTCAAAATGATAGAATAAAATACTAGATAACAACAGTCAGTTAGAGAAGAGATGAAAGGCATTAAGCATTCTTAGCCTGTAGTACAGTTTGAGAGGAGGCCAGAGTTACTGACCACCTTTATACTTTGGTGCCTGAGGTGCAAATGTTAAAAATTTAGCAATACTACTAAAACTGTGGAAATGCAATATATAACCTCCAAATTAATAGAATTGGACAGAAGTAGGTGTAAATACTCCTTCAGTAATATAATAGGAAACAGAAAATTAAAAGTATCTAAAAATATCAAAAATAAATAGCGTTCAAAATTTTCAAAAGTCACAATAAATGTAAATGGGTAAAATTAGTTGGTTAATAGGCAGCAATTACAAAGTTTTAAAAATCCAGGGGTATTTTCTTTATGATGGACACTTGTAAAATACAACATGAAAAATTTTAAAGTAAAAAGATAGGAAAAAATACACCAGAAAAACTCTAGCCAAAAGAAAATGGATATAGTAATTTGGAGTACATAATGTGGTATATAGCAAATTATCTTAGACAAATCTGAAGCTGTACACAGTTGAATGGATGCAACCAACTAACCTCAAAATGCATAATGCAAAAACTGACAGAATTACAAGGAGAAATAGAAAACCCATGACTCCATTAGATTATTAAAACCTCTCTTAGAAGCAGAAATACTGAACAAAAACTATTTGTCATAATATGATGTGACATCAGCTAATAAGCTAACCTAATTTACATATCTAGAACCCTATACCCAATACATTAAATACATTATTTTCAAACACATATGTAATTTTTACAAAAATTAACCATACATGAGCTCATAAAGAAAACCTTAAATGGATGAGAGTAAATAGGACACAGATGACTTTTTCTGACATAAGTGCAATAAAATCAGATACCAATAGCAAAGAAACTACCCTTCCTCCAGCATTTGAAAGGCAAAACACACATAGACCAATCAAAACATATATCTAAATAATTTAGTAATAAAAAACAGACACAGGGGCACCTGGATGGTTCAGATGGTTAAGCATCTGCGTTTGGCTGAGGTCATGATCCCAGGGTCCTGGGATCTAGCCCCATGTCAGGCCCCCTGCTCAGCAGAGAGTCTGCTTCTCCCTTTGCTTCTCCTCTCACCCCCTGCTCATGTTCGCATGAGCTCTCACTCCAAATGAATAAATAAAATCTTCAAATAAAAAAAAAAGACACAAAAACAAAACCCCGTAATACAAATGACAGACTATTTTGGATGGAATGATAACACAAAACTGGAAGCAAAATGTGTGCAACAGTGAAAGGAGTAATCAGAGAGGGTGCTTTCACCCTTTGTGACTATAACATTAGAGGATGCCTGAAGGTGGAAGAGCTAAGCTTGTAATAGAAGTAAGAAACAGAACAGTATAAACTCCAAGAAAGTAGAAGAAAAGGACAAGGATTTCATGAAATGGAAAACAAAACAAAAGAGATCTACAAAAGAAGTCAACTCAAATTTCTCATGAAAAAGCACCACACCCTGGTATGAAGTGCCAGCATCTATTAAGCAAAAAATCACCTCATATACCTACAGCTGTCCTAGGAATCAAAAAAGAAGCAGCACCCTAGCTCCCTTTCTGAGGCTAAGAGTAAAGCTCTGAAATGAAAATAAAACAGACATTTAGAGAAAGGAAAATTAGAGTCTAAATTGGTCATGAGCATTGCCCTAGAGTGGCTAAAGTATAAATAAAATTAATAAGTGGAATTCAACATTATATTTTAAAAATGCACCCAAGTCACGGAGGATTTATCCTAACCATTCAAGGATGGTTTAACAATATAAAATCTATTAACGCAATACATTACACTAATAACAGAAGAAAGAGGGGGAAAACAACAACACATGAAAAAGTGTTCTATCCAAAAATGTTTAGGAAAAGCTTAAAAAAATTAAACAACCATATATATATGTTAAAAAGAAAACATTATAGTAAGCCAGCAATACAGGGAAATGTTCTTAACATGATAAAACATATCTAACAAAATTTTACAATGACCACCATAATTGTGAAAAGCTAGTTATTCTCACTGAAGTTGAAGAAAAAAACCCAGGGACACTTCAGTCACCATTTTTGTTTATCACTGTAATGAAGGGGCTAACCAATGAAAGAAGAAAAATAAGAGGGATAGAATGAATAAGAACTGTAAAGAAAAGAAACAGAATTTACTATTGTTTTCTGGTGGTAATTCTTTTAGAATTTATATGAAATCAATTTACAAACTATCAGAATAAAAAGCAAATTTACTGAAATCAAAAGCAAAGCACAAAAATCAGTAATATTTATTTACACTGAATAGAAAACATCTATGACAACCTTTTTAAAAAAAGACATAATTCCACAAATAAAACAAGAATAGCCATAAGCTCGTATTTGTAGAAGCTGAGAAATAGACACGTGTGTTCATCACCAGTCTGTCTACATTTGTATGTGTTTTAAATTTTCCATACTAAAAAGTGAAAACCTAAAAATAAAAACAATGTTAACATTCAGAATAACAAATCTATTAGGCATCTAGGATATCTCAAAATATATCTTACAGAGATGTGCAGGAGCTTAAAGGAGAAAATGATTTAAAATTTATTGAATAACATTAAAAAACAATGAATAAGGAAGTGACCAGGGATGCCTGGGTGGCTCAGTTGGTTAAGCATCAGCCTTTGGCTCAGGTCACAGTCCCAGGGTCCTGGGATCAAGTCCTGCATTAGGCTCCTTGCTCAGGGAGCCTGCTTCTCCCTCTGGCTGCTACTCCCCCTGCTTGTGTTCATGTGCTCTCTCTTCCTCTGACAAATAAATAAATAAAAATCTTTAAAAAAAAAAATGCCCATATTCATGAAGCAAAGCTTCGATGTCGTGAGTTAGTCAATTCTCCCTCAAATTAATCTATAAGTCCCCAGAGGGTATCTTGCAGAAATTATCAGGATTATTCTAAAGTTCATATAAAATATTAATGTTATTCTAAAGTTCATATAAAATATTAATGTTTCAAGAATAGTCCAGAGAACTTTAAAGTAGAGTTGGAAGAGTAAGAGGGGAAATTAATGTTCTTTGAGCATTTAGTATGAGCTGTCCAACACTTTCCATGCATTATCTCATTTACTCCTCCTTGCACCCCTGTGGGGGCAGATACTTTATTGTCACCATTTCAAGGAAGGAGAAACTGGGGGAAAAAACTTGTATGATTTGTGCAAGGTTTAGAATGATCAATCTTCATGGTTTGCCCAGTACCAAGGGTTTCCTGCAACATGGGATTCAATGTGCTAAAACCGGGAAATTCCTGACTACATAGGATACTGACCACCTTCCCAAGTTCACGTATCCATTAACTGGGTGGCAGAACTGATATGTAAACACTGACAAGCTGACCTCAGTGTCTGCCCTCTACACCACTATGTGCCAACCAATCTAAATACTTAGGGCTGATTACAAAGTTTATAGGAGCCTGAACACAGGAGGATGCTGGAAATAGGATAAATAAATGTTCAACAGAACAAGGAACCCAGAAGCATATCTGTCTATACTTGGTATTGATCAGAAGGGTGAAAGGAGTCAACAAATTTTAACCCAGATGATTAGTTTCCTACCAATATGTGAAAAAAATAGATGCTGACTTCATATGACAAATAAAAAAATAAAGTCTAGTTATACTAAAAGTGAACACTGAAAAGTTAAAATTTAAAATAAATAATTCTTCTTCTCCTTCTCTTTCTCCTTCTCCTTCTCCTTCTTCTTCTTTTAAGTAGGCTCCATACCCAGCATGGAACCCAAGGTGGGGCACAAACTCCCAACGCTGAGACTGAGACCTGAGCTGA
This sequence comes from Neogale vison, assembly GCF_020171115.1. Taxonomy (NCBI): domain Eukaryota; kingdom Metazoa; phylum Chordata; class Mammalia; order Carnivora; family Mustelidae; genus Neogale; species Neogale vison. The sequence continues at coordinate 234,661,392 of NC_058092.1, forward strand.
AATCAAGAGTCTGGCACTTAACTGATTGAGCCACTCAGGTGCCCCTAGAAGAAATTATTTTAAAATCTCTATTGGAGCTTAGGAAAGAGAAAAATATTCAACCAGACTTAGAAAAGTGAGCAAATGATAAGACTAAATAACTCAAAGAAGAAACACAAAAAACAATATGGACACACAAAAAGAGTCAGAGTCTCTAGCAATCAGGATATTGACAATAAAAATAATGAAATAGTTCACATCCAGCTTGTCAACATTTAAAAGTCTGAAACTGCCAGGTATTTGTAGAAAGGTAACGAGAACTTTCTAACAAGGAGGCATGTCAATTGGTACAACCAATTTAGAAAATAATGGAGCAAAACACGTAAAAGTGGAAAATTGCACATACTGCCCAATTCATTTGTAATAGATTCCCTAGAACTCGTGCCTGTATTAAGGAGACAAGTGGAAGTATCCCTGCTCCACTGCAGTATCAGAAGTTGGAGAAAACAGATTTATCAATAGTAATGCACAATGTATGGCTCATTCAATTAAAAGGAATGAAGAAAGCACATGTATGACCATGAACAAGACTTTAAAAATACTGATTTAAAAACAGAAAGTTGCAGAAGGCAATTGTATACAGTAGGGTACCGTTCACATAATATTTAAATACAAAAAATACTGAATATTGATTAGAGATAGGTAGCAGATGAGACTGCTCAATTTTTTAAGCACTTATCTAGAAGCTAAGCTCTTAATATAGACTTGGGAGGACATAAAATCTTAAAAGATAAAAAATGTCAATATGATGCTGAGTTATTCAGGTTCTCCATCCTATCTGTCAGTTGGAGGCAAGGTATATTGGGCATTAACACACAAGGATGCAGAAGGAAAAATGAGCTGGAAGAAGTACGAAGACTGAAATGGCAGCCCGTCAGACAGCATGACTTTCAATGGGCACATTTCAATTGGCAAATAAAGCCTATTTGAACTGCACTGCCATTCTGCTTAAAACTAAGCTCAATTATAATCTCATTGCTCTTGATGTTATAAATTATGGCAAAGACAGAGTGCAGAGCACATGGACTACAAAATGTTCCCCGAGGCTAGGTTAAGACCTAGTCTCCATCATGAGACAGCCCCAACACTGCCCTGCATTGGCAACTTAGCAGATACTCACCATCTGCCGCCATGGTTTCCTCCTCTGTAGATCGAGGGTAATAGCATGACCTGCTGCAAGACTCTCATGAGATGGTGGGAGCAAAGAGCTTAGAACTGCCCCTGGCGCCAACACACGCAGTAAATGCCTTTTTAAGTAAGTCTGTGCCGGTATAAACACTTTGGGTTTAATAAAATACTAAACAGACACATAAAGAAAAAGCTACTTGAAATGCATAGAAACTATTTCTTGAAACATTCTGTCTAGATCATATCAACTTCACTTTCTCAATCCCAGGGAGCTGATAATTAAAGAATTGTACATACCGCAGAGTTGTTTAATACAGATCTCAGTGGGTACATAGCCAAAGGGCTACGGGGCTGGCCATTTGGTATACAAGAAACATCTGAAAATGTTTCTCACACCTGTCTTTATAAATCATAGATACCACAGGAACAGTTTGGCTTTAAAAGGCTCTTGGAACACAAAACAAAACAAAACAAAAAAATTTTTTTTTCAATTGTAGTGAGTTCATTAAGGTGTCATCTATACCAGGAAGAAAGATGGTTAGCATCTTTACATGATGCAGCTGCATTGCTTTAAAAAAAAATTCTTCACAGTTTCCACAGCTCCAACATATATCTAATTAGGTATATATTGACTTCTGGCATTTGTAGATTTTAAAAGAAAGTTTTAGAACATTTAAAAATTGATGTAATTTTTGTTTCCACAAGGAAGGAACAGAAAGAGCCAAATGACAATTAAGAGAAAGAAAGCATGTCTCTATGTAGGGAGTGGTAAGCCCAGAAGCACAGGCTGACTTAACAGACATGGCAGACCCACAGGTGTTTACCTGCACTCCCTCTTGAAACCCCACAACAGGAATAATAACAATAATTTTTAAAACAATACATTGGAGAGAAAATAACAGGTAAGGGAGAACACAAGCTTTCCAAGATGAAGGAGGATAGATGAGTGGTTCCTTACTTAGTGGAGAAGAAAGGGCTGGAACCCTGCTGCTTGGAGAGGAGGGAAGCTATCGAGAATGGGAGATAGATGAGCAGAATATGAAAGTGCTTGGGAACAGGAGACATGAGCACCTTTGACTGCTAATAGAGACTGAGCTGAAATATCATCCAAGAAGTTAGGAGCCCTAGATCCCTTGCAAAGACACCATGGTGAGGCGATGACCCCTTCCTCTCTGACAGATGAGGAGATGTATTTTCTGGAGACACTGAAGCAGAGAAGTTCCATGCTCAAGGACCTCAGGCTTAGCTGAGGGAGGGAGGGGAAGCAAGGTGCCAAATTAAAAACAAAAGGATGAATTAAAACAAAACAAACAAAAAGAAAAAGCAAAGCACACTTCAGAGTGAGACATCCACTATAACCCTTTTCCCCTCTGCTCAGCTCACAGACCATCTAGTCAGGCTTCAATCTCCTCAGCAAGAGGATGCACAGTTCTCCTCTGGGAAAATGGAGCAGCCTAAGAAAGAGGATACGGTTAGTGATTATGAAGGTCCCCACAACAGAGTGGTGCTTTGAAAGCACACAGACCTTTCAATCTGCCTCTTAGTGTCTCATTATTAAACATAAACAACCAAAATTCAAAGATTATAACAAATGGGAGTAGGGAAGAATCTCAGGGCTAATGATGAACATGAAGTGAACAAAAAATGCTCAAAAAATAATTAAAATACTCTAAGAGTTCATCAATATCTTATATTTTTTACACACACAAAAATAAAAACAACAGAACAGTACAAAAAAAAAAAAAGAAAGGGAACATTCGTAGAACAGAAAACATCTGGAAGTTAACTGTCTGGTAGAAATGAATAACTCAATAGCAAGGTTGGAAAATGAAACTAAACTCTCCCAGAAAATAGAACAAAAATGCAGAGATGAAAAATAAATAAGGAGGTTAGAGAATGTCTCCAGGAGAGTGGGACAGACATTCAGCTGATAGCAGTTTCATAGAAAGCATGACAAAAAACAGGAAGGAAGAAATAACTGAAGAAATACTACAAGAAAATGGACTAGAATTCCACAGCATGAATTTTCAAACTGAAAGGGCCATAGAGTTCCCACCATGATAACTGATAAGAACTTAAAGTGAATCATCATGACATGTAAAAATACTAGGGGTAAAAATATGATAATAGCTTCCATGGGGGGAAAAATAGTCTACATTTAAAGGACTGACAGAGTGCTATAGAGTTCTCAAGCAGCAAGGGGCACACAGACAGTAAAGGAATATCTTATCAAACCCTGAGGAAATGGGACTTCTGCCTTGGGATTTTATACCTAAACAAACTAGCAGTCAAGCGTGGAACATATACCCAGATTTTTACACAATGTCTGGCAGGCACACATTCTGACCTTCCTTACAGAATCTGTTTTGTTTAAAATACCAATGTGCACAGCTAAAAATATGTACTTTTCTATTTTCCCATGCAGTTAGCAGTGGCCCCGTGTCTCAGGCTGATTAACAGAAAATCTGCTACAAAGGTTTCTGGAAGTAATCATATTCTCCTCCTAAAAGAGATTTGGCTGTCCTGCTTTTCACCTTTTCTGCCCTATTATGCCTAGAATTCAGTTACAAAGCTAAAAGGTAGAGCAGATGTCATGAGACCAGGGGCCAGAAACATAAAGGCAAAAGCCAACATGTAAAGATCCCAGTTACAAACAAAAGTAAAATCCTGGGTCCCTGATGGTCTCATGGACCCACTACACCAGCTACTACATGGCTTATTTCACAACTGCAGGTCGTATAAAGATAAAGAAAAAAAAAAATCTGTAGTCAGGTTTTCTGTTATTTGCTGCTGAATATTCCTAGCAAGTTATCAAGTGGTTTTACCTCCCATGCACCCTTCCTCAGGAAGTTACTAGAAATGTGCTCCACAAAAATAAGGAACTAAAGTAAGAAAGAGAAAGTTACAGTGCTCAGAAAACAGGTGATCCCGGAGAGGAAGGATGCAAAATGAATTGCAAGTATCTAAGTAATAAGGGTAGTCTTGAGACCACAGCTGTTACTGTATCCTAAAAAGTAAGTAGTTTATATTGGAACAAAAGGATAACAGGCTCCAGGAGAGAGAACACTAAATATTAATAAATAATGAATAGATTACTTGATGTGTTTGATCATGTTGAAAGGAATTTAACAGTTCTCCCAGAAAGTCTGGAAGGTAGAGATTGGTACACAGGAAATAAAGGGGGGGGGGGGCTTAAAAATAAAAGCAATTATTAACTCTAGGAAAAACAAAAAGTTGCAAGAGGTATGAAATGGAATCATAGAACACTGTGTGGCTCGACTGTGAACAATATTTGCAAAGTCTTTGTAGTATAAACGTTGAATTGTTTTTTAGAAATTATGGCAACACTATACTGGAAAGTTGGAGAGAAGAGAGGCCAGTGTGGCTGAAGTAGAATGAGCAAGTGGGGGAATGGTAAGAAAGGAGATCATAGAAGAAAACAGGGATTAAGTTATCCAGAAGTTTGAATTTTCTTTCCTAAGAGCCATAGAAAGCCACTGGAGAGTTTTAAACAGGAAACCAGCATGATCCAACTCATGATTGAAAATGATGACTTTGGCTGTAGTATTGGGAAGAATACAGTGTGCAGGGGCAGGGAGGACAGCCAGTGGGCCGGTTAGGAGGCTACTCTAGCAGGGATATCAAGCTTCTTGGGAAGAGAGAAAAATAAATTAAAAAGGAGGGCTAGGTTGGGGAAGGCATACTTCAAAATGGTGGGAAGAGGGCAGATGGGAATACATCTTGGAGGCTGGTGGTGTTTAGAGAGAAAGGGATGACTTTCTATGTTAGCATGAGACATCTGGAGAGACAGAGGGTGTTATTACTGAGTTGGGAAGACTGGAGGAGGAAGGACTGAAGAATAGAGGGGTTGGTGTCTAGGGTGCTGTTTTGGACCCGTTAGGTAGCAAGTAGGCAACCATTTTGGGTCAGAGGGGTAAAACACAGGGAGAAAACCCCAGGATATACTCTGCCTTCAACAAGTATTAATTCCTCCTTTTCTCTTGCCAACACAAAGACACGTTTTATCATACGCTTGGATTTTTAAGCAACTTCAATGCTATGATTTGGGGCACTGATTGGTTTAAGAACTAATACTGAGAATCCAAAGATAAACAAGCAGTGAAAGCTGGGATATCACAACCTATCCCCATACAAAATGTTTAGGTCTAACTGGTTTTCTGTTGGAGCCAGATCTACCCCTAGGAAAATCTCTCTCCACCAAAAGTCCCCTACTCCAAGAATAATTTCCATTAACTTGATTTACTAAACGTTTTCTTATAAAACAAAGAATTAATATTCTCCATGCTCAATGGACTTCTATGCGTATAGAGCATATACCAAGTTAAGGACCACCTCAGGCACACTTTGAGATTGAGTTTTAAAAAGTTCCTTCTCAATAAACATTCAAAAAGACCAATTTGTACAAAAGTCTTTCAAAAACACTTTTGACCTACTATTTTTTTTGACTACTATCAACGCAGGTCTTTCAACAGTCAGCAGTATTCTTTCTTGGCTTCCCCATTGTTTTTCACTGCTTTGTGCGATGCTTTTATTTAATCATTAATTCCCCAATTGGTCTTCATTGCTGTGTGGATTTTAACAAGAGCTGGGTTTTAGCCACATTACAGTAGACGTGGTGGGGGTGGAGGGTAGCAGTGGCAATTGCAAAATAAAACGTACCATAAAGTGGTAACGGCTCATGATTGAGGCCAGTTGTTGAAAAATAAATGCCTGTTACAGAGAACCATAGAAATTTAGAGTTGGAGGCCAAGGCAAGCCATTCATTGGTAGGCTGACAGCGCCTCTAGCGGCAGAAAGACCGCGTTGACGGCGTCCTGGGGAAGCTTCTGAATTTTTAAAAAGGCACCTGCTGGGTGAGTCCTCATTATGCAAAAAACAAAAGCTCCACAGGTGCCCAATTTGAAGGGGATACGACTCGAGGAAATCTAGATCCATAAAACAGCTATAATACCTACATTTCAGTTTAACTTAGAAATGAGTTGTCACTTTACACAGGTTGATTTAAGGATTATTTATAGCCGAGAAACGACGAAGTGGCGGGAGGCGGAAAAATTCTGCTCAAGCTTGGCCGCCACACACAACGAGGGAGCGATCCGGAATAGAAAAAAAAAAAAAGTGGGGAAGAAAACTAAAGAAGTAGGTGAAGAGTCAATTTTTTCAAAAAATGGAGACCGCTGGGGAACGCAGCAGGCGCACCTGTGCAGGAGCGGACGGCTCACCTGTGTGGTTACGGGGCCTCCTTCAAGTCCGTGGGGGAGGCGGGGTGGAAAAGAAACTTTCTGGAGGGCTGCCCCAGGACTGGGGAAGTGGGGAGTGGATTCGCTAAGGAGGGTGTCAGGAAGAGGACCCGACGCACACTTGTAACTGTCAAGGCTTGGACACCTTGGCGAAGGACACCCGAGAGGGGAGGGGACCCGAGGCTGTGCCGTCCGGGCTACGCGCCCGCGTCTTGCGGGCCCCGAGCCAAGCGTTTCCTCCTCTCCTCCCCACCCCCCCCCCCCGGGAATTAGCACCTTAGGGAGGAGGGGCTCCCCTAGATGGACCCCGCGCGCCGCCCCGCCGCTCGGCGTCCCCCCGCACTACCCCCTGCGGCGCGAGGTGCCCCCGGGGGACGACCCCCAGCCCGCGGACGGCCCCGGGCTGCGGGCGGGAGAGGAGGGCCAGGGTCCGGCGGGGGAGCTGCCGGGGCTCGGCGACTTACCTCGGGCCGCGGGGGGCGACAGCAGAGCCCCGGCCAGGGCGAGCAGGAGGGCGCGGGCGGGGGGCGCGGGCGGGGGGCGCGCTGCCATGGTCGCGGGCCTTCGGTGCAGCAGCTCTCGGGGCCGGGCGGCGAGCGCTGCACCATCCCACGCGGGCGCCGAGCGGGGGCCGGGCGGCGCGACCCGAGGGACTTCCTGCCGCGGGGAGTCAGCCCCGGAGCCCTCGCGCAGCGCCCGCGCCTCCGAGGAGCGAGTCTAGGCTTTCATTTTTTTGAAAAAGTTTTCCCCCGGTGTGTGCGTGTGTGCGCGCGCGCGCGGCGCTGGCACGAGCCAGCCTTGACCGTTGCAGTAAAAGAGCGAACTGTCCGAGCTGGCCCGGGGACGAGGGAGATCGTTAGTGAGAGAAGGCAGGCCTGTGAAATGGATCCACGGCCAGCAGTCCCCGTTCTCATTACCACGGAACAAATTATCGTCTCCCCCGCACCCCCGCCCGCCGGCGGCGTCCCGCGGGTCCTAGAGACCGCTCGGGGGGCCCCCGCCAGGGTCCCGCCCAGAGCCGGCGCTCGCCCACTCCCGGGGGTGGTGGGGTGAGGGGGGTAGGGGTGAGGGGGGCGGCTCGGTGCCGGGCGCCTCGCCGGCCGCGCGCCCCGGCGGCACAGACGTGGCTCGGTGGCGGCGCGGGCGCCCGGAGCGCACACATCCCCGCCCCGGGATGATGTGGCCGCGGGGCCCCGGGCGTCCGGCTGCCAAGAGCACACGCGGCTGCACGGTCCAGCTTTCCAGGCTGGGGCTGGAAATGATGACTCGGCTGCTCGCTCCCCGGCTCGCCCGGAGCCCGCGCAACGCGGGTAGCAGGTCTGAAAGGCGGTCCAGCGCCCGGGCGCGCGTCCCCGGGCCTGTGCCCTCCGCGCCACACGGACACCTCGGGCCTCAGAGAGAAGCCTGGACTCGCCGGCAGGACGTCTTTAATGTGCTGCTTTGGGGTGTACGTTGCTAGCTTGGCTCGCGTTTCTTTCCCTACGTACGTAAGGCATGGGACCCAGGAGAGGGTGTACCGCGTCGTTTCCCCAACTTTCCCGGTCATGAGAAGCATCTGAGTGCGTCTGTTGGAAATACAGGTTCCCAGGCGCCCTTCCCTGCGGCTGGAGACTCCGCGGGGGCCTTGCCTTAGTTGAGTCCTGGTTCCTGGCGGCTTCCGCCCTTCCCGCCAGAGAGCCTGGCAGAGCCATGATGTCCGTTTTGATAACAGACTTGTCGCCCTCTCCAAGACCCTGGGGATCGACAGCGACGCAGCTAGGGTCACTGAAGGAGCGGGGGGTATTGAGGACGGTGGCCGACACCCACCAAACACAGAATTCTGCCCTGTGACTTCTCACCAATTCCTGACACAGCCCGCATTCCCCGGGCCAGTTAACCAGTGTTTGAGAAAACTCCCATTACCGTCTTTTGCTACGTCCAGGAAAGTACCTTTTCTATCTCCCATCCCCTCCCGGGGTTTTGCAAACTTCTCAAGAACCACGACAACCCTCTCACAGAAGTACGGGCGTTTAAAAACAAAAAGCCCTGAAAGCCAGAGGCACTGGCCAAAGGCCCCACCTTCTCTGGGCCAGAGCACCCCAACACTCCATCCGGAAACAAGGTCTGGGTGTGAGCCCCAGTTTAAACCCGGCCCCGTGTACCCCGTCACCCCTCTGCATGGCCTTTCTCCATTCCTTCATTCATTCCCTCAATCAACAATTAGCAATGCTGTGTTAGGGTCTTGGGAAACCAAACGAAAGAGAAGAGCCTTTTGCTTTCAGGACTTGTAGGACAACTGTCTTGTAGGACGAACTGGTAAATCAGGCCTGTTGAACAGGGTGATTGGTTACTGAACCTACTTAATAATCACTGGGTTGCTACTTACCTACTACATTATTTACTATGGGACTTCATAGGGTCGCAGTATTGTGCTAAAGTAATGTAGCCAGTGCATTATTTCCATTTAAAATCCTGAATATACAGATGAGGAAACCAGTGTCTAAAGGTTAAGAGGCTGCCCCATGGTCACAGGGCAGAGGAACAGGTCAGAGCCCACACCAGATCTTAGCAAACGCAGCCTGTGTCTTTAACTCCTGACTTCTAAGCTTCAGGTTCAGCATCTGTTAAGTGAAAGTAAAAGACAAACCTCCCAGATGGCAGAGACCATTAAATAAGCTAATACAGTGCCCCGCCCCCAACCCACGGGATTCCCGGCCATTTGTTAAGAATTCAAATCCCCTGGTATTTGCACCGGACATTATTATTAGGAAGGTCTGGGAAGTCTCAACAAGTACTCAAGTGGTTCTTATACTTTGGTTCCCAGAACATTCAGCAACACTGTGCAGAGGAATTAAAAAATTGTTTCCTTTGAACTCAGTGGGACAGACTAGTTTGGAGATGAGTCTAGCTTCTGGCCTCTTGAATCTTTCTGACTAGGCAAATTTTTTACTTATAATGGACCTCATATGTGCTGTACACTGGGCTGGGGGCTTTCCCTACTTTCTCTTCTGATGAGCCATTTCTTTTTGCTCTTCTATATTCAGGTGTTACTTTTGACTATGGAAGTCCAGTTTTTTTGTTTGTTTGTTTGTTTTTTAACCTGAAAGCTGCAAGGCTCTTTCCAAAGGATTAAATGTACCCCAAGATTGTCCTTGGTTTGTTTTTGACTGAAAGAAAACAGCCAATGCAGGAGGGAAAAAATAAGGCAGGAAAGAAAATCCTAGCCACAGTCCTGGTGTCTCAACCATTTAACTCCCCATCTCTGTGAAGCAAGGAGTCAGGACTGACAGTCTGTCCATAAAGACTTTATGCTCAACCATAACAGACGGCCAGGCAGAGACAATCTTCCGTCCGGCAGATGGTTGGCCTTTGGACGGGAGCTCTGCCTCCTCGTGCACAGGAAATGGAAGCTAACATGGCATTCAATACTGGATTGTTAGGTCATGGTATGGGGTCAGAGGCCAGGATCTGCTCATTAAAATTTCAGATAGATGGCTTGTTGTCCCTTCCTTTCCAGAAGAATTGACCTTTGCGATACCGTTTCCTGTGGGCTATTTTTGCTGAACAGCCTGGGCATTCATGATCAGGGCATTTACTGCTCAGCCCTGCTCACATTTCCATCAAGCCACTTTGAGGACAAGCCGATGAGAAATGGAGGCAGACTTTCCTAAGTTGGGATTTTACAGGTAGCCGCTCCTGACTTCTGGAATGGGTCAGCCTCCCTGCAGCTCGACCCTTGATGGAGCTTCAGACACAGGCTCATGGAACAGCTTTTCTCTATCCAAGCACAGTTCCCAAGGCTCGCTGTAAAAGTCAACAAACACAATCGCCCGCCCCATGATGAAGATTCATGGAAATCTTTTTAATTCCATCTCTTGGGGGGCTTGAAACTCATGACTGACCCACTCAGTCATTGATAACATGGATTCCATTTTCTTTTCACAGATCTCACTTCCAGAATCCGTGCCTCACTTCATGAGGTTTCTCAGTACTCACTTCAAGGGCACCCAAAGAAGAAGAATGCTTTGGGGGAATCAGGGGCTCTTGGGTGCTCCGGATCAGAAGGGACATGAAGATCATTTAGACCATCTCCCTCCAGCCCCATCTATACTCACCTGTGGCTCCCTATCAGCTGACCATCCCATATCTCCTTGTATACCTACTGTGATGGGGAACTCCTTACTCAAGAGAGCCCATTCTTAAGTGTCCCAAGGGACTGACAATACCCAGGAGGAACAGAGAGCCACCCCCCAGCCAGAATGCCAGTCGCAGAGATAACCCCATGGCTGTACTTGCCTGTCTTTTCCCACCTCATTGGGCCAGGCTGAATAAACAGGCAGTACTCAGAAAAAGGCAAACTGGGAATCTCAAAAACAAACATGAACTTACAAGAATGACCAAATATTTGAAGATCCTCCTTCATTCAAGAAATAAAGCTTAATCTCCTTCTCTTTTCGTGTTGGCTGGGCTGGGAGGCTCATTCTAATGAATAAAATATGGCCAAAGTCACCGTGAGTGAGCTCTGAGACTAAATCACGAAAGGCAGGAGTGACTCAGGTCACTCACTTTGAAGAAAACCAGCTGCCGTGAGGACACTCCAGCAGCCTAATGGGGGTGGGCGGAGGTGGGGCGTGGAGGGCTGCTGCCATCAGCCATGGGAGTGAGCCGTCTTGGAAGCAGAGCTTCCCACCCAGTCAAGGTTTGGCAGCCCCGGGAAGAGACTCCATGGCCAACCCACCCAGCAAGGCTGCTCCCTAATTCCTCACCCACAGAAACTGCATGAAATGATATTTATTGTTTTGAGCCACTGATCTGTGGGGTGATTTTTACACAGTATTAGATAACTAATGCACACTTAACAAAGCAAACATCCTATTTCCACCGGAAAGTTTGCAAGGATTCTAATATCAAGGGCACCTGCCTTCTTGTGTGAACTTTGAATATAAGTTATAGATGGGGGGGGCACCTGGTGGCTCAGTCGCTTGGGCATCTATCTGACTCTTGGTTTCGGCTCAAGCCATGATCTCAGAGTCGTGGATCAAGCCCCATGTCCAGCTCTGTACTAGGCACAAAGTTTGCTGAAGTTTCTCTCTCCCTCTCCCTCTGTCCCTCCCCTGCTCTTGCTCTCTCTATCAACAAATAAAATCTTAAAAAAAAAAACAACCTTATAAGTAGATGGCCACAGGCCTCAGCTACGTACCAGCCTAATTATCAGCAGTATCCTCCATTCACTGTGGCAAGCATCACGATTTCTGAACAAATTGTACCCCTATCCTATCTGCAAGTTATCATCTTTTGTGTCGTGTTAGGGGGCAGAAGGAGGAGGCAAGCCCTCAAGCTTGGTTCTACATCTTGACCCAGTTCCTCCTATGACTATGGTTGAACGTGGGACTGAACGTACAGTCCTGGATAGTACCGTACAAGCAAACTGTCTAGGGACGTGGACTTGCACGCGCTTTCTGTGAGTCTTTTCACTCCTCAGCGAGCCAGTCACGCGGCGATCTGATCTAAACTGCCACTTCCGGACACGGTGATACATTTTTTACCAGCTGCCAAAGAACCCACAGGCATTTGCTGTGGACTGTATCTTGAACACATCAAAGCAAAAATGTGATTAAAGGCCATGCTTGCCCTTGGATAGAGGGACCCACCAGAAGCAAAGATGCTCCCATCTGGCAAGGCCAGCCGCTCCCTCCTTGGGGTTCTGCTCCAAAAAGAGGCGCAGGCTCCCCACAGCCAGGAGAGCTGGGATGGGCGGGACCTCTGGGGGGGAGCCAGGCCCTCCCTATGTACTGGCCTGGTCCCCAGCAGCTTTCCTCCCACAGAGCGGCCAACCCTATTTGACAATAACCCCAGGGAAGGCCATTCCAAGGGGTCCATATGTTTTTGAAACTCCTTCTTTACCTAATCTCTCTGGTGGCGAATTGGGCCATTTGCGTCGTCTTCTGCGCTCTTGACATTGCAAAATACCCAGACACTGGGCCCTCTCTATGTACTTGAATGCAGTCCCCATTCCGTCTTTACTGTTTTAGGCAAATCAACCCCAATTTCTTTAACTTGTCTCTTGGGTCCTATTCTTGCTCTCTTTAATCATGTTTTTTGCTTTCCTTTGGATCCTCTCCAGTTTCCTGATTTCTCTTAAGCTGTAGAGGCAAAATGTGGCTGGAGAGCTCCCAGAAGGGTCTGCATGGGGAAAGGGGAGGAGAGGCTGCTTTATTGCCTCGGCTTTACGGGCAGTGGGGTCTCTCTCTGCAGCTGAAACTCTTAACTCCTCTTGGGGGCCTGACTGCTTTCTCCTTCGGGCGTGAGGAACAATTCTGGGTGGTTCTGGCGAGGTGGGCTGCTCTGACCTGGGAGCGCCCGGCCCTCCATCCCATCACTGCACGGCCTCGCCGGCAACACACGCAGTCCTCCTTCGCTGCACTTAACTCAGCCCGCTGCCTGGATCTCAGGGTCTTGGCTTCTTTGAGCGACACTTTTAGGCAGGCCTCCTTTCTCCCCTTTCTCCCCTCACAGGACTCAGGCAGAAAAAACAACTCAAATTTTAGGGCCTGGGGGTCCCTTGTTCTTCCTTCTGCGCCGAGATCTGGTCTAGAATGTGATGGAGATTTGACCACACATTTGACCCTTGTTGTCATCACACCACATCCTGGCCCACCAGAGCCCTGGCTGCCCTAAGCCTCCCAACACCTATCCGTGGGAAGGGGCTTCCCGCCCCCCATCTCCCTGGGTAGAAATACCCGCAGCGTTCCTTTCCCGGCCTAGTCTTAGGCAACATTCCCCGAGGAGTTTCAGCTTTCTTTGTCCTAGACTGAGCTGGAACATAAGAAGTTGAGCACTCACCCCCAGAGCCTCTCTGTGCCGTGCTGGAGGTGAGGAACCGACGACCGCCCCTGTTCTCCCAGCCCGCTCCCCTATGATACAGAGTGTGGATCGGAGCCTGCCTCAAGTTACTAACGGACAGCCTCGTCCTGAATCTGCCCGCTGCGCCCCAGGCCTCTGCGATCTCATCAACCCTGCGAATCCTGTCCATTCCCCGCTTCTGAAGGAGATGGAGGGTCTGAGGAGTGACTTTGGTCACAGACTTCGGTGAGCTGCAGCTCAGGTTGTGTGACTCCAAAGCTCCCCCATGTCATTTCCTCCCTGCCGACCCCTTCCTCTCTCTCGCCCCTGACCCTGTGCTTGTCATTCATAAATCCCGTCTCCTCTGCCTCAGGAATGGCTTCTGACTCTGCCTCCTCCCCCACTGCTCCAGCCGCAGGACTGGGCCACCATGACGCCTCCCCTCGGTGGCAGTCACAGGCCCTTGGACCTTGTGTGGCTCCCGTTCCAGCTACTGCTATTGCAGAAGCACTTTGAAAATGAAAACCTGCCAAACCTTCACTAAATCCTCGTGGCCTTTCGTGATACACGGATTCTCCTTCACGGGATACACAAGGCCATTTGGAATCCACCAAAACCAACGTCCCCAATCTCATCTCTCCCCTTCTCTCCCCCACCATGTACAACCCTATCCTTTAGCCACATGGGACTGCTCGACATTTGCAAAGTGTCCAATGCTTTGCCATTTTCCATGCTTCTCTTAGCATCCGAATGCCCTTCTCCTCCTTTCTGACCCACCCTCCAAAGCCCAGAGTGACACCATTTCCTCCCCATGGCTTTTTCTATGACTCCAGACAAACTGGAGACTTCTGTCCACTTGCACAGTTCTGTGCCTCCAGGGCTGGTATGGGGGGTTACCGCTTTGTACTCCGAGGATCGTTGCGTGAGCCTGCCTGCCTAACTCTACTTCCAAGGGAGCCCCTTGGAAGCTGGGTCCCTTGACCTATTATATCTGATATGCCCGTGACTAGCCCAGAACCTGGCAAAAAGAAGGGACAGCAATTGCTGGTTCAGGGGATAAACGAACCAACGTGTTCCTATTCCCACTTGGGTCTTTAAAACTTTTTCTCTCCACACAGCTTTCCAATCTGGGCTCAAGGATAGTGATTCCATGGGAGCATACGTATTGCTGAGGTCCAAGAAGATAAGTAGGCAATATTTCATTTCTCTCCCAAACCATTCCCCCAATAACCTCTGTAATTACTCCTGTTAAGGCCCATTACCAGTGCAAATCAAGTTAGGACTGATTTCCACAGTGCTAACAATCTGTACCAGGACAAGTTTTGTTTTCTTAAATCTTCCATTTTTGACCAACTCTGTGACTTCTGGTACTATTTTTTTAATTTAATAGAAACAAAATCAAACTCTTTTAAAACTCCAAACAACCTCAGACTGTGTTTTATTCTGGTAATCAGACAATGGATGAAGATTGTGGTTACTCGGAGATATTGCCAACAATGGAAAAAATAAATAAGAACATGAGTCAGAATAATCTGAAACCAGAAATGTGTGTTGGTAATAACTCAGAAAGTCACGTGGAAGAGCCTTGGTCACAAAATCAACTTTGATTTTTTTTAAAAATTATAATCTATTAAGGAGCCCCTTCTACCTGGTAGAGTGCCAAGAAACCTTACGAAATCTAGTACTGGGAAATCAGAATCCTGCACCATCAGGAAAATGCTGTCTCTCTGGGGGGCGGATGCAGACAGTCTTGAGTGCCATATGGAAAAATGACCCACAGTGGTGAGGAAGCAATGTATCACTGGAGAGGGGACCATTAAAGTAGGGTAAAAGCCATCGCTCCAGCCTAATCCTGTTAGGCACATTTCCAGCAGCGCCCTGGGAGGGGGGAGAGATTTGCAACAGGACTCCATATCCAACTGCATTGCACTGGAACACCAGCAGCCTTACCCATAGTGGGGTTTCGCTATTTCAAAACCAGCTGCGTGTCCCCCTCTCCATGGAGGCAGGAAACCACCCCACTGGTTCATACCCCCAAAGGACACTGTCCCCAGTCCCGTGTTGGGCATCCTCATGACATCAGGCCTAAAACTGCCCACTTGAGGGGCTCCTGGGTGGCTCAGTGGGTTAAAGCCTCTGCCTTCGGCTCAGGTCATGATCCCAGGGTCCTGGGATGGAGCCCCACATCAGGCTCTCTGCTCAGCGGGGAGTCTGCTTCCTCCTCTCTCTCTCTGCCTGCCTCTCTGCCTACTTATGATTTGTCTGTCAAATAAATAAAATCTTTAAAAAAAAATACAAACAAACAAACAACAACAAAAAAAAAACTGCCTGCTCGGTCTCCATGCCCGGCAACCATGGTCTCCACCCTAGAGGTGGCTGTCCCAGAGAAGGAAAATGCAGGCAGTCAACAACGGCACAAGAGAGCATCCGTATCACTCTCCCATCCTCCCCACCCCAAAGAGTGGTCCTTTAGGTCTTAAGACAACAGGGTTTAGACCAAGGGTCTACACGTAACATCTCTCTTGAGCTGAAAACACCCCCCTTCTGCTTAGATTTGTGGCAACTGACCTATTTTACCACTCTCCTACCGACCTACTTTGGAGTTCTAATTTGGAAAGTGACACAGTAAGTCTCCTGTACCCCACGCAGGAGGACAGCCGCATGCACAGGCGCACACGTGTGCACACCCTGCAAATCAAGGCCACGGCAGTTTGTCACGTGGGAGCTTTTTTCTCCCGTCACACACACACACACACACACACACACACTCACACACACACACACCCAAACAAAACAAACAAAAAACCTTGCCAACACTTTAGAAAGTGTCAACAGTCCTTTCAGACGTAAAAATATATGTGTGTGTATTTACTAGAGGCTTGTTCTCCGGTAAAATACCGGCAGGGCGATGCCCCCGCGTGCGGGCACACAGCCTTGTCCGCACAGAAACCAGCAACTGACGGAGGAGCCACGAACAGTGGAGCCGCGCGTGCCCTCCGTGCCCTCCGAACACGTGCCCGGCTTCGCGTCGCTTACACCCGAGTTTCACGCCCACCGTAAGTTGGGGGCGAACACTACGTATCTGTTTCATAACAGAACGACCGTCTGGGTAGCGGATGACCCGCATCTGGCCCCCCAGGGCCGGGTCTAGGTGTGCCAACAACGATGGGACGGTAACAGTGATCGCCGTTCGCGGCTTCCTGTGGTCCAGACACCTCCCCTACACAACCTATAAGCTTCTCTATTACCCTGTGAGGCATATTTTATTTAGCTTCCCATTTCACATATGAAAAAACAAAGGCCCGGTGACGCTAAATTATCCAAAACCTCCTACCTACTAAAAGAACCCAAACAAGGACTCCCACCATGTCTGCCCGATAAAAGTGTCTGCATCCCCCGCCCCCCCAAAACCACACTGTGGTTTGTAGAAGCGGATTCCACCCAGACTTAGTTTTAAATCCTGCGATCATCCCCCTGCCAGGAAGCCATTTGGTTTCTGTCCCTTATCACCTATAAAATGGGAGCGCTCTTTAGCATTGATAGTTTTTTTTTTTTTTTTTAGGTCAATTAAAAGGGAAAGATATTAAATGCAACGTGGTATCCTGGATCAGATTCTGGAACAGGAAAAGGGCATTAGTGGAAAATCTAGTGAAATCTGAATAAAGTCTGGAGTTTAGTTAATAGTCATGTACCAGGGTCGGTTTCCTGGTTTTGACAAATGTAGTATGTTATTTTCAATGTTTACAGTGGGGAAAACTGGGTCAGGAGTATGTGAGAACTTTCTGTAATATCTTTGCAACTTTTCTGTAAGTCTGAAATCGTTCCAAAATTTAAGCTTTTATTTTTTTAAAGAGAGACATCTAAATAAATAAAAGGAAAAGAATGGAAAAATAGTAGGTCTCTTCCTGCGGTCTGATTGTCGAGATTTGAACCAAGTATTTATTGTAGGCTGAATGGAGACGTGGACTGACATTTTCAATTATACATCAGCGCATCAGGATGAACACATTTATTTAAATTTGTTTCTTTAAAAGTGCAATGAAATGCATTGCAGTTTTTTTTGTCCTTGTATAGTTTCTTAATAAATTCCCAAAGTAGATCTATTTAATGTAAACATTTTTGACATAATGAAGCAGCCTCAAAAGCTAGGAGAAAAGCGTGGATAGCATGCTACCATTTATCCAAGAAGATACGATATGAAAATACGTGTGTGTGTATAATATTATGCTATTATTATATTAATTTTTAAACAAAAGGATAAACCATAATTTTTTTTTAAATCATTCCTTATAAGGGGAGGAAAGGATCATGGCAGGCAGGGAGAAGTAGGTTAGACTTCTCCAAATACACTTCGGTTTGTACATTTGCTTTTGAAACCATGAAAACATTTACACAGTTATAAGACAAATTAAAATATTTTTAAAAATCAGCCCCTTAAAGTAAAAAGCAAAATGAAACAAACATAGCTATATATTGATTTATGGCTCTGCCACAAAGATAGAAACTATCTATCCCACGTGACTTCAAAACGTTCATTTGACTGTACATCCTTAGACATATGCTAAGAACAAAAAGAAGACACTAAAGGAAAAACAAAGGGTTTTTAAGGATCATATTATGGACGAGAGGGCTAAAGCTGTTATTCTGAGATTTCAGATTGATGGGATTAAGTAAAATGTATTCTTACAAACTTATTACACATTTCATTTTAAAAACTTATTTTCTAGCTCTATGCATTGAAAAGTTCTGGATGGGGTCCGTGACCTTTGTCTGGCTCCTCATTTGAACAATCTGTAAAAATCTTTTATAAGGGAAATGGTGAAATGTGAACACTGACTTGATTTTTGATATTAAGAAGTCACTGTTAATTTTTGAAGGGATGATAATGGTCTCGTGGTTGTTGAAGAGTCCTTAAAAAATACTCCTACACTGGGCATGAAATGATGTCAGTATTTGAGATTTGTTTCTACATAATTCTGGGGTGGGATGTGCAGAAACAAGTGAGGCTATGACAGAAATGAGATTTCCATGACTTCATAATTCTTGAGGCTGGGTGTCGGGTGCATGGGAGCTGCTCTCTCTCTCTGTTTTGTTAGTATTTCACACTTTCTATAATAAGATGGTTTTTTAAACAAGGACTAACTCGGGGAAATAATACAGTAAATATAACAAAATGTTACAACTGTTACATGGATTGATGGATATATTAGGCTGTATTAAGCTTTTCTCTCTGCTTTTCTATATGCTTGAAAATGTTCATACGTAAAAACAAAAACCCTCATCAGAAACAATTTGAGGTAGGTTCTCGCGCTTAAACAGTTGGCATCACTGTAGGAAACTCACAGATTTTCTTCAAACGTTATTTTCCACTTTCGTGTGCACTCTCTTATGACACTGTCTCAGGTGTTACTGAGTGTGACTAGCATCAATTTAAGACTGCAGGAAGGGAGGCCCAGGGAGGCACTGACTGGGGTCACCATGCTGAGTTCAAGGTCAGGTTCCACTTTGTCTCTGTCCAGTTCAGGGCTCTTCCTACTCCTCTCCCTGCTGGAATTAGAATATCTGAGAACAAAACTCTTTTCCCCAGTGCATCTGTTTATAATTCCTGCAAGCTTGGGGGTCCTTTACGTATCCTGGGACATTAAGTGGTAACATTGTTTTGTGTATTTGTTAGTTGGGTTTTTTTTTTTACTTAAAAATGTTTCCTGAGTTACAAACAGTGTGTGAATATTAAGTATACTGTTTCATGAGTTTCATTTATGTAAGCTTTCACTAGGTCCTGCCGCCCTGATCAAGATCTAAAATACTGCAGCACCCCATCACCCGAGCCCCTTTTGAATCAAGACCCTGCCCCCTGGGGAAGGACTCTGCTGACTCCCACCACATGGACACAAACTGGTTCCCAGTCAGTGGTCTGTGCGTCGACTGCTTTCATTCATCTCTATGTCCTGGAGAGTCACACGTGTTGCTGCAGGAAGCAGTAGACTATCCTTTTAGTGCTGCACACTGTTCCCTTGATGAAAGAAATTATCAAATTATCGAAATTATCGAATCCATCCTATTTGATGGGAGTGCGAGACGTTTCCAGTTTTTAACTATTGTGAGTAAACCATCAACGAACATTCTCATAAATGTCATCGGCTGGGCTTGTGTCCTGTTTCTTCTGCAGGATTCGAGCCTCTTGCCTGGCTCGCACAGCATCTTCTCCCCCTGTTGCAACTCCTACCACCTTTGTGAGACCATTTGTTTTTTGGCTGTCACTGACAGGAAGATCAAGATCCCTCAAGCATAGGGCAGTATCCTTTCTTCTCTGTATCCCAAGAAGATGTTGGGCCCGGAGCATAGTCGTTGTTCAATGTTTGATTCACTGAATGAATGAATGAATGAATGAACCAGTCAGTCAATATTCTTAAAAACCTAAAACCTACTTTCGTGGAAGGACTTGGTACACAGTTTACATGAACAACTAACCTCTTTGGACCACGTGAACCTATTTAAATGACTGTAACACACAGAGAAAATCCGTTTGGCTTGAAATTCAGAGAAGTCTCGGGGATTAGAAAATGTTTCCCATCTCGAAGTCCTCATGTGCTGCAGGACTGGAGGCACAGAGAGAAGCAGGACTCAGCGGCCAGAGGGGAGGTGCCAGGGTTGGCTCCAAGCATAGACAGTGTGGATCTCTTCCTGAAAAGTCCATCTCTTCCCCGCTGGCCACCATATTGCCATAAGCACAGAAAACAGCATTCCCACGCTCACGTTTTCAGTCCTTGCTAAGACCAGCAATCTTCTCTTTGTGGAGGTTTCATGAGATGCAAACGCTAGCCCTCCTGACCCCATCTCTGGGTTCAGAAATTCTCCAAATTGACCTCATGGTCCAGATGCACACCCCAAGAGGAGAATGATCACGGAGATGCTATCTGGGTCAGCTTGGACAGAGAGGTCTATGTAAAGGTTGCCGTTAGGATGGATGTGGGATTGAGAATCCACTGCTGGGTGCATATTGTAAACCACCAGCACTTAAAGGAAAATGTCCATCATTTAGGCTTTTGTTGACTTCCGCAAAATGATTACATCAGCGGACTGACATCGGCAACTTCAGTGGTGGACACTTCCTGAGCATTTGTGTGTGGAGGGTGCTGCAGAAGGAGAATAGGAATCATAGAGGCTGCATGCTGACAGAAGCAGGGCTACAAGGAAGACTGAGGAGACTGGAACGGATGTGCTTCTCATGTCGCCAGTCTTCATTCCTTCAAGTCACACCAGCCTGGAGGTGAGGATGATGCTTTGTTTTATTACATTTAACTGGGTCTCCACTGCATTCTCAACTGGCTCTTGTGCCCATGAAGGCATAGGACTCAGCCCTTTACTTCCAGATGATCCATAGGACATTCACATATCTGATGGGTGCAGACATCCTTGGCCTCCCTTGTCTCCCTCCCCACCTAGGCACAGCCCTAAGCCCCATCTTCCCAACGCTGCGTACAAGGGACCACCACAAGGGCCAGATGACCTGCACTGGGCTCCCACAGCCTGGTGACATGGGACCCCAGTCAGGCCACCTTGTTTGCAAATGTCCCCTGGGAATTTTAGCAAAGATGGTATTTGTCAGTTCAAGCTGAAAAAGATATTGTCATGGGCGTCTTCTCATACCTCCCCTGTTGGCCCAAGGAAGAAAAGCCCTGTATGGATGGCCCTCGTTTCTCCAGCCTCCTGGGGATAGTTTACTTCTGCTGGGCTGACTCCTCGGCTTTGTGATCCAGGAAGAGAGGATGGGCAGAGGAGACACCAGAGAAAGGCCAGCAAGAGAGGTGAGGACTTCTCTTGAAGTCCAGGGTGATGGCATTAGGGAACATTTACATAGGAAAGGTGAAGAGTAGTCTACGGCCATACCACCCTGAACACGCCCGATCTTGTCTGATCTCGGAAGCTAAGCAGGGTGGGGCCTGGTTAGTACTTGGATGGGAGGAAAGGTGCAGAGTAGGGTAGAGCTAAGGGGTTGGGGAAGATAGAGTAACAGGTACATGATGTGAGGGCAGAGAACAGGTGAAGTGGGATGAATAAAAAATGGGGATTCCAAATAATGGGGTGTAAGTTCCTAAGTGTTTTGATTTGGAGCCTTTCAAAAGATTGGACTTCCTACTAATTTGTGTGTGGCTTTTGAACCATGGTCCTTGTGTGAGCCCAGCGGTGGCCTGAGTAGGTCAAGACCCCACTTCCTAGGACTGAGATGTGCACAAATGTAAAAATGGGGCAGCCTGCATGTTCAGAATGGCCCATCCTCTTTGATAATAAATCAGGCCCTCCTAGTAGACCTGTAGCCAGAGGGCTATCTCTTCCCTCAGGATGAGTCCTGTGCAGGAGGCTGCTGGTCCAGGTCAGTGTCCCCTTGGTGAGTGAGGCTTGGGGTGAAGCTGAAACAGAAATAAACATCCATGAAGGGCTTCAGCCAGCAGCTCTTCCTGTCCACCCAGGCTGGCTCTGTAGCCCTGGAAAGAGTCCATTTCACAAGAACTGTATTCTGTCCCCAGTGACCCATGTGACCAATTGAAGCACAAGCCCTAGTCCTTCATTTAGATAAATTTGAACAACATCTGATGGGCAGTTGGGCTTGCTTCATCTTAGCCCAATGAGGCTGACCATTTATGCCTCTGGACTCATGGGTACACAGGTTGATGAAGGAACCTGTACACGTGACTGGCTATGAGTGAGGTTGCCGTGTTCGAAAGACGTTTCCAAGTCAACGAACATCCTATTTTCCAGAAAGAGCCAAGGACGCAAAGTAATGCTAGTTAGTAGGGATGGGGGGAGAAAGCAAGATTTAAGATCCTTATTGTATGAATTCTGTGGGTTTCTTTCTCTTTTCAAAATTTGTCTTGGTATTATATCTTATTTGTTTTAACTCATTTAAATTCAATTCTGTGTGTTTCTATCATTTAATTTCCCTCTCTATAGCCATGCAACTAAATATAAAAATTGATAGAAAATACACCAAAATATTCACAATTGGTCACTTCTGGTTGATGGGACTGTAGGTGACTTTTTGTTTTCCTTATTAAAATGTTTTGCAATTTCAAATTTTTCTTAAATTATATTCAATTAGCCTTTGCTGTGTAATAACCTACTCCAAAACTTAGCTGTTTCAAACAAGAGACAAGAAACATTATTCCTCACGATTCTGTGGGTCAGTGGACTGTTCATTGGGTCTGGGCTGGCTTGATGGGTCTCTGCAGTCAGCTGACAGTGAAGCTGGGTCAGGATGGCCTCATGTGACTGAATTCAAATTTCTGGTGATTGGCAAGTTGGTTGGTTTCAGGGATGGACATCTCTACATGGAGTTGGCTCTCATTTTCTGTGGGCCAACAGAGTGTGGTGGTCTCAGGGGTACAAAGAGCATGAAGAAAGGTCAAGTCCTATGGCTAATGATCTTTCTAACCTTCTGCTTGGACCACACTTGCTCTTGTCCGTTGTCCAAAGCAAGTGACAAGCCCACCCAGAGTGGCAGCGTAAACGATACTCTGCCCCATGTGGCAAAGGACAGGCACCCAGGGAGGAAACCCATGTCCATGTGGGAGGACACACACAACATTTGAAATCAGGAAGAAAAAAGCTCATTATTTAAGAAAGGATAGAAGAAATTTTTGTCAAGAGATTTGGAATTTGGGTTAAGAGTTCAAGAAGCCAGAGCTTTCTAAGAATATGAGAAGCTCATAGAACTAGTGAGTCATTTATGGCCAAGATCAATTACTATTTATTTTAAAAAGAGATGGTGAATGATTCTTCACTTCATTTCAAATGGTTCCTTTGCCAAGAACTTTTCCTTCATTAATTAAAAATAAATGTTTGTGGGAGGCGCTATTTTGATCCCCCAGCATTTATGCATGTGACAATGTTAAGTCACAAGGCAGAAGAGAAGGAAGCTTGCAGATGGAATTAAGGTTGCTAATCAGCTGACCTTTAAATAGAGAGATTACCTTGATTTTCTGGGTGGGCAGGAGAGACAGAGAGATGCACAGGATGAAGAGGCAGGAGGGATTAGAGGTTTCATGGAGCTCTGACTCACTGTTGTTGGTTCTGAAGATGGAAAAGTGGCCATGGGCCAATGAGTGTGAGTGTGTTCTAGAGTCTGAGGATGGCCCTCTGTGGACAGCGAGCAAGGACACGGGGACCCCAAGGGAAACCACACATAAGGAACTGACTTCTGCCAACAGCCTGGATGAGCTTGGAAGTGGATTCATCCCTAGAGCCCCCAGAAAAGAGCCCAACTTTACAGACACATTGATTTTCTCCTATTGAGACCCCTACCAGACTTCTGACCTACAGAACTATAAAATAATAAATTTGTGTTGCTTTAAGTTTGTGGTTATTTGTCATAGCAGCAATCGAAAACCAGTGCAAGGTTCATGATATAAATTTTAGAAACTATATAAAAACACAAAGAAACAAAGTAAAAACCATTCATATTATTATTATCTCTGGTTAATCACACTTTACTTGAGATATATTTTCATCTATTTAGCTATCTTAACCCAATATGAGAGCATACTGGACATATATTTTATAATTCCTTTTTTTGTTTGTTTGTTTTTAACAGATATTGATAGTATCCTGTGTCAATGGATTGTTTTCTCCATCCCTGAAAGTAGTATTTTTAAAAAAGATTCATTTATTTATTTTAGAGGGAGGACAGAGAGCACAAGTGAGGGGAGGGACAGGGAGAGAAAGACAAGCAGACTCCTTGCTGATCACAGAGCCTGCCGTGGGGCTCAATCCCAAGATCCTAAGATCACGACCTGAGATGAAATCAGGAGTTGGATGCTTAACCAAGTGAGCCACGCAGATGCCTCCTGAAAACAGAATTTTAATCAGATCTTAGAAGTGATTTTGGAGAGGTCACACAGCATATGGGAACTTAGTAATGGCCAGGAGCCACTTTCTGGAAGACAGGGAGTCTTGAAGAGTGAGTAGGAGTTTGGTAGGTGAAGACATTAGGGTGACTTTCCCAGTAGGGGGAATGGTGGGGACAAAGAAGTGGAAACATGAGCCCAAAGCATGCTTGCCCTTCTAGTCTAGAGGGTACAGCAGGGGCTGTAGGGGGCAGGAGGGAAGTCAGGGACAGATCCCTGAGGACCCTCAACACTGATGTGCCTAACCTCTGGGAAAGCATCCTCTGAAAGACCATCCTCTTATCTGGGTCCTGTCGCTGTTTCTTTCAAGGAGATGCCTTGTGGACAACTGACTTAGGGCTTCCCTCTGGAAAAGAGTTGTGACCGTTACTCTAGGTAAGACCTATGCAAACTGGAATTTCCTAGAGCAATGCTCCAACACCCGAAAACCCCATTCAATGAGAGTTGCTTCAACATAGTTATTACCTTGAAGCCTTTATGGAAAGTAGAGATTGTGCTAATCTCTTGACAGCAACCCACTGCAGAACTGAAATGGCTGACACAGAAATAGACACATTTAATTACTACTAAAATACAAACAAGCCTTGGCAGAAAGACCTCAGCAGGTACAATGTGCCCACCCCACACATTCTGAAACTGCATTTTCTGGTCTGGGTATTCTTATAAAACACCCTTGACTTCCAAGCAGCTGCTTAAATGGGCAGCAGAGAGTTGTGTGGGGAGTCTGTTTTCCTCCTCGAGGACATAGGTAAGACACTCAGGGATCCTTGGCAAACACTCCCTCTGTCCCCGGCCAGATTGGCCCATCTTCGGCAAGAGCTTCAGCACTGAGGTTCACCTTGCCCTGTTTGTTCCCAGGCAGAAGATGGGAACAGCAGGGACTACTCACAAAAGTTCCAAGTCTTTTTATCCCAGAATAATGAAGTAATTCCCACTCTTGTCTCCAGACTGGAGGGGATGAGTCATGCTGAGCAACGCCCTCCTCTTTTTCCCCAGCAAAGCATCTTCTCAAGCAAGGGAGATAGACATGAGTTGCCATGGTCCTGGCTTTCTCTGGGGCCTGAGAGTGTTTTCTGTGTCCATGTGTCACACTGTCTGCAGACCAAAGCCTGAAACTGTAGAACACTTTCTCCCAGCCTCTTCCCTCAACTCGCCTGCCTCCTAATCCAGCCCTAATTCCACCTGGGCACTCTTTAAAACATCAAAAGACAGCTGCTCCCTTGGACATAATGGTTGTCTTTGTTATCCTTGACGGACTGGAACCTTTAAAATGTCACTTCCTTGCAGATTTCATTTGGTATAAATGAAACTGGTTTTAAAGTTAAAACTTGCACTTGGAGGTTTAATTCCTAGGGATTGTGTGTCTTTCTGACTTTCAGCTGGCTCAGCCCTGGGGTCTGACATCCTGACATAGATGTGTAGGGCGCTCAGGCAAGTCCTGGAACTCTTGCAGTTTCTAAATCTCTCCTATCTGAACTTAAAGAGGCATCTCCAAGGATGTACCACTGCTGTGACCGTGCATTTTGGCATTGAGAAGATGGCTACTTTTCAATGATTTGCTTGTCTCTTCAAGCAGCCATTATGGTTGTGTTCATCTTAGAAATGGTTGTTTCTGTGAGATAGGATGGATCTTAGTAGAGAATGACCAGTTCCTTCTTGTCCTGGACTGGCGTCCACAAGACTTATGCCAGCCAAGTCTTCCTGCTCCTTGGGACAATCAGTTCTGTCTGTCTCCTGCTCAGAAGGAAGAGCCTGAATTTATCCTGGACTCTGGTAAGAAGGCTGGTAAAGAATAGCATCCTGCTTTTCAAGGTCAGTGCTAGGTCCCGCCATGTTCACACAGAGCAAAACTTCTACCAAGCAAACCAGAAGTCTATGCTCAGGACATTGGAAGACAGTCATCCTTGGCCCAAAGGCACAGGCTGTGGGTCTACATGACCTCAAATGATATGACAATGAAAATGACCTGTCACCAAATGTCAACATGGACACTTTTCCCCAGGTTGGGAGCCATTATTTCTGAAAGTTGACCTTTTTGGAGGTAAGCCTTCATTATTAGGTGTTGGTTGCTCTGGTTGTGATCAGCTCACGCCCTCCTTTGTCCCCCAACCTGCTCCACCCCAAGCTTAATGGCCCATGCATCTCCATTTGCATATTTTTTACCCCCAAGTCTTGGCTCAGGGGAGCAGCTTTATTCATACAGTCACTTCCAGGTGGTGTAGTAGTTTTCAGAGTGAGTCCTAGGTTGAATGTGGACTTAGGAGGAGAGAAGGCACTTATTGGTTATGGAATGGTATTGAGCATAGAATGGGGAGAAAGTTAAGTTCTCTTTGCAATACTCCTCGGGAGTCACTCTGTGTTCACTGTCCATATTAGAGGGGTCCTCTGGCAAGTGGTGTTTGAGACTCCAGACTCCCTCTTCCCATCAGGAGAGGTCAGGCTGGCCTACAGACCAGAGGGCTTCCCCATTTATGGGGCTTCGTTATAGCTTTTTCAGGATGACCCCTCCCAGACACACATCCCACCCACCCAAACTTTCAGTCCGTAACATTGCTATTTTCCAGTGGTAGTAAGTACTTCATACATGACCTTTTAATGAGCATGTAAGATTTCTTCAGATGGATATATGAGTTTCTGTAACCATTTCTCTGTTCTTGGAATTTGCCTTACTCATATTCTCCCCTCTTTTTTTCCTTAAAGATTTTATTTATTTATTTATTTATTTATTTGAGAGAAACAGAGAGAGAGAGAAAGCTGGTGTGGGGGGAGCATAAAGGGGGAGAGAGAATCTCAAGCAGACTCCCCGCTGAGCACAGAGCCCAAAGTGGGGCTCAATCTCGGACCGGAGATCATGAACTGAAACCGAGCTGAAACTGAGTTGGAAGGTTAACCAGTTGACCACCCAGGTGCCCCTCACATTATTTTCCTCTTAAAAAGAAAACTGTAATTTAATTTCTTACATAATGCACTTTCAAAACTTTTGAAGTTTCTAGAATGTTAGCAGTAGGATTGTTGGTTCAAAAGAAATGTACATTTTATAGCTTAGATATGTATTTCTAATTTGACTTCAGAAGAGTTGTATCAGCTTATTGTCCAGACAGTCATGGATTGGAAGAATAAACATTGCTAGAATGTCAATACTGCCTAGAGCCATCTATACTTTCAATGTCATCCCGATCAAAATTCCACCAGTATTTTTCAAAGAGCTGGAACAAACAATCCTAAAATTTGTATGGAACCAGAAGAGAACCCAAATTGCCAAGGAAATGTTGAAAAAGTAAAATAAAACTGGGGGCATCAAGTTGCCTGATTTCAAGCTTTACTACAAAGCTGTGATCACCAAGACAGCATGATATTGGCCCAAAAACAGACACATAGAGCAGTGGAACAGAGTAGAGAGCCCAGATATGGACCCTCAACTCTATGATCAAATAATCTTTGACAAAGTAGGAAAGAATACAGTAGGAAAAAAGACAGTCTTTTCAATAAATGGTGCTGGGAAAATTGGACAGCTATGTGTGGAAGAATGAAACTTGACCATTCTCTTACACCATACACAAAGATAAACTTGAAATGGATAAAAAAACCTCAATGTGAGGCAGGAATCTATCAAAAGCCTAGAGGAGAACATAGGCAGTAACCTCTTCAACATCGGCCATAGCAACTTCTTTCAAGATATGTCTCCAAAGGCAAAGGAAACAAAAGTGAAAATGAACTTTTGGGACTTCATCAAGATCAAAAGCTTCTGCACAGCAAAGGAAACAGTCAACAAAACAAAGAGGCAACCCACAGAGTGGGAGAAGATATTTGTAAATGACAGTACAAAGGGCTGATATCCAAGATCTATAAAGAACTCTTCAAACTCAACACACAAAAAACAGATAATCATGTCAAAAAATGGGCAGAAGACGTGAACAGACATTTCTCCAAAGAAGACATACAAATGGCTGACAGACACATGAAAAAATGTTCATCATCAGTAGCCATCAGGGAGATTCAAATCAAAAACACATTAAGATACTACCTTACACCAGTGAGAATGACCAACATTAACAAGACAGTAAACAAGTATTGGAATGGATGTGGAGAAAGGGGAACCCTCGTACACTGTTAGTGGGAATGCAAGTTGGTGTAGCCACTTTGGAAAACAGTGTGGAGATTCCTTAAGAAATTAAAAATAGAGCTACCCTATGACCCTGAAATTGCACTACTGAGTATTTACCCCAAAGATACAGATGTCGTGAAAAAAGGGCCATCTGTACCCCAGTGTTCATAGCAGCAGTGGCCACAGTCGCCAAACTGTGGAAAGAACCAAGATGCCCTTCAACGGACGAATGGATAAAGAAGATATGGTCCATATATACAATAGGGTATTATGCCTCCATCAGAAAGGATGAATACCCAACTTTTGTATCAACATGGATGGGACTGGAGGAGATTGTGCTGAGTGAAATAAGTCAAGCAGAGAGAGTCAATTATCATATGGTTTCACTTACTTGTGGATCATAAGGAATAACACAAAAGACATTGGTAGATGAAGAAGAAAAGTAAGTTGGGGGAAATCGGAGGGGGAGATGAACCATGAGAGACTGTGGACTCTGAGAAACAAACTGAGGATTTTGAAGGGCTGGCGTGGGGGAAGGGGTGAGCCTGGTGGTAGGTACTGTGGACGGCATGCATTGCATGGAGCACTGGGTGTGGTGCATAAACAATAAATTTTGGGACACTGAAAATTTTTTAAATTAAATTAAAAAAATAAAATTACTTTAAAAAATTGAGAAGTAAACAGTTGTGATTTGTATCTTAAGATAACATAAACTGTTTTTAATCTAATTACAAAGGTAGAAAATTTGGTAAATATAAGTGAAAGAAAATAAAAATAAAGTGTGAAGATCACCAGTTCTAGGGAGAAGGAGATGATTTCTGCAACTTAATATCAAATAGTTCGGAAATAATAATATATACAGGTTTACATAACACATACAGTATGACACATATAACATATATACTCATGTGCTTATATGTATACATAATATATATATACTATATGCATATTTTATGTCATATGTAGGAAACAGAAATATCACACATATTATATACACACATCTATACAATCATATATAGATTATATAATGCACTTACATATATATACATATTACGTATAATATATATTATTTTATGGACAGAATCACAATATATAGTGTGTGTATGTTTGTGTGTGTGTGTGTGTGTGTGTGTGTGTGTAGAGAGAGAAAGAGAGAAAAATAAAGCAAATGTGGTAAAATGTGAACACAGTTGGTGAGTCTCGGGTGAAGGTCCGCGAAGGTACATGAGCATTCCTTGTAATAACTCTCAGAACTTACCTATAAATATGATACTATTCTAAAATAAAACATTAATTGATTTTGGATAATATGCTTTTTGGATTTTTTTTCCTATGCATAAAACACTGTTTCCTGTTAATGTAAGTGTTCAGACTATTTTGGTTTTTTTTAGCAGCAGCTTCATAGCCTCACTCTACCATAAATATGTTGCCTTGATCTTGGTACATCCCCTTATGGATGTAAGCAGTCGCCTTCCTGTGGAACCTGTAAGTTGTTTCCAATTTGTCACTGTTAAAAATAATAATTCAGTAAGTGTCCCTGGGCACAAATCTTTAAACATCTCTTTGGGAAATTTCTTTACTGGGAAAGGCTGCTAATGCAAATTGCCAAACGCTGCTGGACAAGTTGCGCTAATTCGTTCTACCAGTTGCCATGCAGGACCGCTTTGTCAGGTGCCCAAAACAGAATCCGGCTCAAAGCTGCTTAGGGGGAAAGCAGGCACTCCCGCAGGCTTGCAGCGGGTTTCAGGGGCTCCAGCCTTGGGAAGCACAGCCTGGCATTTTGGACCCGGTGTGTCTCCTTTGGGCAGCATTTCCCCTGCCCCAACCACCTCCCGGTTAATGCTTCTTTGCAAAGCTCTGTGTTCTCACCCCTCCTTCACTCCCACTTGAGGGAGCCTCTGACTCCCTGTGGTGTCCACTCTGGCTCCCACTTCTGGACCTTGCAGTTTGAGTAGCTCGCCACGGTTCGCGCAGGTTGGGTAGCATGTGTGTTGGGCATGGGGTGGTCAGAGCACAGATGTCTTAGAATGGAGCAGGACCAGAGAGGCAATGGCCCGCACCTCCAACTCACACTGTTACCTGTGCCTTTTACTACAGTTCTCTTTCACTCTTAAAAAAAAGAGAGAGAGAGAGAGAGAGGGAGGGAGAGAAAATGGAAAATTTGATAGTTTGAAACATTTCATTAATTGCATTTCTTGGGGTGTTAGTGCTGTTTAGTATTTGTGCGTGTTTCTTGACCAACTATCTTCTGGGAAAGGCTTGTGCATGTCCTTCCATCATCTATGTTTTGAGCATTTTTTTCCTTCACTGATCTGCACGAAGTCTTTATAAAGGACATCACCCTTGGTCATAGAGTTTGAATATCCGTCCCATTTTCTATTTCACTTTTTACAGCATTTACGGTGCCTTTTGCCATTTTGCAATTTCTCCTCTTTGTATTATCAAATCTAAACGGGTTTGTTTTGTTTTTCACTATAGCTCAACACTTAATAGAAATGCTTCTTTCTTTGCTTTTGCTAGAAAGGTCTGCCTTCCATGTGCTCAGGCATTGGAGCTCTGTACCACATCCCCTCCTACTCTACCAATGTGGTCCCTACCAGGCAGTCCAAGTAAGCGTCCAATCAGTACATGGCTGCTGTTGACTTGAGTGAAGGGTGAAGAGTGAAAATTCTTTATGGTCTAATGATTTTGAGCATTATATGTAAGGCTGCAAATGAGAATTCAAGCAGCAATGTCCTAAATGGTACCCTAGTGCCTCTCAGAAGATCTGGCTAATTGAATTCAAACCATATGTGGGGCTGTGTTTCTCAGGACCATATTCTCAGGAGCTACCTTTCCAGAGCCTGGGAGTCCCATAACAGGACCAAATGAAGGCTGAAGTCAACATCTTCCTTTTCTCCCTTCCGAGATTTGGATGATGAGGTGTACCTCCTAGCGGTAATGATTTCTGAAAATTCATAGAGCTGGTGATACAGGGCTCATCTGCAAGGAGCAAGACAAATGCCTTGTTTTAAAGTAGAAGGCAGTGTCCACAAGCCCGAGGCAAGGAGGTGACAAATATCACAAGTTTTTTCACGATGTCTTTAAGTACATACATGGCAACAACAAAGTCATTGTGCTGGGCCCCCTATGGCTCCAGGACTTTGGACCTCATTTTAGAATGTGCCCACAGAAAACCAAACCAAAACCAAAACCATGTGGTACACTTCTAAAGACGAACTTCTCCCATAGTGCCCTGAGCCTTTGCAACATTGGGCGGGGCATGGGGGGCAATCTCTTGTTTGAAATCTTGAGGGATTTTTTTTTGACGGAATTGTTGATTCTGTGTTGACTCCTTGACTACAAGATCATGAACTCTCTTGGTCATTACAAATCAACATCTATAGAATCGTCTCTTTCACCAACATCAAGGAAAAGGGAACTTGAGTTTTTGAAATAAAGCCTCTGGAGAAAACCAGTATGCGTACCGCACGGATTATGCCGTTCATAATGCATTTTTAGATGAAGTTAATATTTTATGGTCTATTAATAATATATGTGTTTGGGGAAATGCATATATTCTATAGAAGGAAGAGAAAGTTATAAACTGTGAATCTCACATCTTTGGATCGCAGCGCAGTTGTGTGACCTATATTGGACGAAAACTTGCCATTATTTTGTATCGAGAATAAAGTTTCTTCATTGATGTAAACTGGAAGGTTCAGAATTCAGAAGTTTGTTATTGCTTCTGGCTGAGATTGCTGCTGACAGCACCCCTGCCCCCTCCTTACCCATCACGCACTTCGGCCACGGCTCTGAGAACCGCCAATGCCAAAATGGCGGCTTTGAAGCCTCAAGCTGGGGCATGGGAATGGCCCTTACTATGTGAATACGTAACAACTCATCTCACCTCAGAATGTGATTTCAACCTAAAGATGATTTTTGTTCAGAACTGGAAAGCCTCTGTCTCTCCCATTACCTTTGAGTTTGAAGAGTCGAGTTACGCAATGTTCACTTTCCCAGATGGAGCGAGACACGAAAGGAAGACAAGCGAGAAGCAGCTGGTGGGGCCCAGATGTAATGAAAACCCAGCTGGTGGCATGAAATGAGAACATCCTGACACCGGTGGGTGCCCGGCTCCCTGCCAGGTGCTGAGGAGGAGAAGCACCACATCACGCCTGCCCCCAGGGGGCTCTCAGTCTAGCTGAATCATCACAGGATTCCATTATTCCCACGTCCCGATGAACCTACTTAATTCCTTATTCGGCAGCCCTGACATCTCGCCACTAAGGATGCAAGTATCCAAGGCAAATATTTTCTCATTTTATTTCCCTGAAGTCTTGAGGTATCCTCGTCCATATGTTAAGTCTGATGGAGTTCAGAACACGCAGTCCCCAAATATGGCACGTTACCATGTTTTAAGCATATGTGAAACTGAAGGAATTTGAGAAATGCAGGTGCAGGGAAGACTCCCTCAACTGCTTTCTCCCTGAAGAAATTGTAAGATTTCGTGTGAGAGGTGCTTCCCTGTACTCAGAGGAAAGGAACTTCCTTATTTCCGGAGAAAAGGGACACCGAGGGGACCACAGGTGAGCAGGCTTTCCTAAGTTTCCTGCCCTTTGCTCATACCTGGTCCTACCAGGTTTTCCCATGACTGTCCAATCTTCACCAGAGTTAGTGTAAAAACACGTTAGGGGCGTGTGGGTGGCTCAGTGGGTTAAGCGTCTGCCTTCGGCTCCGGTCATGATCTCAGGGTCCTGGGATCGGGTCCTGCATTGGGCTCTTGGCTCAGCAGGGAGCCTGCTTCCCCCCCTCTCTGTCTGCCTGCCTCTCTGCCTACTTGTGATCTGTCAAATAAATAAATAAAATATTTTTTAAAAAACATGTTAAACATTTCTTAAAGCGTTCATTTCTCTTTAAAAAAAGATTTTATTTGTCAGAGAGAGAGTGTGTGTGTGCATGAGCAGGGGGCATGGCAGACAGAGAGAGAACCAGGGTCCCTGCCAATCCCAGGCCCCTGGGATCATGACCTGAGCCAAAGGCAGATGCTTAGCTGACTGAACCACCCAGATGCCCCTTTAAGTGTTCATTTCTTAATGACAGCTCATGTCACAGAAAATTTATATCAACAGGTGAGCCTGCTTGTCTCCTGTGAATCTGTTTTTGTTGATTTTTCACACCCAGCCAGGGACCCTAGGAGAGTCAAAGACAAGTTTTTCCTCCAGGCGGCAGGAAATTCAGGGATGCTCCTCTTTCCACTCCAAGCCCCTGAGGACCAGAGGGGCCGTAGGGTCTGTTGTCCCTTGCTTCTCAAAGTACAACCTTCTCACTGTGCTGAATGGGGTTCTAGTACTTTAAAAGAAATTTCAGGGACACATCAAGTACCCTAAACATGTCAATTTCTTCATCTGACGCCCAGCTGATCTGTTTCAGAGCTGAAGGAAACACTGAGAGGCTGCAGACCTTTACTGAGAGAAGTTAGTCTGTCTCAAGATGGTACTGAAGCAGTTTTCAAGAATGATTCTGAAACAATACTATTCTGTTCTTATCTTAGAAGCTCTAATCCCCCCTTATGCTCATACATCGCAGCTCTAGCTCTTATGAAAAGAAAGCCAGTCCAGAGCCTACCTTCCACCTGCGTGCACTATTCTGAGGGAAATGAATATGACATGGGCATGACTTGTAAATGTCCAGACTTTCTGACTTCAAAACAAACAACAAAGGGAATATCTCAGAAAATGAAAGAGACCATTGAACAGCTCTGAGCCTTAAACCTCAGTTTCCTGATGTCTTCCATGAGACAGTGGCCTTGAAGCCAAGCTTTGTGGGGGAGGAGGAAGTAATGTTCTAAATTCCTTGAGTTTCATGAGTCTATCAAGCACTCTGCAGAAGGAGCTAGATCCTAGGGATAATATGCCAGGGACAGAGAGAATCCAGGAGACGACCCAGGGGAGAAATCTATTTCCTCCAGGTGGCCCAGAGGGAAGTCATTAAGTTCAGAGAGTGCATGGGCTGTAGACACAACCCATGTGGGGTGTCATGGTCCAGAGGCTTGGAAGTCCAAGATTGAGGTGCCAGCAATCTACGTTTCATTCTGAGGTCTACACTCTTGGCTTGTAGACAGCTACTGGCTTTGTTGTGTGCTCACGTGACCTCTTTATGCATTTTAAGGAGCCTCAGACTCACGGCATGATCTCAGAGCCGTGACCTCATGACCTCACTTGGCCTTAATGACATCCTTGGAGGTGCCACCTCCAAACACATGAATCTGTGGGGAACACAAACACCTTATCTATAACAGGACCTTTCCTCGAGGACCCTGGAAGCAGGTATGCAAACGGTCTTACTCCTCCCTGACCTTGTCTCATGTCTACAGATGAGACCTGAAATGCACAAATCGATAAATTTGCATTCATTTTTTATTAATTTGTCCTTTATTTCATGCCTTAGCTGAGGGCCTCGGTCAGAGAGAGGAAAAGTTTCTCCATGCCTACAGTATACAGCACGTGGCAAGCATGTGGCATGTGACCAGCACTCAAGACAAACACAAAACCCTAAGCCTTTATTTTTAGAGACATTCGAACAGGGTCCTGGGCTCAGCAGGTCTCTGTCCGGGCTTCTCTTCTGGTCTGTTTTTGACCCATCCATCAGAAACCATTTCATCCATCGGGGGGATGGGAAGTGGGGGAGATCTTACTCAATCACCAGCTGAGAATTAGGGTCAAAACACCCGAATCTGAAAAAAGGCTTCATTGTATTTCCCCCAATTTGAGCCGATTTCACGTCTCAAACTAACCAACATCCACACATCCCAGTCGCCCATGCGAAAATATTCACTGTCCATTGGAGAGACAGAGGCATGGCCTTGCTAATGAAACGTCACAGGCCACCAAAGTCCCGGAAAACTATCCTGAATCATTTTGTCATTTTGATTTAACAAACGTTTCAGCCAAGCGAGCAAGACTTGGAATTATAATTATGTCGGCATATAATAATTAAATCTGCCTAACCAGCCTTCACTGCATACTTTTCAAAAAACAAGCACAAAAAATTCTGTACGTGCGCTCACTAGATTTCAATGTTAAGGACATAATTGGCAACACGTAACCGTTAAGTGGCTTGTCGTCACTAATTCCTCTGGTATCCATGGCGTAATATCAGTCGCAAGAAGCCACAATGGATACAACACACGCCGTGGGTTTGCTTCCTTACCAATCGGCAGCAGTGAAAAGATTTATAATTTCCCTCTCCCTGACATCAGTGGGCCAGTAAGCAGGCAGCCTTGTTGGCTCTGATGAAAGGATATTACACATCGAATGTACTTAACGCGGGTGACGGTTGTAATATCTTTTCCCTGATGTCATTCCAGCTGTTGCCCTGTTTCAGGCAGGTCAGCAAAGTAAAGACACTGAACAAAGGAATCAGGCTCTGCCCGTCATCAACAGGACGCTTTTCCTGTGCCTCTCACTCTTGGTGCTGCTTCATTAAAAAGATTGAAAGAAATTCATGATTGTTTTTTCTCAGCTGCCATTTGGACCATAAACTGCATTCTCTTCCTCTGTAGGCTTGGATAAGAATAAAGCAGCATTTTGAAGATCGTAGAGGCAAGTAAAGGCTCTCCCCTCCCTCCCCGGCTTCAAGCTCCTGACGTGCTAAGATCAGAGAGAGGGGCCACCACTTGGAGTCACGGTTTGGCTGCAGCCTGGCTGGGACCAGCAGCATTCAGCATGAGGACTCGAGAAACTTCTAGAGACGTGAGAAAAATTGGACGTTTTTTCAATGCCTCCTCCCCAACACACACCCTAGACAACTACCTCAGACAGTCTCTTGGGGTCTCTGGATCAGAACTGTGCCTGAGGCAGCAGACGGACTTGAAAAAAAAAAAAAAAAACCCTCGATTCTCGGGGAGACCTGCCAAAGTTGTTGCTAGGTTCCATGTGGAGAAAACATTTGCGTCAAGGAGCAGCCCGACTTCGAGGAGAAAGGGGGCCCCTCGTGGAATCCCAGAGTTTTCTGACAGCCTGCTCTCCCGATGAGTGGGGAGACGTCCTGGCAGCTTGCGACAGACAGACAAGGAGAAAACCCTGGAGAGAGGGCCACAGCATGTGAGTCCCTGGTGTGGGCCGGTTCAGCTTGGGGCCAGTACCTTCCCCAAGGCTGCCATTCAGCATGGCCCTCGTGGGCACCTCTCAAGTGTGCATGAAAAAGCACAGAATCCAAGCAACTGCTGATAGACTCATTTTAATCACATCACAGATCATTTCCTTCACGTTTAATGTGCATGGCAGCACTTGCACATAAAGCCACCGTGAGTCATTTCTGTACCTCGTTCTTACTCCCTTAACCCAGAAGGCCTGGGTCCCCACTGCCGGATGGCCTCTCACAGGCCGGTCACAGCATCTCGTCCTTCTGCATCTGGCCTGCCTCCTACTCAGACCGCTGGTCATCTGAGAGGCAGAGACCAGGTCCACAGCGTACAGTCTCTACGCCAGGCGTTGAAACGGGAGAACTTCCTAAGCAACGGCATTTCAACCGCTCTCCAGCAACTGGTATTTCACAAATAGTTCTTTCAAAGAGCCTCGTTTCATGTGAGCAAGCATTTGCTGACTCACTCAGGGAGCACACAGCTTCCAGGAAGTTTGGTTGGCAATCCGTGCTGGCTAAGAAAACCGAGGCAATTGTTTTTCCATTATTCCATTACCAGCTGGCAGAGAGGATGAATACCAAAATAGGAATTTCTCCTTTGACATGAAGTCATGGAGACCACAGCGAGACAGGCCGGTCCTGTTACCGGCTGCCCATCTCAAATGATTTCAAATGTTGCTCGGTCTGAGCTCTCAAGCGGCCAAGGCAAATCCGCAATGTCCGCTCTCCGCTCCTGTCCCTGGAGAGTCGTTCCAACACTCAAACCCACTCCGATGAGAACTCGGCTCCCCAGTGAATTTGATTATTAAAGTTACAAAAGTAGATTCTACTCAGAATTTCAAAATCATTGAAGTCTTTCCTGAAGTCTGATTTTAAGAGAATCCAGCAACTGGGCCACCACTTCCTGAGAGAAATATAAAGGATGGCTGCTACATTTCAAGCCTTTTCTTCCATATTTATTATAACACTATTGTATTTCTATTATAACCTTATTAAAAGATAAAAGAAATGCTGGGCATCTAAAGTCACTCATCAGCATTAAGACTTGGCATCTGCTTTGCAAAGGGGGTAAGCTCGTCGTGGGCAACTTTGGGAAGGTGACTACATCCAGGAATTCTGAGATATTTAGTTGATAGGTGACATAAACCCACTTCTTAGAAAGCGTCACAGAACAGTCTAGAAGTGCTTGGGCCCTGAATTTAAATTATTGTTTAGGAACAGCTTTGAAACTCTCTGAAGATAGTGAAGAAAAAATAAGAAAATGTGTGGCAGGATCTTTACCTGAGAAAGACTAGCCTGAACGCATATCATAGATTCAACTTAAACAATTTAAGAGCGCATGAAAAATCTGAATAGAAATTCAGCATACCATCTTGGAAGCTCAAGAAAGCTGGGATTAACCTTCAGGGTAAAAGCATAAACCACAGTTGAATTGGTTTCTAAGAGGGAGAAGACCTCGAGAGCAAAACGACGTTTGCAGAGCATCCTGCTTGTAGGACAGATTTTTCTGCGGCAACATCCACAGGGTCAATGGTCTTTTTGGCGCGTGTTCTCAGTGCCGAGCTGAGGGATGATGGGAATGGACAACTCACGGCCCCTGGGCCCAGGGGCTCCCGAAGACACTTCAGCCTCCACTCCTGCGTCTGTGTGAGAGGAAACACTCTGGTGTGCTTGCTTTGGGCCAGGCACACTTCCAAACACCAGATTCACACGGATGATTCCATTCCCATAGCAACCTTGGGAGGAGGGGCTAGAATGGTCTCCCTTTTACAGCTGAGGGAATGGGGACAAGGCGAAGGAGCTGGCTGGGCCAGTGTTGGGTGGTATGATCTTGCCCTAGCAAAGCTGCCCTTCTTGCCCCCTCTGTTGAAACAGATCCAGGCCCCCAAATGTGTTCCCTCTGCTTGCTGGCACAAGGCTACGCTCTGCTGATAGACGGAACAGACACAGCGGGATGGAGGGCACTTCTTCCTAGGTCTGGGACAGTTTGCTCAGCAGGCTCCTATGGGTTGGGGGCGCCCCTTCGCCCCCTCGGGTGGTACTGCAGCAAAATAATGTGCCCCCGCCCAAAGCATCCTAGAGACCTGGCTTCCAGCAAATTCCAGAGGGTGGGTTTTCAATGAGACCACAGGAACACTGGTCCCCTGCTGAGCCACAACTGTTCCCTCTCCATCCTGTGGGATCTTGGCTCCCGGGACGCTCCCCACGTGCTGCTCCGTGCTGCCCACACCCGCTTGCTTTCGAGTTCCCTCTCCTTCTCGCTAGCCAATCCCTCATTGCGCACTCCCGGTATGGTAAATAATTACGTACATCACACTTCCCCGGGCAAGTTACTGTGCGGCTTCTCTCTCCTGATTGGATCCAGACCGATACCCTTGCCTTCCGGGCACAGACTTGGGAGCAATGCGGCCAAGACTGGGATCTGGAGTCTGCAGGGGACCACGTTGTCCATCATCACCGGCTGGCAGGGTCTGAGACCATGTGCCCCAAGGGCACGGCACTGACTCATCCTGGAGGACAGGGCCGCGGGGAAGGTGTCAGGAGAGAACCCGCAGGCTGAGTTTTCAAACGGTTTTTCGGTAGACACATAAACAAAAGGTGTTCCAGAAAAGGGATGGCGTCTGCAACACTGGAAGGAGGGAAGGTGAGTGACAGCCTCGGGGTGGGGACAGAGGTGTCAACAGGGTTCTGCTGAACCCCCCCAAACCTCCTTCTCATTCTGGGGTGATTCCTAGTGAGCGGGAGGCCTTCGGGATCCTAAACCTTGCCCTTCCGTTTCCCTGCTTCTCTCACGCCTGCTCCCCGGGGCATCGGGGCGCACAGGGCTCTGGACCTGGATGTTGTGGTGGTGAGGAGGTGGCCAAAGAGGGTTCCGAGGCCCCGCTGGGCCGGGACGGCATTCCGTTATCCACAGCAGCTGCCTTAGTCACGGCGCGGAACACAGAGCAGAGCGAAACTTCCATTTTTGTCATAATTGCATTTATTTCCATTTTTGATAAAAACTAGTTAGCTCTTTGCTCCGCAAACCCACACTGATAAACACTGAACGTCATCAGAGTTGGAAGAGCACATGGCTGAGCGGGAGCCCCGGCCACGTTCAGCCGCACGGCTTTTGGCTTGGGAGGAGGGGCTTTGCAGAAAACACAGGGTCGCCTGTAGTTTTTTTGTTGCCACCAACCCTGCCCTCACAGCTTCTGTGGACATAGACCCTTTTTCTAAATGAAGAGAAGCCCTCAGAGCGGGGTGGGGTCGTGAGGACGGCTCTCCCTACTCTGGTCGCGGACACACAGACTGAACGCTCCCTCGTTCCTGCCCAAGTGCCCACCTTCTTCCAAGGTCAGCTTCTAGCATCCCTTGGCCCACACATCCAAAGGGTTTTTGAACATACTGGGTGCTGACCCAAAGTCTGGAGTTTGCAGAACTGGCAGAAGTTGGGATTAATACTTAAAAAGTGGCAGATGTGCGTCCCAAAACTCTGACGAATGAAAATAACCCCCTGGGATCTGGGCCCATGTGAACGTATTAGGCCATTTTTCTGCCTCGGGGGAAATGGTGGCAGCAGGTGGGGGAATCAGAAGCAAAAGGTAAATTCCAAAGTGGAAAACTGAGAGGACTAGACCTAGTGATTTACGTCGTGTGGGTCACCCCTCCATGGCTTGCTGGCCCATTTCCTCAAGGGTTACTGTGTCGGTGTGGTTTGTGAAGCAATTCAGGAGCTGTGTTTTCCTTTACAAAACAAAAACAAAAAATGAAAAAAAAAACAAAAACAAATCAAAAGTAAAGAAAGTGTTTCATATCATGAAGATAGCGGTAAGTTTAATGGTGAACCCAGTGTTTGAAGCCATCTCAGGTCCCGGGAGTGGGTCAGCTGCGCAGCCTGTGTTTAGACAGCGTTCCTTTGAAGGAGCTGGTCCAGTAATTGCTAGGGAGGCAGGAGACAGACACGTCAAGGTCAGGTTCAGCATCTGCGTGCCACACACACGTCACACCTGCTGGCGGCCAAGCCATTACCTTTTTGAAGACTTCAGCACGGAGTCTGTTACTCTGTAAGATCACTCTTTTCTTTTGTTCTTCTTTTTTCTTTTTCACTTCCGGCAAGTTATTATAGATTCTGAAACAGATTCAGAAAACACTCTGAAGGGGAGCGAGACAGCGGGTGCCTGGGGTGGGTCTGTGTCCTGTCTTGTCAGCAGGCTCTTCCATTTCAAAGACAAGAGCAGCCGCAGACGGGTCATCCCAGATCGGTGAGACGCGAGACCCAGGGCTGCCTGACAGTCTCCAGGATGGGCCGCCGAGGCTGGGATGGCGCCAACAGTCAGGGGTCCCCTCCCTGCCCCAGAGCAAAGCTCAGAGGCCAGTTGTCTACTGGGTGGGCACTTCCCTGCCCCTCCATTCTGGGAGATAAATTAATGACTTGCTCACATCAAGTGGGAGATTCCAAACCTAC
The DNA here is from genome assembly GCF_020171115.1 of Neogale vison. NCBI lineage: Eukaryota > Metazoa > Chordata > Mammalia > Carnivora > Mustelidae > Neogale > Neogale vison. The sequence continues at coordinate 234,702,219 of NC_058092.1, forward strand.
TGCTTTCCCACTCTGTAAACTTGCCCAGACGCCTTTTTGCTACATGTTTTTTTAAGCCTTCCTACGACTTAGAAAAAGAGCAGCGAATAAATGGAGGAAGTAGCAGGAACTCTACCGGGATAACACACGTGTAAATGTGTGTTTCCCTCTTAACCTGTTGCCTTCCTAATTAAACTGCTTCCAGATACATCTCAGATGTAAGTATCACGGTCTTGTCCCAGTGTAAAACTAGGAGTTTCCACATAACAAGCAGGGCCCAAGAAAGAGACCTTCTTCTGGATTCTTCTTTCCTGCCTCTTAATAGAAACTGTTTGTGTCCAGATGCCGAAGGATATTTCTGCAGAGTCCACAGACACAGTGGAGGAACAGTAGCCTGAGCCGTCAGGTTGCTGTATACATGGCCTGTGGGTAAACACCTTTTTTTTTTTTTTTCACTTTTTCCCACATCCGAAAGCCAGAAAAAATTGGTTTAATAGGTTCTACTTTTAAAATAATAATTAACAAAGTATAAAAATATAAATGACATTGTTAGCAGGTGATGTTATCTTGGTTACTGAGCATGAGGCTAATCCCCAGGCATAAATGTTGTCAACCCTCACAGCAGCCAGAAGAGGCACATAGTGTCCTCTACAATGTGACTGAGGAGTGCGAGGCCCAGCGAGGTCAGGAGGCTCTTGCAAAGTCCCCAGGCTGACTCATGGTGGGCTGGGGTTTGAACCGTGGACTCTCAACGCAACACGTCCCCCTAACCCCATAGTATAAAGTGTCTGGGAGATACTTGTTCCATCGGTATGGTTTGAATGAATCCATGAACACAGACTTGCCATATCTAGGAACTATTCCGGGAAGGGCCAGGGAGAGGACCACAGGGAATCAGCAAGAGAGCTGAATGTCCCAAAGCTCCACAGTGGAAATCCCCAGATGCACAGAGACCATCTTCCTGACACTGACCGTCTGAACTATATACGGGCAGTTTAAGATAAAAATTCCCAGGTCTCACTCTCGGAGCTCCTGATGTGGTATTTTGTTATAAGGGCTTCCTAAATAAATTAGGATACATCGCACAGCAAATAGTTAAAACCAATGAGGAAAATGGTCTATTATCTGTATCTTTCATGCGATAAAAGTAAGCTACAGAAAAATAATATATATAGTATGATCCCATTTATGATTAACAAATAGATAACTGCTGAGGTACAGGTGTAAGTCTATCTTCAGGCAGACAGAAGGTCCTGGAAGGATGCACAGAAGGCTAAGTACTGTGGGTCTCTGGAGAAAGGACTGGGCCCAGGGAAATGTGGGGGAGGGAAGGCCGTCGGCTAGGAGGGCCTTTAGCCTGATCTCTGCTGTTTGAGTATTTAAAATGAAAATGTGATTCAACCATACAACTAATAACAAAGAATACGGAAGAATGCACAGGGAAAATTCAGCTGAAATTTTTTGCTAAATTGAAAAAGGAATACTTCAGGCATGAGGGACACACAACCCTGCACATCTCAAACAGCAAGTCTGAAAACCCAGTGGCCCCTCAGAATTCCCAGTTAAAATGCCATGAATCAGATCAGTAATGGGATGCTCCCCTTCTCACTTCCACTCTTGGACTTACAAAGAGGCTCCTTGCCCATGATCAAAGTTGGCCAATTATCATGGAAACGATCCTAAAAGCAGAGATCTTTGTGCCTGGACTGTGGAGAAACATATTCTTATTTCAGTGGCTTCTCTAAGGGCTCTATCAATTGGGTTTAATTATTACCGTTCTTCCCAGTGCTAGATACTTTATTATAAACTAATGACATTTTCTTGCATGAACTTGGCCAACATTGCTGAGTTATTACCTTCTGGTTAGGAGGCCAGGGCTCAGAAAGAATGGCCGCCTTTGTGTGATCAGGTGGGTGAGAATTAGTCGGAGTCGAGAATAGCAACCAGCCAGGCAGAACAGGGAGAGTCTGTGGGCAGCGAGGCCGCCAAGCCCTGCCGGGGATGGAGCGTCAGGAAGGCCAGCATGTGGCCCTCTGTGGCTTTGCTGGCTCCCACATGCCATGGGCTTCCAAGTTTGGAGTTGTTCCTATAGGCTCTGCCACTGGCAGGGCCCTCAGGAGAAACCATCTCGCTCCTCCTCATAAAATCACCTTCAAAGGTGCACAGTGACAAGGAGCACCTGCCCACAGAGAAGATGAGAATGTGCAGAAGCTTTCCCATTACGAGTCTGGGGATCTCTTAGAGACCAATTACTGGGTCGGCTCAGAATCCAAGACCTGCCACTTTCCTAACGCTTTTCCAAGAATGGCATTAACATTCAGAGGTGCAACTGAACAACTTCTTTTAGCCAGCGTTCCACATTCACAGCCAAGAGGACCTCAGACATTAAAGGTGGACCTGGGAATAATGACCCCTCTGGACGGCGCCTGGATGCAGCAGCCACCCCCCCCCAACATTTTTCGACCTCACACAATAACCAAGTACCTTTTAGATCGCATGTGCATCTCCTTCTCTGAAATGTATCTTTCTTTGGGTTTGAACAAGTTATCTGGAATGAAATAGAAAGAGGATTAATTTGGGAAGGTCTGGATATTATGCATTTCTAGAGAAACATTGTAGCAGACTTTGTACACATTTTGTTATTGATCCTTAGTCTAAGGCCCAACCTGCCACTGACGATGCAGGACTCAGTAGACACTCATACATCAGAAACGCTTATATTGAAACTGACAACCAAGATTGGTCTATTACAGGTCTAAGCACAGGCAAGAGGTACAAGGTTGACATCTAACACTTTGCAGACAGTGACTCTTCTGCATGCTTCAGGCAGCAACTGTCATCATGTGCAGAGGGCAGTGACCAAACTCTGCTTCACGGTCACCGTGGGTGCAGGTCCCTGGGTGTCAGGTGGAAGATCTCCCCACGAGACTTCTGGTGCTCCTGAGTATAAGGAAATCTCCCAGCTATCACGAGAGCATTTTGAGAGCAGGAGTTGATGTTCATAACTGGGACCCTCCATCAGGGACCCTCAACCTCCACATCCATTCTCATGGGGGACCAGCCCTATCCAAATCAGAAAATGCAATGGACAGCAACACAGGACTAATGTCTGTCCTGTATCCCTTGAGAGTACAGCATGACTGAAAATCACTATGAGTCTGGAACGTTTTCCAGTGAAAGGACACATTAGTAACCACAATGATGTTTACAGATGGCACACTCAGAAATAATGTGTTTTTTAAAAAAAAAAATAGTGTATATCCTTTTGTAATAATTCAAATTCCCTCATGGCTCTTGGCCCTATAAGACCAGCCAAGAGTCTGTCACACAAAAAAGCTCTTGGGGCTACATGTCACATGGAGTACGTCTGAGAAGCTGCCACACTTTCTGGAACACCTGGACAGTGACCAGTTCACCTCCTCCATGCACATAAGCAGACAGACAAGCCAGCACCCTAGCGAAGCATCACAGAGTTGACATGGGCTCCTTGTGATCCGCAGTGAAGACCCCATGTACTTCCATTAATCTCTCCACGTCAGCATGTGCCCTCACTCAGCACTCCAGCAGAGCCCCACAAGGCTTCTCAGGCTTGCAGAATTATCCACGAATATGCACAAAGGTGGGGGAGAGACAGGGATAAAACATACTTCTCCCCTCTGGAGAAACAAAACACAGCTACCGATTTACACACTGGAAACATCACAACAGCTGACTTGTATTCTGTCTAGTTATTTAACATAAAAGAAAAAAATGGGACCATTACTTAACTTCAAAGACCAGATTCAAAGGAGAAATAAGAGAGAGGACATAAAAAAAAAAAAAAAATCAATGGAATTTTCCCAGCTCAGGGGAAATGTCCTCAGTGTTTGGAAAGGCAGGAGAGAAAGGAGTAGTCAACACCACCGTGAAGATTTCCAAGATGCCTCCCAGTGCCCACCCTTGGCTTTCACTCCCACTAGGGCCAGCCCAGCGTGGAGAGCCTCAGAAACATCTTGATGACTTTCCCAAAGAAACAGGATGCCGCCTTCAGGCAGCCAGGTCTTGGGGAAGCACTTCTGTGACTGCCTGAAGACTCCTACTCAGGCAAGAAGAAGGAACCTTTATAAAAAAAAAAAAAAAAAATATATATATATATATATATATATCAGATTCAAGTCTGCCCTCAAAATCAGGGCACCACCAACCCAGAGTGCTCCAAGGGAATAAAAATGTTACAAATATAGTTTGTAACACTTAAGAAATATATTTGTAACATTTTAAAACTCTTAATCCAATTGTATGTTGTCTACTTTGGGACATTAGATTTTTTTTTTTAAGATTATTTCTTTTTTTTTTTTTTAAGATTTTATTTATTTATTTGACAGAGAGAGATCACAAGTAGGCAGAGAGGCAGGTAGAGAGAGAGAGAGGAGGATGCAGGCTCCCTGCCGAGCAGAGAGCCCGATGTAGGACTCGATCCCAGGACCCTGAGACCATGACCCAAGCCGAAGGCAGCGGCTTAACCCACTGAGCCACCCAGGCACCCCTAAGATTATTTCTTTAGAGCCCCTGATACTGCAATGAAGCTTTGGTTTTATTTCCAAGAGGAAACAAAAGCAAATGCAAGCTCCTTGGCACCTCCACTGTTTTGTTTTCTGAATTCTTCGTGGCCTGCTGGGCCTCAGCAGAAATTTAAATTCGGGGCGCAGCAGCCCGTATTAGGTGCCAAACAAGCTGGTCCGCATGCAAGAGGCCAGGTCCTCCCTCCACAGCTGGTGGGCTCCACCCACACTCGCAGAAAGTGTTTGCTCCCTGGTGGCTGGCTTCCAGTTTTGGTACCAGCACCAAACCTATCTGATGAGTAGTGAGACCTTTCTGGCGAGGAGGAAAGAGAGACAGTGGTTTTACCCTCCTGGAGGAAATTGTCTGAAGTAAAGCAGTGTCTTGCCAATGGTGCCCAACCTCCTCAGAGCACACGGAACCCTATCTGGCACTTAAGGGGAGGGAATGGCATGGGTGGGGAGGGAATGGCATGTCAGACCTGAGAGGTCTGTGTTACTACTTAGAACAATACTCCTGGCATCTGTGGGATGTTTCCCTACACGATCTTCATACCAACCTTGGGACATGTGCATGATTTGTTTGCATTTTAAGATTGAGGAAACTTGAGCTCGAAGGGCTGTTTCCTGTTCAGGCTCCCTAAATGAAAGAGTGAGTGGAAGAGCTGGGTTTCAGCATGAGTTAGTCCAGCCCCGTCCACACACACCCTTCACCTCAGAACACGGCCCCTCACTCCTTTGCAGAATCTGTATGTGGGGGCCCTGACGGGCATCCGTCCACTTCCCAAGAGACCGACCCCCAATTTCTTTCTTTCGTACCCCTTCCTCCTGCGTCTAATGAGCAACTCCTATCTCACCAGAGAATGCTCAGAAGAAAGAAAAGTAGATAAGATCCTGCCACCATGAACTTCGTTACGGGGGGAGGGGAGGTGGGGATCAGATCATTAACAAGCCGGCTACCACGTATCAGGCACGTGTTCTGAAGAAACCGAAACACGGCCACATAGTAAAGGGGGACTGGGAAGGTCGGGAAGGCCCTATGAGGGAGGAGATATTTAAACCACAACCCCAATGACCATGGGACCAGGTGTGGGAGGATCTGGGGGGAGGGGGTGGAGAAGGGAGCCAGCGAGGGCCACGGTGGGTGCAGCATGAGGGAAGGAGGGCACGAGGCACAAAGCGAAGTCAGGCCAGCAGGTGACACCAGATCAAGGACAGCAACGTCCTCCACCCAGGTACGCTTGACAACTGCTTGGGGACCTTGACCGCGATGCACATGTGCGGGCCCCGGAAACGTGACCCAGAATGTCTAGACTACGCTACTGGGCACCAAGACTGGGAACCATCTGAACTGGGTTCTGTAAGCCTGTTTACGGAACTCCGCAAGCCCGTTAAGGAGTTTTCCTTCAGAGCGAGAGAGATGGAGAGCCATGTGGGGGTTTGTTTGTTTGTTTTTAAAGATTATATTTATTTATTTGACAGAGAAAGAGAGAGAGATCATAAGTAGGCAGAGAGGCAGGCAGAGAAAGAGGGGGAAGCAGGCTCCCTGCTGAGCAGAGAGCTCGATGTGGGGCTCGATCCCAGGACCCTGAGATCATGACCTGAGCTCAAGGCAGAGGCTTTAACCCACTGAGCCACCCAGGTGCCCCCATGTGGGGTTTTAAACAGGAGAGCCGATCTGCATTGCTAAAAGATGACCAGCGGCTGTCCACACACAAACTTGGGTCGAGGAGCTGCACACAGTCCGTAGGGAGGCAGATCAGGCATCGAGGGGGGATCCTAGAGACAGCAGTGTTCAGAGGGCGAAGTGGGGGGACTCCAGCCTCACCGACACTGCCTGTGGGCAAAGCGAGTTGTGGGTTGGAGAGGACCCGGATGACTTCCTGGCAGAGGGAGGAACCATTCACCGATGACTGATAGGCTTTCGCCTCTTCGGTGCTCTGCGGTAGATACACAAAGGTTGCTAAGACGAAGGGCTCAAAGCCCAGGGTGAGAGCCAGATAAGTAAGGCCTTTGGATGCCAGGAGCAACAGTCTGCATGGGGTAGAGGGCTCCTGGGGGAGGGGTCAGCCCTCTGGTGGAGGAGCCAGTGGGTTGGAGGAAGGGTGTCCCTGGGGGGGAAATGCAGCAGGGCCCCTGGGACCTGCCTGCAGCAAAAGATGGTTCTCCAAGCACACACACATGCAACTGGACCCACTGGGGCATCGTTTCAAGGGATGGAAACCATCTTGCATGTGCTTTGTTCAGAAATACAGCAAATTGCACCTGTCAATTCTCTTCAAAGGAAATTCTGCCTTTATGAAATTAAAGTGGTGAGAAAAATATCCAGCCTGCTTCTTGGTCTTTTATGGATTTTCCTTGAAGTGCTGTTATTCCAACTCACTGACAGAGAGCAAAGAGAACCATGGTTGTATTTACCTCTCATTAACATTCAAATAGAGGAGGTTTGGGGTTGGTTTTCAGTGTTTTCAATAAAATTACAGAGGTAAATTGCCCATTTCTGTATTTCTGGAAAATCCTTCCCCCTCTCCCCCACAAATCTGTTGTGTGTCTGGTTCATGATTGTATCCAAGCCATGGGGCCTGTTGATAATTTAATTTGGCAAGGCCAGACGCGCTTAAGCCCTTGCCTGTTTCAAGGTCAGCCAATAACCAGCTACCAAGCCTTTAGGGCCTCTGAGGCTGTCGTGGGTGAGCAGCTGAGCAAAGGCTGAGTTTGGAGACCCCCTTGATCTCAGTAAACACACATGGGTGTTTACTAATGACCCTCACCTCCTGTGTGCACACACACACGTGGCCTCCACAGTCGGTGCCACCAGGAGGCAGCAAGGGTCACCCACACGCCAGTAGGATCGCTTGTTCATGGGGCCCAGGTTCTTCTCCCTCCACAGAGCCCTCTCCATCTACAGCTCTGCTTGCAAAGCTTCCTTTTCCCTATTGAACAAGTCATCTCAATGATCAAGTTTACACTGGATTTGTGACTACAGTGCCCTCCCAGCAGCTCAATCTCATAGTCACCCTGAACACTTGGAAGAATCATCAAGGGCTTGCTTCCCCCACCCCCTGCCCTTAGAAACACCAAAACCAAGAGATGCCTGTTAGACAGAATCCAGCAGGGAGACAGCCAACCACTTTGGAGGGTCAACAACAAGTCTACACCACTCAGCCTCTTCTAGTAAAGACCAGACCTCCCAAAACGAGCAGAGATGGGGTGTGGGTTTTGGGGGAAAGTTTCTAAAGGTTTTCCCCTAAAAAAGGACCCCAGTATCTGTGTATTTTGAGATCACAAGGCTGTTCATTATACCAGCTTCAGAGCCAGGGAGAAGCTGACCATCCTGTCGCCGCAGTAATTACATCATAGTTTTCAAGAGTTAAATCCAGTAACTTGCACCTGATTTCTATTCAGCCTGCTTTGGAGGGACCTTGAATTTGCTGGACATGGGCAAGGGCAGAGTGGTCTAGCTTGGACTCAATAGCTCTCCAGAAATGAAACGGTACCCACTGCCCTGTATGAAGGCAAGTGGGAAGACTCTTGGGTTGTCTGACTCCGATGTGCTCTTAACGATGGTAAAATCTTGTGCTGGGTAAACGTTCTCATTTTTCTCAGATCACTTGTAGGCTTCTGAGGAATCCTGCTCTGAATGACAGTTCCACCTACTGGGCAGCCAACTCTGGGGCCTGGAAGGTGGGGGACACGGCAGAGATGCTGACATTGATGTGAAAAGGATGCTCATGCCAATTGCCATCCAGCTACACAAGGGAGATGCTGACGGCAGAGATGCAGGGAGGCTCTCGGAGCCTTCCGGTGAAGGCATGCACCATGAAGAAATGAAGAACAGGGCACCTGGGTGGCTCAGCCAGTAAGTGTTTGCCTTTGGCCCACGTCATGATCACAGGGTCCTGGGATTGAGTCCTGCGTCAGGTTCCCTGTTCAGTGGAGAGAATGCTTCTCTCTCCCTCTTCCCCTCCACAGCCCCCACTCATTCTCTCTATTTAATAAATTTTAAAATTTTTTAAAAACTAAAAAAAGGAGGGTGCCTGGGTGGCTCAGTGGGTTAAGCCGCTGCCTTCGGCTCAGGTCATGATCTCAGGGTCCTGGGATCGAGTCCCATATCGGGCTCTCTGCTCAGCAGGGAGCCTGCTTCCCTCTCTCTCTCTCTGTCTGCCTCTCCATCTACTTGTGATTTCTCTCTGTCAAATAAATAAATAAAATCTTTAAAAAAAGGAAATGAAGATTAAACCAGAGGTCCCCAGGGATATTGATTTCTCTCTTCGCATGTTCAGTTTGAGAAGCAAGGTACAAGTCTCCTGGTTCAGGAAGTGACTCGGTCTCTCCGTGGAGAGCTCACCTCTTGCTCAGAGAGTTGTCCTTGAGTTTAGGGCTGGGGCAGGGGTGCTGGTGGTGAGAAAACCCCTCAAGAACACTAGCAGCCCATGAGACACTCCCCATAGATCTTCATAATGGGAGAGTCCTTGGTGTGCCATTGGGGCACATGGGTCCCAGGAACGGACACTTCAGCTACCCCAGCTAGAGGAACCAGGTCCCCAAGTCCCACAGGTCAATGAACAACATTTTTGGAGAGAAATGGAGTCTTTACGCAAACCCTGGTTCTATCCTGCCATCAGACCAAGAGCAGCTGCCCAAGCCCTTCCTTCCCCACTCTGTCAGGTCTTTCCCTATGTGATTCTAGGCTTGGTTTTCAGCTACCTGCCAGGCCAGCTCTCTTCCCAAGTGGCACGGAACCCCTAGAGGACAAGGGGCGGTATTTCTTCTATTTCTTTCTTTCTTTCTTTCTTTCTTTCTTTCTTTTTTTTTTTTGCTTCCTCATCACTCCCCCACCCCATACCCCTGGCTCCTTTCCATCCACATTCCAGCTCTATGGCCAAAGACAACAAACGCTAATATTTCTTGTATTACCTGGTTACTCCTCAAAGACCCAGCAAAGGAAGAAGGGGTCCAAGGCTCTCTGCTAGCTCTCATAAAAGCCACAAAGACACAAAGGAAAGTGAGCTGGATCAGTCACACCTCTCCTCTGCATTGCTCCTACCTAAGTGCTTGGCATAGACAAGGACATTCCTTCTCCCATTATTTCATGCTGTCCCGTTTGTGACATACTTTCCGAAAGAACTGTGACTGGCTCTTTTCCTCTGATGGACTTTGTATGGGGTACCAGCATGATGGCATTGTTACGGATGCCAGGGGAACCCACATGGAGACAGGGTTAGGCAGGGCCTATCAATGGACAAGCTTCCAATGAGGCAAACCCAACCAAAGACCAGGAAGTTGGCGCCAATCTACTGCCCAGAGGGGCCCAGGGCCCTCAACCCTTGCTTCCTGGCACTTCTAGGCCAAAGGGACACAAGTAAGGTGAGTAAAACCTCTGTTCCATAGTCCTAGGTTTCTGTGGGAAATGGCAGATTTAAACTCTGCTTGGGGTTTCCTTAGCGAAGCATGGCAGCTATTTCCATAAGCAAAGATTCCTACAGCAATATTTCCAAAGAAATATTGGAACCCCAGTATCTGGACTCTCAAGAATTGGATAAAATCATTCCAAGGTCAAAAAAGCTTAGGGCAAACACAGTCAAATGAATGTAAGCAGCCTTCATGGTTGCACAACTTATCAGTGCCTTTAACAGTTATAATCATCAGTTTTCAAAGTTACTATGAACAGCTATAGAACAAGATTTAATCTATCCTAAAAAGAAAACGTGGTGTATTTTCCCCATATTTTTAAAAAAAATGTGGGGGTGTTAAATGGCAAGTTTAAACTACTCATTTAAACGAACTTTAACAATGGCTCAAATCATCCACTTCACCATAAAACAGCAACAGTTAGTGAAAATTTGAAAGATTAACTATTGATATGAGAGTCATTATTTGCTCCAATTTCAGGGTTTGCCAGCATTTGTAAGAGAACCACAAAATATGGTGATTTATAGATGATGAATAAACTTTCCTTCTCATTGCCAAGTAGATTTATATCCTCAGTGTCACTGCAAGGTTTACTACTGAGCTGCATTGTGAGATAAAAGGGAGATCATTTGGAAAATAGAATCCAGGCAGCTGGGAGAAGGAATCTCCCATAATGTGATTTTTCCCTGTACCACTCTGTAATTCCTGCTGCCACCTTGAACGATTTTAATTGGAAATAACACTGTCCTTTGAATCAACAGACATAAACTGGTCTTTTCTTTCCATGTTTCTTAGGAAAAAACACAACACCTTTATCATCAGTCTGTGAAGGACACCATAACAGTGTATGTGTAAATAACTCTGAATCAGAGAAACAGTCTTTTAGCTAAATCATGCTGCTGTTTTCTCTGCAGGCTGATGAAGTAAATTTACAATTACTTTTATCTGATAAGCACATTAAAAAATTCCTTTGTGAGTAATAATGGGAGAACTACCTCCAAATATTTATTCAGATGTTTTATGGGAAAACATTCCCAAGATCAGACCAGGCAATAATAGGGACAATGCGGCTGGGGCACACCACATTTCTATTACTGCAATGACTTCCCTGCCATCTCCTATCTGCTGGGTCACTTCTCTGGCTCGATGCTCTGGGAATGCAAATTCACTTTAATATTCGCTCTAGCCAAGATCATCAGTCTGAAGGCAGATCTGCTGGAGGAGGATTTCTGCAGTGCCTTCAGGAGAATTCCATTCCTCTACTGGTCCGTGATCTGAATGGCTCTGACCTGGATCACCTTGGGAAGTGTGGATAATGCAATTCAGATGACTTCAGTCTGCGGCGCCATGCAGCAGGGCTGCCCAGAGCGGCGCAGTGCGGCACGCGCCCGTCGGCACTCACAATCTGGGGAGACTTGACTGGCTTCCCCACCTGACCATAATCCAAAGTGAAGAAGCTAAGAAGGTTGGGGATCCAGAGAGATGCAAGTGTCAGGAGCGCTCAGATGGAAGAAGGAGAGGGCAGGGCACAGGATGGGAGTATCAGGGAGAGCTTCCTGGAAGAAGGGGATATTCTTCACGGGTTTTCTACACATTTGCAAGTTAGGGGGACAACCTGGGTGGGCCACGAGGAGGATCCCTTCAGGCAGAGAAGAAAGAGCTGAGGCAGAAGCACAGTGGAGAGGGCGGCGTTGGAGCATCTCTGGGTTCTGGACGGGCTGCGGTAACAACCGCGATTCAGAAAAGGCGAAGCCCCCAACACCACATGGTCCAGGTCAGGCCCTACGGGAAGCAGAAGGAACAGCCTTGGGAGCAAGAGATGAGAGAAGAGGCTGGACTTAGGCAGGGCCAGTGAGGTGAGGCAGGATTCTGTAGGGCAGAGACAAGGAGGACAGATAAGGCTTCTATCAGGTGGTTTAGGGACCCTGACTTAAGGAAGGACATCTAAGGGGGAGGGGGCAGAGTCAGGATGGGAGGGGTCCAGGTCACAGGGTGGGAATGGAAGCCAGGGGGCTCTGGGCTAGACTCCCCATGATGAAGAGGGCAAGGCAGCGGGAGCAGACGAGAGCCACACACTGGCCAGCGGGGTATAGCGAGGACTGCCTACCCCTGTGGGTACCGAGCCCTCTGCTCCCGGCAGGTCTGTACCCCTGCACCTGAGGGTGCTGTACCCCATACTTTCCATTCACCCCGCCCAGACTCGTTCTGTAAGGCAGACGCAAGGCCTAACTCTGAAGCATTCCAATTCCCAGGTCAAGGGCGGCCTTTAAACACGACCAACCCCTGGAACCCCAGGAGCTGTGCAGGGATGATGGGGAAGGCTTGCCTACCGCCCAGCGACTGTGGACTGAGCAGGAAGAGCCCTCATGTGCGGACGTGAGGCAGCCCTCAGACTGCAGGGGCCTTGACCTCAGAGAGGGCCAGCAGAGCCTGCCTCCGACCTTTCTCCTTCGGCTTCCCTGGCTCACGCTCCTTCTTCTTCTTCCTTCTCCTTCTCTTCCCTCTCTCCTCCACAATTCGGCAGCAGCCGCCACATTCTACTGATTCCACAACCACAAAACCTGTCACATCTGCCACATCCTGCCTGATGCCAACCCGTCCCGTCCCGTCCAGCCTGGAGCCAATCTTGCCTCGGCTCTTGACCGCAGAATAAGGTTACATTTGGGAGCAGCATCCACAATCCTGGTTAACCCTCCGGGCTCATCTGTGGCCCCTCGGTCTCCCTCTCTGGCCCCCACTATGAAGTTCAGTCCAAGCTGAACGGACACCCTCACGCACCCCCTCACCCCATTCCCCCACCCTGCCCCACGATGCACCCACACGGCTTCATCCCAGCGCGGTCTGGGGGTCTTCCTGGCAGTAGCCTCCCCACGAAGTGGGGGAGTCCGTGAGACCAGGGACTGTACCTCAGAGTGAGTTCTCAAGAAAGGCTTGCTAAGGCAAGGAAGGCTTGCTAAGAAGGCTCCCGGGTCACTACCATGGGCACGCAAGGTTGGCCCCGGGCGGCTCCGGGCAAGGAAAGAGAGGCACCCTGTGTACAGTCTTTGGGGATTCAAACTACAGGCGGCAAGACCACAAAGGCAGGTGGGGCAGGTAGGGGTAGACAGAAACTTCATCAGGCTACTTCCTAGTCTCTCTGAAGTCTCAGTTGTGCGTGCAAATGCCCATCTACAAAGAGGGAGCCCAGTGAACTCACACATGTACACACGTGTCCCTACCCTGAGCCTTGAAAACCGCTCAGAATTCATGAGTCAACAGGAAGCGGAGTTGGCCCCATGGCCCTCGCTGTCCTCGTCCCATGTCCCCCACGAGGCATTTGTTGGCCACCAGAGCGCCCACCTGAGCCGAGGACG